>NC_045705.1:46769477-47078516 GCF_009834535.1 Camelus ferus
GCAGAACAGGCAGCTTGAAATAGACGATCATGGAGATTCCTCTTCAGAGCTTAGTCTCTGTGGCTTCGAGCCAGGGCTTTTCAACTTGGTTGAACAACAGGGTTACCAAGGAGGGGACAGGATCTTTTCTCCCCTCCTAGTACTGTATGTGTGTTCATTTTTTAAATTGTTGGTTGCTTGTTTTATATTTATATTTGTAAAATAATGATATGCATCCTGAAATTGACATAAAGCATGAATATATAATTTAGCAAATAGTAATAGAGACCACTTACGTTGTACCAACACCCAGACCAAGAAATAGAACTTTTCTAGCAACCAGAAGCCCTTGGAGCCTGTGGGGCCCTTCTCAGTGCAGGCCCTTTCTCTTTCTGCCAGAGGTGCATATAAGCTGTAGTCCTTTTTTTTTTTTTTTTTAATTTTTAACTGAAATATAGTCAGTTTATAATGTTGTGTTAACTTTTGATGTATAGCATAGTGATTCAGTTATACATATATATTCATTTTCATAATAGGCTGTTACAAGATATTAAATATGGTTCCCTGTGCATATAGCTGTAGTTCTTTCATTTTGTTTGGTTTCTCTTGTATTTAATGTCATTTATGTTTTTATTAGACAATATCCTGAAAGGGTGCAAAATAAAAGGATATAAAAAGTATGTAAAATGTCTCCCTCCCAGCCTCTATCGTGAGACATTCTATTGCCTTCAATGAAAGGCAATCAGAGGTTTGTGTGTATCTTTCTGTGGGGCTTTTTACAAATTGGTGATTCTGAGATCTTGTCAGGGTTGGAAATTACTGATGCTCAGAGAGCCTATGGGTATCTTGGGTAGGCGGTTTAAACTTCTCACAACAATGAAATGTGTTGCTTTAAAAGAATGCTGATAAACCTTTGCCAAACAAGCTTGCAGAACCCTTCCCTGAATTCTGAAAAATTCTGAAAAACAAAGCAAAATTAGACCAAGAAAAGGGGCGTTTAGGAGGAAGGAGTCTTGATGGTCATTTGTCCCAGAAGTGGGTGTTCATGGCAGCCGGGGGCCAGGCTGTCGGTCTGTAGAGAAGCCACAGCCTTGAGAGAGCACTGTGGACTGGGGGTTCAAGGAAAATAGTTACATTCATCACAGTGCAGGGAGTGGGCTGCAGGGAAGGCAGTGAGTCACCCATCTCGACTGCCTATTCAGTGCCTGCGTCAGGAAGGAGGAAATATTTTGTAACCATGCACATTTTTGATAGAAAGGGCAGGAGGATGTCGACTGTCCTTGCTCAGATCCCCCGCCTGCTGGAGGGAGGACGCAGAGACTGTGCAGGGACAGTGAGCCAGCTCAGTCTGAGCACCGGGGGTCGGGTGGAGGTGGTGGGGTGCTGCCATAAACATACAAATAAGTGCAGTTACCAGCCTGCTTCCCCTGATGGTGCACCCTGAACAGTGGAGGGAGAGCATGGACCCAGGAGACTGGGTTCTGAATTGTGTATAGTCAACGCTCTGAAACACACAAGATGTGTAAATCAGGGAAGGATGGGGTTGGAGCAGAGGCATGCTCACGGCTCAACCCTCAGCAGGGGAAGTGTTGGCATCTTTGTGCTGAGGTGCTTATGCTCTGTAGGCCAAGGCGGCCAGCTCTGGCCGTTTGGGCCACCACTGTGATGGCGCCCCTCAGCATCCTTTCACTGGCACTCATTTGGGGTTTTCTCCTGAGCAGGATGACGAGGCTCCTCCCAGGCCCCCACTGCCTGAGCTCTACAGCCCGGAGGACCAGCCCCCAGCCGTGCCCCCTCTGCCGAGGGAGGCCACCATCATCCGGCACACTTCAGTGAGGGGCCTCAAGCGGCAGTCAGACGAGAGGAAGCGAGACCGGGAGCAGGGGCAGTGTGTGAACGGGGACTCGAGGGTGAGCAGGCAGGGCCCCAGGGGTCACCCCGCTGTGTGTGGGGAGAGGGAAGGTGGCCTGACACCGGGCAGGTATGACAGCCTTAGGCTCTGCCCGCAGGTGGAGCTGCGGTCATATGTCAGTGAGCCTGAGCTGGCGACCTTCAGTGGGGACATGGCCCCGCCCTCCCTGGGACTCGTGGGCCCCGAGAGCAGGTACCAGACGCTGCCAGGCAGAGGTAAGGCAGGACTCTTCATGGAGTCTTTCTGGGAACCCCGCCACTACCACACCACTGCTTCCCAGCCCTCACCCGGTCCTCACACCCTTCTCTATGGCGTTGGGCCTTGGTGTGACTAGCAGCTGTCACAGTCTCTGGGATGTAGGGAGGGCCTGTCCTTCCTTCCTCTGGTTCACATCCTGATTCTCTTCCTCTTTTATTACAGCTGGCCCCGGGAACAATGATAATAGAAATTACTTGTAAAGCCCAGCATTCTATTCACTTAGTTAAGATTCATGATAATCCTAGAGAAAAGTACTGTTATTATCCCCATTTTAGCGATAAGAAAACTAAGGCCTAGAAAAATTAAATGACTTGCCAATTAGCCAATAAGGAATGGAGCCAGAATACAAGCCCAGCATTCCTGCAGGCTGGGATGTTGGGTGACTGCCATCAGCGTGGCCATCTCAGGCCTTCTGGAGGGTTTTCTCCTCTTCTGTGCCACTCCAAGACTCAATGAGTCCTTTCTTTAAACCAGCACACCCTTCTCCTCAGTTGACCCCCTTCTCACTCCCTTCCTCTGTCCCTTCGAGATAGGGGTGGGAACAGACTTGGGCCCTTAGACTCATCCATTTTCCCCACAGCCAGACCCTCTTCCTCAGAATTCCTTTTAAAGGGAGGACACCAGACATCTCTGTACCTGGGCATCCTGGAACCCCTGAGCAGGCTGACCACACTCCCTCGTTGCTCCTCACCTGATCCTCCTGTCTGCTCCCTACGTGGGAGGTCAGGTGCTTTCCCCCGTTGGCTGTATGTGGAGGCGGGAGGCCACACAGCCGCAGGTTGGGCACCTGTGGGGTTATGTGACTTCCAGCCCACCATGCTGTCTAGGCTTGCTGTGGCCTGCCCTGGTCCCTGGAGGCGGTGGGCTCTGACTTCTGCTGAGTTGGGCCACAGCAACCCTTGGTGTTATGCCCAGGAATGCTGTCCCCTTCATTCATCACAGTCTAGTGGTGATCATCAGTGCAGCATTAGTGGCATGTGGGACAGGATGGTTCTTTGTTGCTTAAGGTTCTCTGGGCATTGCAGGACATTTGTCAGTCTTCTTCCCATGTGCTGAATACTAGTGGTGTCCTCAGTCAGTGTGATGCCCATTTCTGGATGGCAGGGACCACCCTTGGTAAGAATGCCGCTAGTGGAGAAAGCGCAGGCTGTGGCTTCACGTGACCTTGGACAAGTTGCTTAACCTCTCTGAGCTTTAGATTGCACACCTCTGTGTTGTTAGGCAGTGCTACCTGGTAGGGCCAGTGGGACAAAATCTATATGAAACACCTGGCGCCATGCCTGCCTGCTGTACAGGAGGTACTCTGTGCTCAGTGCTTTCTTCTTTCCCTTCTTCATTTGTTCATATATTCAGTCAGTCAGTCAACCTGGCAGTGTTGAATCTGCAATCTGATTAGACATATGTTGACTCTGTGGTTAGTGCAGCAACCAGTGAATATACTGAAGGATGTGGGGAAATAACTGATTCTGCCTGGGGCATTTGAAAAGGCTTCTCACAGACAAGGCACTCAGGTTGGGTCATGCAGGATTCATAGGAGTTCATCAGGAAAAAGGGATGCAGGGCATTCCTCGACCTCTATCCTTTCCTTTTGCCAAGTAGCCCAGGTCTCCTGCATGTGAGGGAAGACTAGGGTAGTCCACAGATCTCTAGGGACAGAGGGCACCCAAGGGCTGGCCCTCATTCCCTACCTGGGGACTTGCTTTTCCAGGTCCTGGGCAGGAAGGAGAGCAGATTGTTGGTTAGGTCCTTGTGGTCCCCTCACGGGAGTGGGAGGTGACTGGGGAGGGGCTGGTGGTCTGTCCTCCTCATCACAAATCCATTTGCATGTCTTTCCTCACTAAGGGCTCTCAGGGTCCACGTCGAGGCTCCAGCAGTCGTCCACCATTGCTCCCTACGTCACACTCCGGAGGGGCCTAGATGCCGAAAGCAGCAAGGTGACCTACCCTGTGAGTGGCCTTGAGAAATTCTCGAGGGGCTCACTGCTCCCTCATGCACAGAGGGAAGGGCTCCGAGGTGGACAGTGACTGGAGATCATATGAAGTGACCTCAGCCCTTCCTGAGCTCAGAGTCCCTGTCACCTTGTGCTCATGACACTTTCCCTACTGCCCACCAAGAAGGGCATCACACTGCCCTCTCCATTGCCCAGAGTTCCCCCACCTTTCTCTCTAGTCTGTGAGGCTCGCCCAGGAAGTGTACACCCTGAGTTCTGGCCCATCATGTGCTGCATGTGTGCCCGACTGGACAGGCCTGGGCCTCAGTGTCACATCTGCAGCTGGGGCACTGCCCTGAGAGCCCGTGAGGGCCAAGGGTATCATGTCCATGAGTGTGCTTAGCAGAAGTGGTTCTCAGTGGCCAAGTGGAGCCCACTGTGCGTGTGAATATGTATGTGAGAGAGAGAGAGGGTGCTGCCTAGTGTGTTCCCAGCCCAGCTGCCCTTCCGTCTCTCACCCTCCTGCCCTCAGAGACCCAAGAGTGCCTTGGAGCGCCTGTACTCAGGAGACCACCAGCGGGGCAAGATGAGTGCGGAGGAGCAGCTCGAGCGCATGAAGAGGCACCAGAAGGCACTGGTCCGGGAGCGCAAGAGGACGCTGAGCCAAGGAGAGAGGGCGGGGCTGCCCTCGTCCCGCTACCTCAGCCACCCGCTCCCCGGAGACCTCGGCTCAGTATGTTAGGAGGGTCCAGGCAGGCGGGGCTGGGACAGGGAGCAGAGCTTCCCCGAGTCCCCCAGACACAAGCACATCACACCCTCGAGACAATGGGCCGTCGGCCTGGATGGTTCAGAGAACACCCCGTGGGCTGTGTGTCCGCAACCCGGGACACATATATGACTTGGTCAGAGTGCTCGAAACTAGAGCAAGAGTGAGGTTGTCATGGCAGGAGCCTGGGAGCCGGAGAAAATGTCCAAAGTCAGTTCTCCAGTGGAGCTTGAGGGAGGACTCTGTAGGCACCAGAGTCTCGGCGAAGCAGGGACTTGAGAGTGCAGGGCTGGCAGGTGGAAGAGGAAGATGGTGCTATGATCTGAGGAGGAGGAGCGTAAACCAGCCAGCCTCCCAAACCTCCGAGCAGGTGCCCTGTGGGTCAGCTGAGCACAGGGTCGTGCCCCACACCTCTGAGGCCTGGGGGTCTCCCACAGTTGTGGTGCTGGCCCCCTGGTGCCCCAGGAGAACCAGGGTGTCCACGCTGCCCCCTGGTGGTGCTTCCAGTCACTGCACCCTGCCCACTGTCACCTTAGGTCCCTTTTGGAAACATTCCATTTGACTTTTCCCTGTTGTTTGACATCAAGTGTTTCCCTAGACTGCTAGCCTGACTGTTCTTTCCCTAATTCATTGCACAAGCTCTTTTGCTTTTAGTGTTACCGCTCATTGCCTCTAACCCTGCCTGATTGTGTTTACAGAAGCTTCTAATTTGCATCAAGCATTCTCTAACTGGCCTGTGCTCTTGTTACCAGGCTTATAATAGCAGCTCTTTTCTCCATAGCCTAGCGAGCACTTCCATGTGTGACTCACCTTTCTGCTGCCCTTTTTATGTAGGCCTACTGACTCATAATTCACGATCCCAAAGGCCGCCCCGCAAGGCTAAGCCAGCCCCACTACCTGAGGGCCGTGGTCATCGGCAGAGGTCTGTGCATGATGCATTTATCAAAGTCCATGCCTTACACCTAGATAGTAGATGTGGACTTCAGAGATTGCATGTTTGAATAAGTTCTTCCAGGTCTGAGGTGGTTCGGTTTTAATTCCTCCAGTCCCATCAGCACAATTTCTTATGGAAAACTTTTTGTATTTCTAGTATTTAATAACATGAACAGATAGAAGAGACATTATGTTCTGTCTTAGGGGGCCCCTTGCAGCTGGTTAGCTCAGACACCAAAGGGGTAAGACCCAGGACACGTAACCTGAAAAGCCGCAAAGCCAGTAACTTTTAAACTTTTTAAGTAAATGTCATGTGGGGTAACACTGACTTTTTACAACCTGATGTTTCAAATGTAGAAAGGTGATCTAAAAATCGTAACTTGAATACCTTGTAATTTTTCTCTTGAAAAGAAGACTTGTGTAAGTCTCTGCCTCAGCGCCAATAAACGTGTTGCTTAATGATAATGGATTGGCGTGGTTCTTCCCCAGGAAACATTGTAAAATCTAGTGAACTTTTTCTGTTTGTGGAAACAATCAGGCTGGGTTTATGTGAGGACTTGTCTCTATTTGGGGCACCAGTGAGCGTGTAAGAAAATGTGCGTTTTCTTTGTGAATCATTAAATTAATTTTTGACCCCTGAATTTTCAGCTGCCTAATCCTTTCATACCATAATTGGAAACTATCACCTAAGAGAAATTACACTGATTTAGAGTCATCACTGAGAGCTTGTGCATGAATGGGTGAAATGTGCTGATAATGGGTATGGGACTGGGGGGTGGTGGGGGGCTAGGTAGGGCATTAAAGACCTGTTGTGACCACTTAGGGCTCTGAGGTGGATGGGGTGGGAGGGAGGAGGTGACTTGGGATGTAGAAACATCTGCTTGGCTTTTGCTCAAGAGAAAAGAGGCTTTAAGCCCATTCCTTCCTCTCAACAACCCGCTCAGCTTTGAGGCCACAGGTGATCAGGAAGAGCTGAACTGTTGTGCTCGGGATCTTAAAGTGACTAGGTTACTGTTTCCCTCTGTGCAGCCTGCTTGTTACAGAGTTGGTACTGAGAAAGAGCCTTGGAAATGTTGTATTTGATTTAGCATTTTAATTTTACATGGTTTTGTTTTTTCTAACATAAAACATCTGCCCCAAATAGATACGTGTTATGCAGCGGTTTATCTGCCTCACTGAGCCCAAGCTGCTCCCATTTGGACCTCCCCAACGCCACTGTGGGTGCAGTATTCCCCACCCTTAACTTTGTCCTGTTGAGAATACCTACTGGAAAGGCTCTTGGCTACTTCACTTGCTTACCAGGGCCTCAAAGGGCATGTTTTCCCCATTATTTCTGAGCTGGGACATATGGCTCCTGAACCAGAAAGTCTTCCATGAGCTGTCAGGCAGCAGAAGCAGCAAATCCCTTCTCTGGAGCTCTGTCCCAGGTTCTGTTTTGGGGTCACCTTTTTGGACCTGGGAGCCTCCTATGTCCCCGAGGACCATTGTGAGTCTAAAGTCTGTGCCCTGGAGGTTTGTACACTCTGGGACCCAGATCAGAGAGAAATCAGCAGTCTAGAATCAGGCCGCATCAGAGAGGCAGAGCCTTGGTCTCTGTTTCACAGTTTCAGCACACAGCAGAGACCATACATATCACAAAACTGCTGCCTTATTTCAGAGATGAGGTTGAGGTCCTTGGTCACATAGCTTTTCCCTAATGAGTCACAGGCCCATCTTCCCAAGAACCCCAGTTGCCTGCAAGACCCACCCAAAAGGGAGTCGGGAAGTGACTACATTTCATCCTCTCATTCTGTTGCCAGTGGAAGCGCGAGCAGGACTTTGACCTGCAGCTGCTGGAACGGGCCGTACAAGGGGAAAGAAAGGACCAAGAGGAGAATGGCTGGCTGAAGGTGCAGGCCATGCCTGTCACTGAGTTGGACCTGGAACCACAAGACTATGACTTGGACATCAGCAGAGAGGTGAGGGCAGGGGCTTCCTTCATGCCCCACCAGGAGGCATGGCCTTCAGACTCCCAGCCTGACCAACCCTCCCAGTGGCCCTGGGAGGGTGTCGTTCTGAATGGGGACAGGCTCAGCCTCAGTGAGGCCCAAGAGGATGCGTGAACAGCAGCTTGAGCCAGTAAGAGGAGCTGAGGCATTTTGATGCAGGTCCAGATCTGTCTCTCTCTATAATTTAGGGCAAGTCATTTAACTTTTCAGTGCTTTGGTTTCTGCAGCAGTGAAGTGGGTTGTGGTGAGGGCTAGGTGACCCAGCACACTACCGGAGCGATTAGCAAGGATCAGAAAGCCGTGAGAACGTGGCCTGGCACATAATAGACATGTGATAAGGTAGTTGTTAGGATATGTACCCTGCAAAACCAGAGGTTGGTTTTGCATCCAGCCGGTCAGGCCAACTTGAGCAATCGGACTTAGAGAGAAGAGTGGGTGGGGAGACAGGTTTGGAAATCACAGACAAAATTTCCAGCCAAGATAGCGGCGGGCAGCTCTGCATAGTTCTGGTCTGAATTCTTTCGCCCTCTGGTGGCTAAAGTGTATCATTACCAGGCAGGCCCCGGAAAGCAAGTAACCCCAATCAAGAATGTATCTTATCCACGAGAAGAGAAGAGAAGAGGGGTCAGAGGGTGACATAGACTCAAGGTCTTCAAGACATGTGGTGGTCTCCGGTGGCCTGTGTAAGCTCTGTAGAGCAGTGTCTGTAGCTGTTTTGTTCACCTTTATGCACCCAGCACTAGACCTGGCACATAGTAGATGCTCTGTAAATGTTCGCTGAATGACGATTCTACTGAAGTGCACAGTGGCGGATAGATTTCCCAGACACATTTGGCCTGGCCTGAAACTGCATGAGAGGAAATGCTGTCACCACATGAAGGACAGATCCAGGTTTGGACACACTGATGCCTGTGGAGTTGCTGAGTTCTCGGCTCAGCTGAAACTTCAGGGGTTGACGAGGCCAGTCCCCTGCCTTCAGACCTTTTCCCTTTGGCACCTCTAAAACAGCCAAAGGTTTGTGCTTTCTCAGATTCACAAAAGAAACTTTTGCACGCTGCCTTGGCAATGAAAGTGTGTTTTGTGGTGTCCTAATTGGCCTGCCAGCCAGGGGAAAAAGTCCTTCCTTATCTCTAACCTAAATCCCTCCTGCTACAATGTAATCTTCTTCCTTCCTCTGGATCTGCTCTCATTGGAAATAACAGAGAAGAGCTTATTTCTTGCCATCTTTCGCCATGGTTTAAATTCAAGTCCAGATTTGTTCTGGGATTGAATTTAGCTTGTTTTTAGAAGCTTCAACAAACCCTGTTTTAATGTGCTGTTGTAGTTCAAGGAGGAAAAAAATTCCTTTTGGTGTGCAAAAGTTCCCTTTAGGATTCTTGGCCCCAGCAGCGTTTCACCAAGCTGAGGTTGCTGTTTGGTTTGTGTGAGAGACTGATGGGGAGGAGTTGGGCCATTTTTCTCTTTAAAGCAGCAAGTACAGCATGGCTGCCTCCTGTCTGGGTCAGAGGGGCTTTTGTAGGGACCGAACACACTGTTGCTCTCTTTCATCCCCCACCCATCCACCAACCCACCCATCCAAGGAGTGTTTGCTGAAGGGCTACCAAGTACCAGGTCTCTGTGCTAGACAGTGGAGAGACAAATGGAAAACAGAGGGAGTGGAGGGGTGGGACACGGGGGAGGGGCAGGGAAGGGCTCTGGAGGTGAGATCAGAAGGGTGAGAAGGAGTTCATGAAGCACAGGGAGCAGCATCCCCGGCAGAGGGGATGGAGGTGGGTCCGTGAAGTGGAGAGGTCGGCAGAGGTCAGGTCACGTCAAGGGTGGCATTAAGGGTGATCATTTTTATCCTCAGAGCTTCTGGTCTAGTTATTTTTGCCTTCCCTCTTCTCTTCCCTTGGCCTGGAGGAGGTTGCCTGATATGGTGGAAAGAACATGGGCTTTGGAGTCAGACTCAGGTTCAGATCCCGACTCCACATGGACTGCTGCTGTGATCTTAGCACGTGACTTCAGTCTGTGGGCTCCATGCGCTTCCTCTGGTGGGAGACAGGGCCGGGGAGCAACTAGCTCTCAAACCTAAACATCTGTACCCCCTACCCCCACCACCTCCTGGTCCTTTCTCAGCTCTCCAAACCAGAGAAGGTCTCCATCCCTGAGCGTTATGTGGAGCTGGATCCTGAAGAGCCACCCAGCCTGGAGGAGCTGCAGGCACGGTACCGCAAAGCTGAGAAGATCCGCAACATCCTCGCCCGGTCCAGGTCAGCCCACGCACTGCCCGAGTCCTGACAGCCCACTGGGCCGACTGGGGGTGTCTCCACTGAATTGGCCCTGGGCCGGGCTGCCCAGGATGTGTGTTGTGCCAGGCCTCCGTCTCAGACAAGCCTGCTCGCTGGAAGGGGCAGGCTGGCTCTCGGCACATCACCAACAGATCAGCAGGGAAGATTGCCCAGGTCACATGAGGGGTCCTGAAACACTCTGAGGGCCGTCCTGGGCCCTTGGCCCCAAATCCTGTGGCCCTCGCGAGCATGGGGAGTGGAGCCAGGAATGGCAGTGAGGTGGACATAGTTGGAGATTGGCCCCGCGGATGGCACTCTCAGTGTTAGGGCCTGTGTTTCCTCGCAGACCAGAGCTAGGGGCCCAGCCTTGTCCTGAGGTGCCAGAGGCCTCGCCCACTTTCCTGGAGGCCGGGATGGAATTTCCTTCCCCTCATCCTCTGTAGCCTTGGAAACTAAACCTGGTACCTGAGGGCCTTCCTTTCAGAGCGAGGTTAGCCTTTCCACGTCTGGATTTAATAGGAGCCTAGAGCTAGAACTCTTATCTTGAGGTCTGTGATCCGCCAAAGGAAGAACAAAGCTGTGCCTGGGTGTTTGCAGAGAAGCGTGTGCACCTTCGTCTAGAGAAAGTGCACCGTTTTTCTCTGATGCTCCCAAAAGGGTGAGGTCCTCAGGCCGGGGAGAGCCTCCTCCCCTGAGGCAGGTGCCCCGGGGTGGCGAGGCCCTCAGCCTGCTCTCTGGCCCTCCCGCAGCATGTGCAACCTGCAGCCACCCTCTGGGCAGGACTGGAGCAGCGTGGCCGACGTGGACACGCAGCTGCAGGAGCAGGAGCGCATCATCACCATCTCCTACGCCCTGGCCTCCGAGGCCTCCCAGCGCAGCAAGCAGGTGGCAGGTGAGGCCGCGGGCTCAGCTTCTGAGGTCGGGTCCCAACCGCTGCATTTTGGGGCTCAGGGCTCAGTGTGGTTTGTCAGGCAGTCAGTGGAAAACCGGGCATCAGGCTTGGCAGTTGAGGGCCAGCGGTGGGCTCCTCTGACCTGTGAGCGGCTCGGGGCTTGTGGGGGCACCTGCAGCTCAGGACTGTCAGAGGAAAGCGGGCCGGGAGGGGGCGTCTGTAGCTCACTCCTAAATCTAAGAGCGGTGCTATTCAGCGTTCTCTGAGATTTCGAGTAAGAACAGATTTTTTTAGGCTCCTGAGCTAAGGGGCCAAGGCCAAGGTTTCTGGCCTCACAAAGAAGAGGGCAGGAGAGCCGCTGGTGCTTGGACTTCTTCCTGGGACAAGGCAGAAGGGGGCCCCCTCTAACCTTCCTGGGGGCCCTGCTCTGGTCCCAAAATCAAAGCCGCTATTCACCTTATCAGAGTGGCCTGTGCCAAAAAGCAGGACTTGGGAAAGTGCGACTTTGCTCTCCAGTGGGAAGAAATAGCACCATGGGATGGGAGGGTGTGTGTGTGAATGTATGCATGCATGTGCGTGTGTGTAAAAAAGGCTTTCTCTCTCAGCCAGGAAAGAGGCTCCTGGCCCCTCTCTCCACCCACATCCGCCCTCCCCGTGTGCGCCCTCACACTTCACCCAGTGCTCTTTCTTCCCAGATGCCACTGTATGTCCAGGTGGTGCCCCTGCCCTTGGCCAGGTGTGAGAGGGGGTGGTCATAGAGCCTTAAGTGGTGTCACAGTCCCCACCAGTCCTCCAACCCTGGCCAGAGGGTCTAGCAGTGACCCAGGGTGGGGCCTGCTGGGTTCTGAGGTGACTGTCCTTGGGGAGCAGAGCTTTAACATCTCCTCAAGAAGCCATGGGAGTGACCGAGGACAAGGGTAACCCTGTTCTCTGTCCCTAAGCTCTGATCCCATACGGAGTCCCTGAAATCTCTGCTGTCCTGACTCCCTGGAGGACATGTGAATGGGCTGAGAGGGGTCACTGTAGAGGAGACAGCAGGTGGCTCCCTGTGGCCCATCTCGGCAAAGTTGAATTCCTTCCTGTGTCAAGGGGTCCAGCAGGGGCCCCCTCCCCACTGTGAAGTGCCCTCCTCTCTGGCCTGTGCTTGCTCTGGCTGTGTGGATCTGCTGTCCTCGGCTTCCTCACCACCAGCAGGCAAGCGCGCCTCAGACCTGACATTCTAACCCCCGGTAGTCATGTCCCCACTGAATGGCCACCTTTGCTGCAGTCTTTCCTCGCTCTTGCTCCCTCTCTTCACCTCAGAGACATTTCTGGGAACTGCAGGCTAATCCCAGTCAGGCCCCATGGATGTGCCCCCCAAGCCCAAGCCGTTAGTGGTGAACAATGGGACCCACGCCACCCCGGCCCTGCTAAGCGGGGCTTCTGGTGCTGCGGGAGCAGACGAGGGGCCTAACGCACCGCTTAATTCCTGTGTGCCCGTCTAGCGCAGCAGCTGGCCCTCCTCCCGCCTAAAGCCCCCCTGTCCGCCAGGACGGTGCCACCCTACCCCCCCTTAAGCAACGGACTCCACTACACCTTTGTCTAACACCTTCCAAGTAAGAGCCCCCGCCTGGTGTGGCCCCTCGCCTAGTGCTGAGCATGCCCCCTTCCCTCTGCTGCTGGGATGCGTGCAGTGCCACCTGCCGACGCTCCCTCCCACGGGCAAAGCGGCCGCTGGGGGGACCACCCAAGATTGGGAGGCAGGTCGGGGGCTGATGGTTTTTAGGAACTTAGTGCTCAGTGGCTCCGATATGATAGAGACCGTGTGACCCAAAACTCCTGGTTCCCTAAAATCTCAGGAGCCAGAGCTGTACCCCTTCTCACCCTGCTATCCTTCCCGCAGGCGGCCCAGTGCCCCAGGGGACCAGTGCAGGCCAGACTGCCAGCTTTGGGGAGGGGGGATAGTAGTTGGAAAGGAAGAGTTAGATCTCAGCCTCTCCCTGTCCAGGTTTTGGCCAAAGAAATTGGAGAAACGGAGGCCTAGAAAAATCAGTTTTGCGGATGAGGAAATGGGGCCAGTGAGGGATGGGGGCTCACTCCAGGTCCCATGGAATGAGTGTCAGAGCAAGGACTAGGACTGCCCTTTTGTCACTTGAGCTACTTGAGCTTCTCAGGAGGGAGAGGAAGGGAAGCTTCAGGGGAATCTGCCTGGGGCAGTGGCCTTAGCCATGCAGAATGTTCCAGAACCACCCCTTCTGAGTTCGCCCCACGTGAGCATTTAGTGAGGAGAGGAGGCAGCATGAGATTAAGGAGGGAGCACTGGACCAGGAGTCAGGAGGCTGGCGTCTGGTTCTGGCTTGTGGCGAGTTGTCGGCTGTTGCTTCTGAGCCCAGTTGCCTGACCTGGACGGGAGGGCGGATCAGGGGTTTCAGCAGCTCTTTCCCTGATGTCCCGTCTCGTTCAATAGTGTAGGGCTTGCCTTTTCTTTCCTCTCTGAGTTCTTAATGGTAATGTTGTTGAGCACCTTCTATGTGACATGCCAGGCATGGTGCTGAGCATCTCCTCTGACAACATCCCTAGGGAGATACTCACCCTGTTTTACAAATGAAGAAACGCAGCTCAGAGACCATGAGGGACTTGCCCAGGGAGGCACGGCTGTGAGCGTCAGAGGCAGGGCTGGAACCACTGTGCAAGTTCAGAGCCTTTGTTCTGTCACCACTGGTGGGCTCATCTGGGCCACCCCCAGGAACTCGAGGTGTTGGAGAAGGGAGTGAAGTGAGGGATGGGGCTGTGTGTTTAGGGCGGAGGCATGACCTTGGGCAGGTGCTTCCCCCACTCCTTCCTCCCCGGGCGCTCCGTCAGCCTGAGGGTGGCAGGAGGAGGCTGGCCTGTTGGGCCAGGCTCTCAGGACGTGTGCCATGGGGACCCCAGGACTGAAGAACCCCAGGGAAATGCTTCAGCCAGGTCCTTTGTAGAGGCCACAGGGTCCTCTGGGGCCACGAGAGGGTGTGTGAGATCTGACGTGGTGATGCCACCCCAGGCCACAGAGAGGCAGGCGAGAGGCCCTGTCCTTCCCGGCCTCTGTTGCCTCCGCAGCTGTGAGGGAGGCTACTGTCTTTTTAGAGCACATCCACATTTCCTTTTACCCTCCCAGCCTCCTCATTAGAAGATGGGTATGATCACTGTTTTTAGATTTAAAAAAACTGAGATCTGCAGAGGCTGAGTTACCCACAGTTGCTCAGCTAATGAAGGGCAGGGTCAGAACTGGACCCCCGAGTCCTCTCTGCTCAGGACTTTTGTCCTTTCGGAGCAGGGACCCAATCTAGGGCCAGCATGTGTCTGGTGAGCTTCCTAGAAGTGGTGGGGTTGGAGGGTGGGTTGGGGCACCCATGAGTCCTAGAAGCCGAGGGTCCCCCAGCGGCGGCCGCGTTGCCCCAGCCCTCTGCTCTGCTGCTCTCTGTCTTGTCAGCCTGCTGTTCCCCGTCACATGTGTGTGCAGACATGCCTACCGCCTGCTCCCCAGACGTGGCCTGGGGTCCTGGCAGCCTCTCATTGTCTCCTGTGCTTTTTGCCAGCCCAGGCAGTGACTGACCCGTGACCCAACATGCAGAGAAGTCTGGAGCCAGGGGCCAGTGGAACCAGTTTCCTCTGAGAAGATTGATCCTTCTTCCTCCAGAGAAGCCCCTTCCAGCTAAGCAGGGGTTCCGGCTGGAGGACGGAGCAGCCCACTGACTGTGGGGCATTCACCACAGGGCTAGGTCCTAATACCCCCACTTGTTTTAGTTCAGACTCCTTTTTACATGTGACAGAGGCACTTTTGATACACATTGTAAAATACTGACATTGTATTTTAGAATCAGAATATATTTTATAATGTTCACCTCAAGGGCTGAGTGGCTGAGAAGGTGAGGATGCAAGATTTTGGAGCTGCACATACAGATTCAGGTACCGTCCGGGTGGTGGGTGTGGGTGGGGGGACAAGGGTGGGGGAACAGGTGCATTCAACGTCTGATGAACTCAGGTGAGGTTGGATTGGTTGCTTCCAGTGGATTCCAGTGTTAGGCTCGTTGGCGTGCTGTCTGGGGCAGAGATCAGCCATCCCTGACCTGCCTAATGACCAGCTCTGGAGGGTGAAACTCCACCAAGGTGGCACGTGGAGCCCAAGGCTGTGTCTCAGCCTTGGGTCTGATTTAGGGCCAATGGTGTATCCATAAACTTTGGTTCCCAACCTACCCATGAGGTTCTCTCTCAGCAAAGGGCTCTTCTCCCCCCGCCCCCCACCCCAAATAAGCAGTTCGCTTTAATTAAAAAAATATGCTTTGAAATACAGAAAAGGTAAGAGGAAGCACCTTTGATTGTATCATAAGCAATAATGGTCACCCTGGGTGGCCTACAACTCCCCAAGTCCACACTGGGCTGTGATAGGAACCCTGGGACCTTGGCGGCCTGCCCTGGAGAACACAGGTCAACTTCCTGAGGACTTGGGTCAGGTGGCAGGAGGGCAGGTGGCATGCCCCCACCATCCCTGATGGCCAGCAGCCAGTAGGGCCATGATGGCAGGACCGTGACCTGACTTCCAGCCTAAAATGGGGAGGGGACTGCCAAGCCAGGCGTAGTGTTTGTGGCCCTTTATATAAGTCATGAGCTCATAATATTCTGCATACAGAAAAGGAGGTTGAAAAGGAAAACAAAAAACAAAAAACTCCATTGGGTGGAGCCACACTTTAAATGAAAATTTGTCTTTGACTATGGTCAGAAAAATAATCTTGAATATATTTAGAAGTTGCTGTCTATTTTTAACTAACTCCATATGCTGCCAGTATCGACTTCATGACATTTGCCAAAATAAGATTTTATTTTTGCCTTTATAAGATTTTGTTGGAAAAATGAAATGAATATTTTGCAAGAAAAAGTTAATTTAAATAAAAGTGTAATGGTTTGCAAAAAAGAAATGTGATGTACAGATTAAAGTATTAACCTGATATGCTTTTTGCTGGCTATATTCTCATGAGTGGCCTGTGTTAGTTTTTTTCCATTTCTTTGGAGAATCCCCAGTGTCGGCTCTCGATCCTGCCATGTTCACCTATGAAGTTTCTCCTGATGACAGTTCCTTGACACTTCATTGACTTTGGAGGCCTAGGGGAGGAAGGCCTGTGCTCTTGGGCCCTTGGCTGGGCTTCAGCAGCTGCTCAGGATGGCCCCCTGCCCCACCCCCGCCCTGTCCAGGGGCTGCCGGGCTGTGGACTCCCATGTGGGGCTGGTTTGGCAGGCGGACTGCAACCCAAGGTGGCGGGAGGGGCTCCACAGGCCCCTCTTCCAACCCGCATGCCATCAGCTTGTTCCAGTGAGGCGGGTTAGTGACGGACCATTGCAAACTGGATTTGTATTTAATTCGTTTTGACTTGTGATGTATCCTTAAAACAGAAGGCAGGAGGCCAGTTCGGTTTAGGGATGTGTACGTTTCCAAGTTAGTTGTCATGACAGTTTTTCTCTGTCGCCAAGAAGAGCACCCGAGGTTTACAGTGACTTTCCAACTATTTAAACTGGAGAAAATAGATGCCAAGGCGTTCGGAAGAGGGGACACTGCTGCTTTTTTAGCTACAGATCTCTCTTTGAATTTTAAAATGAAAAATACTCTTTGCTGTTAAGCATTACTTGGAGGTATCTCCACGACAGATGAAAGGGATGGGGGAAGGATTTGTCCACAAGTGAGTGCAAGGCGAGAAGGAGGGACAGGAGGCAAAACCCCCAACACAGGGTGGCCGCCTGTAGACATTCTCTCAGCAGAAGCGCGGTGGTGGTTTTCTTACTAGTTGGTCTCAGTTTCTGTTTTGCACGTCCCACCCTGTGTAGGAGCAAACGTGGTGACTCCAGCTCCAGCTGGGAGGAGGGGTAGCCTGTTCTCTAAGAGTTGTGGCCCAGGTTTCAAACAGAGTTCATGACAGGCCCTCAGCTCAGACTCTGCAAAGAGCGTGTGGTTGGGAAGAGGCCCGTAGCTCCAGTTAAGTCCTGTGTGAGCAGGCAGCAAGGCCCAGCCCCCTCTAGGTCAGATGGGTCCATTTGCGAAGGTACTGGCTGACCAGGGACCCTCCAGCTGGGGGCCATCCTGGGAAACTCCACATGGCCCAGCGATTCCAGCTTCACTTCTTTAAAGGGGCTCATGGGGCCTGAGCAGAGTTTTAAACAGTGGGATTTCAGTTGGCAGCAGGGACGCGAACATGCTTTTGCATCTCTTGCTGACATCCATTCCTGGCTTCCTGATCTTAACTTTAACCCAGGTTCCGGTTGAGCCCAAAATGTCTGTCTTATTCTGTCTTATTTTAGAACATTTTAGGATCTGGTGTAAAATGGGGGTTGGAAATAATTTTCCCCTAACCCTCACTTGATCCTCCTGGACTGCCCAGATTCTCAACATGTCCAGGGTGTTATTTAAAGGATTACAGCTGAGATGTAGGTACATGTGTGAGTGCATGTGAAGTAGGTGTGCCCAGGCTGATGTAGAGGTTGAAAGCTGGCCCTTTTTGTTCCCTTTCCTTCCTTTTTCTTCCCGCCTCTGTGTCTGGCTTTGGCGGGGCAGCGGGGCACGGGGTAGAATCTGCAGCTTGCCCCTTTTCCCTCAAACCCCTTGGCCACCTTCACTTACGCTGGTTTCTCCAGAATTTTCCTGGCTGTTGTAGGTTGCAGCCTAAGGCTGGGGAAACCTCCATCTGCCCAAGGTCAGCTGGAGGATGGAAGGTGGGGGGTGGAGTGGATGGGGACCCTGGCTCAGCCAGACAAGAGCCCATGTTTGACTCTGGGAGTTTCCCCAGCTGCAGTGCTGTACTGTATGGTGAGTCCTTTTGTGTTCACACCAAGGGTGGGAAAGAAGCAGCAAATTATTTGTCTAATCCACAAATCACATTTCTGAGATGAGGCAGGCAAATGCTAGGAGCCCTCTGCTTCGAATCCAGCATCAGACACCGGGGCGCGTGAGGGACTTTGCCCATGTGGGTTGTGCGCCGTTATGAAAAGAACAAAGAGGAGACTGGGGGGATGCGGAAAATGGCAGCCCCTCCCGGCCTGGTAAACACGCCATTGCTTTGCCGCCTCTACTCCAAAGGCTACCACTTTCATTGCTCTCTGAGCAAAGAAACCTTTCTTCAGAGCAAGTGGCGGGGTACAAAGGCAGAGTACAAAATGTGTGCACATCACAGTCCCTGCAATTCTGTTTGAACAAGCATATTGATTGGGTCTGACCTTGTTACATTTTTTCCCTATTATTTGAAAAGGTGCATCTAAGTGTAGTGAATTGAACCAGCGGAGCTGAACTTTCCATGAAAACTTCTCGAGGTATTTCTTTAGTTCAAAGCTTTTGAATTTTAAAGGGCATTTTTAATACGAGTCTGTTGAGTATTCTCTGCCACAGCTCAACAAGGGATGTTAAATGCAGATGAGGCTGGAGCAGGGGTGCACGTGGGGGTGGACGTGCCGCACAGTGGAGAGTGCAGGTCGTGGTTGGAGTGTGCGGACCAGCCCAGGAAGGGCCAAGCTTTGGGGAGAGAGCAGCATACACAGATGCTGCAAAGGGGGACAGCTTCGGAGATGGGCAAGGGGCTTCCCAGCTGAGAAGTACTTGCTGGGGTCTCCTGACGGATGAGGGTTTTGTCCTCATGAATCAGGGGTTCCTTACTCAGCCACTCTCTTTCTCGCACACTGTGCTTTAGAACTGAGAAGTAGTAAGAGGCACAGTCCCTTGGCTGAGGTCACAGAGTCAGACAAGAAGCTGCCACTGTCCTCAGCCCTTGACATCACTTCACAATTGCAGGTACTTTCCCACTGAGCCCTGAGCTACATCTCAGTCCTTAGCTGTTTCAACATCTTGGGATGTTTTGCTAGTTGCAGGGGCCATAGCAGTGTCTCTCTTGCCACCCTGGCCTGGCCCTTGGAAGCATCCACAGGTCTTCTTCCCCACCACCACCGGGGGCCTCTCCTCTCCCACTGAAGGCACACAGCCCCTTTTGACTGAGCCGAGTGTCTGGTGGCCTCTGGTGGCCTCTTGGATCTAGAAAGCACCTCCTTCCTAAACCCAGAATTCGGGATCAGAGACAGAATTGTCTGTAGGAGGAGCTGGAAATTCAGGTCCTATGTTGAAAGAACCCAGGTTTGAGTATCTCAGCAAAGTCCTTTGTGTCCTTGCCAAACCTCGAGCCTAGAAGACTGGCCTGGGGAGGTCAAAATTGGGTCAGGATCATAGTAACAAAAGGTAAGACACCCAGTCTTCTCTGCCCACAACTGGGAACACCAGCCCCATTCAGATTCCTCCTAGAGTCTAATCCTGGTTGTACTATTTTTCCAGCCCTGTGACCTCCGTCAAGTTACCTAACCTCTCCATGCCTCGGTTTTCTCACCTGTAGAATAAGGGTTTATATTAGCAGCTACCTCAGGAGAGTTGTTGTGAGGATTAAATAACTTTTTATGTAGAAAGTGCTAGGCATGGTTCCTGGCCCCATAGGAAGCATTAGAAAAAAATGTAAGTTATCATTTACCCGCATTTAAGTTACAATTATTTAACACATATCACATTCTCATTCTTTAATTAGTCTATTTGTTTATTGCCTGTCTCCCTCACAAGAATATAAGCTTGGTAAGAGCAAGGGTTCTTGTTCAGTATATTATGCCTAGTGCCCAGGACAATGTCTGCCACAGAGTGCTGAGAAATAATTCATTGAATGAATAAGGGAGTGAAAGAAGTCAAAAGCTGTTGGCCAGGGAGCCCTCTCTCTTCTTCATATCACTTTGCCTCTCTCTGCTCTGATCAGTTGCATGTTATATGCTCTAGTCCCCAGAGAGCATCCCTAGTGCCCTATTTTTAAGTTTCTTGAGTTGTAGGTAAGAGCAGGGACTGTGGAAAACAAATCCACCCATATTAACTCCAACCTTGGGCAAGTCACTGGACCTCCTTAAGCTTCAGTTTCCTCCTCTGAAAAATGTGAGTAACAGTACCTACCTTACATGGGTGACGGGAAACTGCATGAGACCATCCTTAAGCACCGCCCCTGGCGTGGGACCCTCTCAGCCAGTGGGCATCGTGCTGGTTTGCCCTTGTGTATGATCCTTAGTGTGAACAGCAAGGCTCCAGGTGGGTCTTCCACATTCAAACCCTGTCTCCTTTCCCTGGCTCGGCAGGATAAAGGGGTTTCGGGTCAGCTGCCAACCCCCGCCCTAGTCTTCTGCCCTCTGCTATCTGCTTGCCATTTTAGACAGTTGCCTGCAGCAAGTAAAGCAAGGGCTGAGGGCTTTTGAAGTTGGGGTTCACAAGGCCGTGCCACTGCCAGGCTGCCTCCCTGAACTCTCCAGGGGCTGAGGACGGGCGAACCCTCTAAGGCCTCCCCTTGCAGCCCTGCGGCTGTCCACCCCGACAGCAGATCAACCTGTGCATGCCCCTTTGATGTCAGTTCCCAAACTGGAGCCTCGTCCCCTGCTCTGAGGACCTGGACTTTGAAGTTGGTCTATAAACTGAGCTTTCAGGAAGAAAGCTGTCTGTTGTGCCTCAGAGCACGGCTGGGCCCTGTAAAGGCACGCGTAATGCCATGAACACCTGATAAATAATTCTTTCTGGGCCCAAGAAAGATTCATTCCATTTATAGGGGAGGAAAATTCCCTTGACCTTTTCATTGAAGTTCTTGGGGGGAGGTGGTTAGGGAGGGTTTTCGTGTCTTCTCCCTGAAGTCACATGGGGCAGGCAGGTTGTCTAAGAGCTGAGCTCCAGTGACTTCTCCAGGAGGGCTCCCTGTCCCATGACCCCAGCCCGAATTCCCCTTAGCCCGCCCTGCTCCCCCTCACGCTGGCTGCCTCCTATGGGGGAGCCTGGGAGAAGATCAGGCCCTCCCACAGGAAGAGGGGCCTCAGCCTCCTCCAGGCCAAACCCTGCTGCAAATGGTAGGGCTTCCAGGAGGCACAGCCCTGTTGTCTTCCTTTCCTTCCAGGGCCTGGCATGGTCAAGAGGAGAGGCAGACAGGATTTCCCACCTGAAGGAGCCTTGAAAGTGGACACCGGCTCATAGCCACTGAGCACTTACCTCAGGCCAGGCCCTCTGCTAGGCCCCTTTTTGTGCACAGCTGGATTATAGGATGTGGGCATGTGTGTAGTTTTGTGAAAGCTCTCTTTATGACAAAATGTAACATGCATTTAGGAGGAGTGCAAAATAACAGCGTTCAGCGCAGTAAATGATCAGAAAACGAACACCTGCGCAATCACTGCTTTAGCCAAGAAATCAGTTTGCCAGGATGCAGGAAGCCCTGCTCATGCCCCTTCCCACCCCTCCCATGAAGGGTGACCACGCTCCTGACTTTTGTTCTAACTACTTACTTCTTTTTCTTTATAGTTTTACTATCTAAGCAGACATTGCCAGAGTCTGTAACTTAGTCTTACTGGCTTTCTGAAATGTGTATGGATAGAAAAGTAGACGAGAATAATAAAGAATATATTCCTTTGTCTGGCTTCTTTTCACTAAACATTGTTTATGATATTCATCCACGTAACTGTATTTCCCTCATTTTGCTGTTGTGTAGTAGTATTCACTGCAGGAATAGTCAACAAGTGTTTATCGATTCTATTGTCAGAGGACATCTGGGCGTTCCCAGGGTGGAGCTGTTACAAGCAGTGCTGCTGTGGGCATTATCTACATATCTCTCGGTGCACGTGCACTCATATTTCTTTGGTATATTCCTAGGTGTGGGGTTGCTAGATTATAAGGTAAGCATACCTTCAACTGAGGTAGAAAATGCTGAACTTCCATTTCCAAAGAATTTCCCAAGTCATGGTATAATTTATGCTCCTACCGTCAATCTGTGAGTGGCGCCACATGCTAGCTGTGGTGGCAGTGTCTGAAATGGCTTGCACCCTCTGTCGGCCCTCCCCCTACGTGTGGGCTGGAGCTGGCAATTCCCTTCTAGTGAATAGGATGTGACAGGACATAACAGGATTCGAAGATGAGGTTACGCAGAGGCTGTAGCTTCCATCTTGGGTATCCTCCGTTGCTTATTTGCTTACTGTGAGAGAAGCCATGCTGTGAACTAACTTACGGGGGGGCTCACAGAACAAGGAACTGACGTCTCTGACCAACAGCCAGTGAGGACCTGAGAACTCATGTGACTAAGCTTGGAAATGAGTCCTCCCTCCAGTCAACCTTGAGAGGATTACAGCCCTGGCTGACACCTGGATTACAACCTTGTGAGAGACCCTCAGCCCATCTGAGCCCAGACTCCTGACTCACAGAAACTGTGAGGTAAATGTTTATTGTTTTAAGTTGTTAAGTTTTGAGGTAATTTGTTATACAGCAATAGATGTATATGCAACAAAACTTTCTTTTATTGTAGCCATTTTGATGTGTATAATCAGGTTTATTAGCATCTTCCTGGTTATTAATGATACTGAGCATCTTTCAAATGCTCATTGACCTTTTGGATTTCCTTTTTTGGTGAAGTACCTGTCAGGATTCTTGTCATATTCCATGGGTGTATGTGTGTGTATATGTATATATATATGTGTATGTGTGTGTGACACACACACATGTCTTTTTCTTGTTGATTGGCAGGAGTTCTAGATACAACCCTATCTTAGCCTGGGTTACCCCTAGAAAGTAGAGCCCGAGGCAAGGGGAAATGATCCTATGGAACAGAAGTGGAAAGGAAAGGAAGGGAAACCAAAAGAAGAATGCCTTCTCAAGTTGCTTAGTGTTGTGGGAAACGTGGGCTCAGTCTCACTGGGACCTTCTGAAGAGCCATGTAAAATGCTCCTCAAAATTATCCACCTGTGGTATGAAAGAGAACATGGATCTTCTAGCTCAGGGCCCCTCCTTGACCAAGAGCTCCCCATGGGGTGTTAAGTCCCATGTGTCCCAGATCCCACATGTGTGAGTGATTCCCTTGTGAACCCACACTGGGGCTGCTAAGAAGGCCTGGGGCATCACATGAGAGGCGTGGCTAAAATGAGTTCCTGCCGTAGTAACAGAGTAAAATGGGGGCTGAGAGGAGGTGCCGGGGAGCACAAGGAGTATCTAACACAGAACCTCTTATGGATAATATGCATTGCAGGTATCTTGCCCCACTCTGGCTTGCCTTTTCACTGTGACTTTTAATGAAGAGACATGACTAATTTTAAGGTAATTGAGTTTGTAGATTTTTGTAGTTTGTGGGTTTTTCCATCTTGTTTAAAGACTCTCCCTGTACTTAAGTCATACAAATGTTCTCCTTTGGTATTTTCTAGAAGCTTTGTTGTTTTGCATTTCACAGATACACGGTCTACCTGGAATTGGTTTTTAAGTAAGGTGTGAAGTGGGCATCAGGCTTCATTTTTCTATATAGATGTCCAACTTATTGAAGAGTCTCATTTCCTCCCCACTGCTGTGTAGTGCCACCTTGTCATAGTCAAGGATCTATGTGTGAATCTATCTCTGGGCTCTTTTTTTCCTTTCCATGTCTGTCTGTCTGTTACTGTGCCAACATCACACTATTTTAATTACTGAAGCTTTATAGTAAGTGTTGATGCCCAGAAAAACAAAACGTCAGTCTTGTTCTTACTCTTCACAAGTATTTTGACTAATTTTTTTGACTTTGCAT
The DNA here is from genome assembly GCF_009834535.1 of Camelus ferus. Lineage (NCBI taxonomy): Eukaryota > Metazoa > Chordata > Mammalia > Artiodactyla > Camelidae > Camelus > Camelus ferus. The sequence continues at coordinate 46,792,984 of NC_045705.1, forward strand.
TCCCTTGTAAATTTTAGAACTAGCTTGCCAAATTTCACCCCCTACCCTGACTGGATTTTTTTCTGTTGAGACTACATCGTATGTAGATTACTTTGGAGAGAATTTCATCTCTACAATATTGGGCGTCCTAATCTATGAACATCATATATATATATTCATTTATTTAAAACTTTAAATATTTCTCTCCAAATTATTTTATAGGAAAGAATTATGCTTTTAGCAATGGTAGACAAGGTTGCTTTGAACCAGCTTTCCCACTGAGAACAAATAGGCTAAAATATTAAACACACACACATAACTGAAGGCACTGGAGGGCTATCAAAGGTGTGAAAATGTATGGAGCCAGAGGAAAGGAGGAAAGACAGGAAGCGTGAGGTCAGCATTTGGCACCACATTCCCCCCTGACGTGGGCTGCCTGTTCCAGAAACTGTGACCGAAAAGAATCTGAGCAGGTCTTTAGCTGTTAGTCTCTATGTAGCTGGTTGGTTGGTTGGTTGGTTTGTTTACTATTTTTTCTTGATGGACTCTCCTAGTCTCACCCTGTTTATGTTCAGCTTAGGAGTCAGCCAAGGATCCAGGAGAGTTTCTTTATAGAGTCTGGGGGCGCTACAGCTCCCGTCTCTGGGGCTCTTCTCTCCAAACCCCGGTGTCCTTGACAGCCCTGAATGCTGTGCTGAATGCTGGCAGCCCTGAATGTCTCTGCTTCTTCCATCCAACGGGTCTGCCCCCTCTGGGCTCTCATTTTTTTTTTGTTTGTTTGTTTTTTGTTTTTACTGCAGTTGATAAATGACCTCAGGGAGATATCTGGGTAGAATGTGGGACTCACTACGTGTGCTTGTCTTTCAGTGATCAGAAGCCCTTTGTGGGCTGGCCAACACAAATTTCTTCACTTTTATTCTTGGAGGATATTTTCACTCGGTGAAGGACTATAAATTAGTGAGGTTTAAAAAAATTTTTTTTTCTTAGTGCTTTAACGATCTCTTTATATTGTCCTCTGGCTTTTGTTTATGTTGAGACGTTAAATGCCTTATTCTTGTAAGCTTAATGTGTCTCTTTTCTCTCTGCACTTTTCTTGTTTTTGGTTCACAGCACTTTTACTATAATTTGCTTAGATGTGATTTTGTCTTTATCCAGTTTGGGATTTGTAGCTCTCCAGTCTATGGGTGAGTATCTTCTGTCAGTTTGGGGAGATTCTTAACCTTTATCTCTTTGAAAATTGATTCTCCCCATACTCTATCTTCTCTCAGGGACTCCAATGATATGATTGCTAGCCCTTTTCACTCTACTTTCCACTCCCGGGAAACAATATCTCATTATGCAAGAATCCATTACATCCATGTGGAAACAATTTGACAAATCAAGTAGTCCTCTTACTGAAATGCTTTTGCCAGTCGAATTCTCCTGTACTACGACGTGTCTGTCTCTGACATCAGCAGTGATAAAGCCCACAAACCTTTATGGGATTTGGACATAGTCATCTTTTGTTTCAAGGACATAGGGCAAAAGATGTGGAGGATTTTTCCAATCACAAGGTTCAATATTTAAGGTTTTAGGCTGCATTATGCTTGTCCTCAGTGGCAGACTGAGTGACTGAGGCACTTACATGCTCTTTGATAAATGTGTGTATTTGTGATATGCAGGGTTCTCCAATGCATAGGCCCCAAGGAGGGAGTCTATCTCACCCAGGTCTAAAGGCGGGGTTTCTCAGCCTCAACACTTGATATTTTGGGCCAGACAATTCTTTGCAGTGAAAGTCTGTCTTGTGCATTATAAGATGTTTAGTGGCATCACTGGCCTCTACCTACTATGCACCAGTGGTACCTAGTTGTGATGAGAAGAAATATCTTCAGATTACTGCCAAATGTTCCCTGGTGGGGCAAAATCCCTGAGAACTACTGGTCTAAGGATATTGCTCCAGACAAGAGAGACCCACTTGGAAGATGATACCAATAGTCCACTTCATCAAGGAGAGCACATCACCCATTTAACGTAGAGACACGGGCATGTTTTCCTTCGGCTTTGGCTGTTTGCAAGCTCAAAGCCGAATTTCCTGTTTACTACATGAACTGTGAGCCTCAGTTTTCAGGACTGATCTTATTTCTAGTGTAACAGTCTTTTAGGAAAAGGCTTCAAGTAATTTGAAAAGATTGGCAGACTGTCTCCATGTGAAGCACCCTTAGGAGGGAACATCTTGATACTGGTAACAGCACAAGAGGCACTGTTTTCAGCAGTGCAGGTTAGGCTCCTTGAAGCAGCTTTGAGGGCAGTGAGTTTTGCGAGGTGGGAAAAATAGGGAAGGCATTGTTTATTTGGTAACTGTGGGCGGTGTACCTTGTGGGAGCATTCAGGAGGTTCTCCTTTGGTTTTTCCCAGACTAGAAGTAATTGTGGAATGCTTCCTCAGACTAGGGTTAGTAGCTAAGCTCAGAAATCAAATAAGTAGGAATTCAAGGCATAGTAATTTGTTAAAAGTTAGTATGTACTTCCAATTTGGAGACAGAAGAGTAAAGTCCTTTAATTCTTCTCCTGAAAATCACCCCAAAGCAACAAGAGAATGAGAAAACAAAGTTCCGACTCCAGCTTCAACAAAACAAGGAGGCACTGGAAATTCTTAACTCTAAAACGGGCAAGAGTTGAAAAAGTGAGTATCAAAGAAGAGTACAGGGAGATGCCTGCCTCTGTAGGGTTTGAGAAACCTAACTAGTGTCGTCTTTAAGGTGAGGCCGTTTGCAGGACCGGTCTGTTAGAGCAGCAGGAAAGAAAGCCCCTGCAATGTTAAGAGGCCTTTAGCTTCTGGTCTTCAATGGCAGGGCTACAAGTGTTCACACACATAACTCTGGATCATGAAAAAACTTTCTGCTAGCTTGACCCTTCCCCAACATGAAAAGCCTGCAAATACCTGGAAAAAACTTCACTTAAAGGTGAGTCATCAGTTTTCTTCATCTAGGTAAATGGAAATTTCATTCTTCCAAGAGTTCACTTTTGACTCTTCTCTCACATGCTACATCCAAATTTTTGGCAAATACATTTGGGTCTAATATATCCAAAATCTAATTTTCACCACTTCCACTACTGCCATCTGAGTCCAAGCCTCTGTACTCACCTGGAATATTGCAATAATTTCGTAACAGTGCTCTCCATTTTCATATTTGACTCCCTATAGCATTTTTTCCCCCCAAACACAGTTGCCTAAGCTGTATTAGTTAGATCATGTCAATCTAATAAAAAAAAAAAACTCACCAATGTCTTCTTAGTCTCCTCAGAATAAAATCCAGAGTTCACATCATGGCTATAATGATCTTATTCCTGCTGTCTCCTTGAACTCATCTCACAACCCTCTGCTGCCCCTAGCTTATTTTATTACTTTCACTGCATCCCTTTACCTTGTTTCCTTAATATTTATCACAATTTTTATCACATCTGATATATATTTGTTTATTTTTGGCCCTTCTCCCCCAGAATGTGAGCTTCATTAAAGCAGGGACTGATTCTGTTCACTGCTGTACTCTCAGTGGCTAGAACAGTGCCTGGGACATAGTAGGTACTCAGTAAATATTTGCAATTGACTAAACAATAAAAAAAAAAAAAACTAGCACAGGCTTTGTATGAGGATATTAAAATAGAAAAGGATCGAGAAAAAATAAAATGGCAGGTGAAGAACACTCACCAGAAGAATGCTGCTTCAAAATAGTTAAACTGTGATCAAAGATCTCATGACAACCTTAATATCATAATATTTCTATAAAATAAGAGCCTACATCAGAATTATAAGAGGCTATGAGGAGACAGAAAAGAGAAACATGAGCCAGCAGGATGCAGGGGAAAGGATTACATAATAATCATAAAAATGAATATAAAATTGGAATGATAGCGTATACAGTGCTCAAACAATAAAGGGAACAGAGAACAGTTTTAGATCAGATTAAAAATAAAGAAAAAAATGATATAGAGATAGGAGATGCAACACACACACAAGTGGTGTTCCTAAAGAAGAAAATTTGTTTCCTACTTTTATAGGTGGAAGCACTGAGGAAACTTGCTCATATGAAATAAGTCAGTAATAGGTTTTAGAAACTTCAATCCTCTGAACTCTTGGAATTTAGGCCAAGTATCCTAGTGGAGATCTCTCATCAAATAGTATTTCTAATAAATCTATCAGCTGACAATTCACTTTTGTTCTCTACCAATTTTATTGAGGGCATAGAACTAGAAACCACCTGACTTGCAAAAGGAGTCTTTCAGGCCTCAACAGCGTTCCAAATTGTCCTTTTGTTTGGAGCCTCGAAAGGCTAGGAGTAAGTACATATGGATGTACAGGGGAGAATTGATTCTGTTGAACCTCTTCATGCACCCTAGGAATGTATATTCATTTGAAGACTACTGGTTAACAATGCCAAGTGCTGCTAACAGGTCAAGCAAGGAATGAACTGAAAACATGGTTTTGGAAAATAAGAATCATTGATTTGATGAACGTATTTTCAATGCAGTTATATTAAAGTTGGGTAGAAACCATACTGGAGTGGACTGAGGAGAAAGGAGATAGTAGTGAAGCTGAGACAGTAATAGAAACAAGTTAATAAAACTGGAAATAAGATTAGAGCTGAAGTATACGGTATCTAGGAAGAATCTTTTTAAAAAGATGTGAAATACCTAGGGACTTGGGGACAAATGTTGACAAAATAGGGTCAACAGACCAAGAGAGAATATAAAAGAATATAATCAAAAGTACTAGGTTCACAAGAAAATGCGAAGGATTAATAGTACCTGGTATTAACTGAGTAGTTATTACCTATCAGAGTGTTAAAGCTATTTTAACTAATTCTCACAATAACCATACAAGGTGGTTGCTATTGCTGTCATTTTACGGATGAGGAAAGGAGACTCAGATCTAGTTATATCCAGGGTCACTCAGTTCATCACTAAGTTAGTAGAGTTGGGATATGACCTAGAGCAGTGGAGCACTTCTCCATGGTTGTTGATTTAGATGGATGTTCAGGAAATTTCTGTCTAATAAAATCTCTTTTTAATGCAAGCTAGAAGGCAAAGACATGTTTTAAGAGTGAAGAAGAGAGTGTCACAAGTTTGAGAACAGGGGTTTTCAGCAGTTAAGAATGGCAAAGAAAACAGTAAGGATAACATGCAATGTTGTCAGTTAACATTAATTTTTAGTAATACTGCTTTACACATTTGGTTGTCTTTCTCTAAAAATAATCCATAGGAAACTGGATACACCTAGGGCTGTATTTTCTAGGAAGGTATGACATTGGGGAGGGTTACTAACTGACAACAATGATACTGAATTAATAGATCAGTTAAAAATCTAGACAGGGCTTATGAAAGAGGTGAAAACAGACTGATAATGACCTGATTTGAACATGTGTAAAGGAATAGAGCTGTTACGGTCAGAGGTGAGATTTCTACATTCATGACTTCAGAGGTAACGTTGTCTTTGCATACTGGGTATTGTCTTTGGATTTTGTTGTTGAGACAAAGTAGTGGAACTAAAGCCCTGTAAGTGGTCACTGATGTTAAACAGGAAGTTGAAGTTTATTTCCTCAAAATTAACTCAAATATGACCTATCTGGGATGGCAGCCAAGATGGCCAAACAGAAACTCTTGAGCTCACCTTCTCTCACAACTATCTGCAGAACCATTGATAAAAAAGACTGGAACCTACCAGAAAAGATCTACAACTATAGACCTAAAGGAGGAACCACGAGATGAGTAGGAGGGGCGGACTTGCAATATAATCAAATCCTGTACCCCATCACCCCCACCCCACTGTGGATGACCCACAAATTGGAGAATAATTATATGGCAGAGGTTCTCCCACAGGAGTGAGAGTTCTGAGTCTCATGTTAGGATCCCCAGCCCAGGGTGTCTGGCACCAGGAAGATGAGCCCCAAGAACACTTGGCTTTGAAGACCAGTGGGGATAATTTCAGGAGCCCCACAGGACTACAGGAAAGACTTCACTTCTAAAGGGTGCACAAAAAAATCCCATGTGCACCAGGACCCAGGGCAAAAGCAGCAATTTGAAAAGAGCCTGGGCCAGACCTACTTGCTGTCTTGAAGAGTCTCCTGGGGAAGTGGGGTTACCTGCAGCTCATCCTGGGGATGTGGACACTAGTGGCAGACATATTCTGGAGTATTCAGGAGGCTAACATCTTGGATCATTAGTGTCAAAATCTGGCCCCACCCAACAGCCTATAGACTCCAGTACTAGACTCCTCAGGCTAAATAAGCAACTGGGTGGGGACACAGCCCCACTCATCAGCAGATAGATAGGCTACATAAAGACTTCTGAGCCAACAGCCACCTCCAGACATGCCGTTAGACATGGCCCTGCCTATCAGAGGGCCAAGACCCAGTTCCACTCACTATTGGGGCAGGCACTGGCCCTTCATTCCAGGAAGCCTACACTAGCCTCTAGACTGCCTCACTCACCAGGGGGCTAATACCAGAAGCAAGAAAACTATGATCCTGCAGGAAACAGCTGCCCACAACCAATGATTTGAAATAAATTCTGGGAACCAGACTCCAGGAATTAGCTCTGCCTGTCAGTAGTCTGGACACTGTCATCAGGATCTGGCTTCACCTGCCAGTGGGTAGGAAACAGTCCCAGAGTCTGCAGGATCCTGACACCACCCACTAGTGAGCCAGCACTAGCCTAGGGACCCCCTAGGGTTCGGTAACCAGCAGCCTCATGACCAGGCCCTGCTAAACAGCAACCAGCAGCATCCACACAAGGCAGGGTAAGGCAACCGACCAGACTAGGGGCCAACTAAGCCTACCAGTATGCCCATGTATATGGTCAGCCATCCACAACAATAGGATGTATGCAGCCTCTTGGGGGAACCCCTAGAGCATGTGGCTTGGGTGATAAGAGAGGAGTGCACTGTTGGGACGCACAGGACATCTCCTACAGAAGGCTACTTCTCCAAGGATGAGAAACATAACTAACCTATCACATATATAAAAATACAAATAGCAACTTGGACAAAGTGAGGAATATGTTTTAGAGGAACAAGATTAAAAAAACCCCAAAAACACCAAGAAGAACTAAGTGAAGTGGAGATAGGCAATCCACCTGAGAAAGAGTTCAGAGTAATGATCATAAAGATGATCAAAGAACTCAGGAGAATGGATGCACAGAGTGAGAGGTTAGAAGTTTTTAACAAAGAGTTAGAAAATATAAAGAACAACCAGAGCTGAAGAATACAATATTGAAATGAAAAATACACTAGAAGGAATCAATAGCAGACTAAATGATACAGAAGAATGAACAGATCAGTGAGCTGAGAGAAAAAGCAGTAGAAAACACTGCCACTGAACAGGAAAAAAAAAAAGTGAGGATAGTTTAAGGGACATCATCAAGCACACATTATAGGGGTCCCAGAAGGAGAGAGAGAGAAAGGGCCTAAGAAAATATCTGAAGAGCGAATAGCTAAACTTCCCTAACCTGGAAAAAGAAACAGTCACTAAAGTCCAGGAAGTGCAGAGAGCTATATGCCAGATTAACCGAAAGAACACCAAGTACACACTGTAATCAAAATGACAAAAATTAAAGATAAGGAGAGAATGTTAAAAGCAGCAAGGGAAAAGCAACAAATAACATACAAGGCAATTTCCATAAGGCTACCAGCTGATTTTTCAGCAGAAACTGCAGGCCAGAAAGGAGTGGCATGATATATTTAAAATGATAAAAGGGAAAAAACTACAACCAGGAATACTCTACCCAGCAAGGCTCTCATTCAGATTTGATGGAAAAATCAAAAGCTTTAGACACAAGAAAAGCTAAAAGAATTTAGCACCACCAAAACCAGCTTTACAACAAATGTTAAAGGAACTTCTTTAGGTGAAAAAGGCCACAAGTATAAACAAAAAAATGATGAAATAAAAAAGTTCACCAGTAAAGGCAAACATAAAGGTAGGAAATTATCCGCACACAAAGCTAGTAGGGAGGTTAAAAGACAAAAGTAGTAAAATCATTGGTATCCACAATAAGCCGTTAAAGGATACACAAAACAATTAAATGTAAAATAGGGTATCAAAAAAGTAATTATGGGAGGAGGAGAGTACAAATGCAGAGGTTTTAAAATTTATTTGAGATTAAGAGATCAACTTAAAACAATTATATATAGATATACATTGCTATATGAAAACCTCATGGTAACTGCAAACCAAAAATCTATAATAGATATACACACAAAAAAGAAAAAGGAATCCAAACGTAACACAAAAAAGTCATCAAATCACAAGAAAACAAAAGTGGGGGGGGGGACCTACAAAAACAAATCCCAAACAACTAACAAAATGGCAATAAGAACATACATATCCATAATTACCTTGAATGTGAACACTGTAAATGCTCCAACCAAAAGACAGAGTGGCTAAATACAAATACAAAAGTAACACCTGTATCTATGCTGCCCACAAGAGACTCATTTCAGACCTAGAGACACATACAGACTGAAAATGAGAGGATGGAAAAGGTATTCCATGCAAATGGAAAATCAAAACAAAGCCAGAGTAGCAATACTTATATCAGACAAAATAGACTTTAAAGAATGTTACAAGAGACAAAAAAGAAAACTATGTAATGGTCAAAGATCAATCCAAGAAAAAGATACAACAATTGTAAATATATATACACTCAGGCAAACATTAACAGACATAAAAGGAAAAATCAAAAATAACGCAATAATAGTAGGGGACTTTAACCATCACTTACATCAACAGACAGATCATCCAGACAGAAAGTCAGTAAGAAAAATACAGGCCTTAAATAGCACATTACCAAATGAACCTAACTGATATACAGAGAGCATTCCATCCAAAAGCAGTAGAATACACTTTCTTCTCCAACGCACATGGAACATTCTCCAGGATAGATCACATGCTGGCCAACAAACACAGCAAGCCTCAGTAAATTTAAGAAAACTGAAATCATAACAAGCATCTTTTTATCACAACTGTATGAGACTACAAGTGAACTACAAGAAAAACTGCAAAAAACCCACAAAACACGTGGAGGCAAAACAATATGCTACTAAATAACCAATGGATCACTGAAGAAATCAAAAACGAAATTAAAAAATACCTAGAGAAAAATTACAACAAAAACACAATGAATCCAAAACCTCTGGGACACAGCAAAAGCAGTCCTAAGAAAGTTTACAGCAATACAAGCTTACCCCAGGAAACAAGAAAAATCTCAAATAAAAAACCTAACCTTAAACCTAAGGCAACTAGAGAAAGAAAAGCAAACAAAATCCAAAATTAGTAGAAGGAAAGAAATCATAAAGATTAGAGAGCAGAAATAAATGAGACAGAGACAAAAAAGCAACAACAAACAAACAATAGAAAAGATCAATGAAACTAAAAGCTGGTTCTTTGAGAAGACAAATAAAATTGATAAACCTTGAGCCAGATTCATCAAGAGAAAAGGGGCCCAAATCAATAAATGAGAAATGAAAAACAAAGTTACAAATGACACCACAGAAATACAAAGGAGCATAAGAGACTACTATGAGCAACTACATGCCAACAAGATGGACAACCTAGAAGAAATGAAGAAATTCTTAGAAAGGTACAATCTCCCAAGACTGTACCAGGCAGAAACAGAAAAATATGAACAGACCAATTACCAGTATTGATACTGAGTCAGTAATTTTAAAACTCCCAATGAGCAAAAGTCCAGGACCAGATGGCTTCAAAGAATTCTACCAAACATTTAGAGAAGAGTTAACACCCATCCTTCTGAAACTACTCCAAAAACTTGAAGAGGAAGGAACACTTCCAAACTCACTCTGAGGCCACCATCACCCTGATACCAAAGCCAGACAAAGACATCACAAAAAAAGAGAATATTATAAGTATTACTTATGAATATAGAAGCAAAAATCCTCAACAAATCACTAGCAAATCAGTTCCAACAACACAATAAAAGGATCATACACCATGATCAAGTGGGAATTATCCCAGGGATGCAAGGAGTTTTCAATACCTGCAAATCAATCAATGGGATACAAAACATTAACAAATTGAATAAAAACCATGTTCATCTCAACAGATGCAGGAAAAGCTTCTAATAAAATTCAACATCCATTTATGATAAAAACTCTCTAGAAAGTGGGCACAGAGGGAACATACCTCAACATAATAAAGGCCATATATGACAAACACACAGCTAACATCATACTCAATGGTGAAAAGCTAAAAGCATTCCCTCTAAGATCAGGAACAAGACAAGGACGCCCCACTCTTGCCACTTCTATTCAGCATGGTATTGGAAGTCCTAGCCACAGCAATCAGAGAAAAATAAAAGGAATCCAAATTGGAAAGGAAGAAGTAAAACTGTCACTGTTTGCAGACATCAAGGTTCTATACATAGAAAACCCTAAAAATGCCACCAGAAAACTACTAGAGCTCATCAATGAATTTGGTAAATTTGCAGGATACAAAATTAATACACAGAATTCTGTTGCATTTCTATACCTTAACAATGAAATATCAGAAAGAGAAACAATTCCATTTACCACTGCATCCAAGAGAATACAATATCTTGGAAAAAACCTACCTAAAGAGGCAAAAGACCTGTACTCCAAAAAGTACAATAAAAATGCTGATGAAAGAAATTGAGTATGACATAAACGGATGAAAAGATATATTGTGTTCTTGGACTGGAAGAATCAATAGTTAAAATGACCATACTACCTAAGGCAATCTACAGATTCAACATAATCCCTATCAAATTACCAATGGCATTTTCCCACAGAACTAGAAGACCAATTTTAAATTTGTATGGTATGGAAACACACAAGATCCCGAATAGCCAAAACAATCTTGAGAAAGAACAGAGCTGAAGGAATCACGCTCCCTGACTTCTGACTATACTACAAATCTGCTGTAATCAAACAGTATGGTACTTGCCTCAAAAAAGACATACAGATCAATGGAACAGGATAAAAAGCCCAGAAATAAACCCAAGTACTTATAGTCAATTAATCTATAACAAAGGAGGCAAGAATATACAATGGAGAAAAGACAGTGTCTTTAATAAATGGTGCTGGGAAAACTGCACAGCTCCATGTAAAAAAAAAAAAATTAGAACATTCTTTAACACCATACACAAAAATAAACTTAAAATAGATTAAAGACCTAAATATAAGACCAGAAACCATAAAACTCCTAGAAGAAATCATCAGCAGAACACTCTTCGACATAAATCATATAAGTATTTTTTTGGATGTCTCCTAAAGGAAATAAAAGCAAAAACAAACAAATGGGATATAATTAACCTTAAAAAAGCTTCTGCACAGCAAAAGAAACCATAAGCAAAATGAAAAGATAACCTATGGAATGGGAGAAAATATTTGCAAACAATGCACTTGAGAAGAGGTTAATTTTGAAAACAAATAGTTCATACAGCTCAACATCAAAAAACAAACAAACAAAAAAAACCCAATCAAAAAATAGGCAGAAGACCGAAGTAGACATTTCTCCAAAGACATAAGATGGCTCATGACACATGAAAGATGGCTCAACGTTGCTAATTAGAGAAATAAAAATCAAAATCATAGTGAGATATCCCCTACACCTGTCAGAATGGCTGTCATTAAAAAGAGCACAAACAACAAACGCTGGCAAGGATGTGGAGCAAAGGGTACCCTCCTACACTGTTGGTAGGAATGTAAATTAACACAGCCATTATGGAAAACAGTATGGGGTTCCTTAAAAAACTAAAAATAGACTTAACATATGATCCAGCAATCTCAGTCCTAGGCATACATCCAGAAAAGACAAAAAGTAATTCAATAAGATTTATGCACCCCAATGTTCACAGCAGCACTATTTACAACAGCAAAGACATGGAAGCAGCCTAGGTGTCCACTGACAGATGAATGAATATATCTATATCTATATATGTGTCTATACACACACACACACACACACACACACACACACACACACACACACACACACACAGAGGAATACTACTCAGCCATAAAAAAGAATGATATAATGCGACTTGCAACAAAATAGATGGACCTAGAGATTATCACACTAAGTGAGGTAATTCAGAGAAATCAAGTATCACATATCACTTAAATGGGAAACCTAAAAAAAAGATACATATAAACTTATTTACAAAGCAGACTCACAGACATAGAAAACAAACTTATAGTTACCAAGGTGGAAAGGGGCGGGGGGGATAAATTGGGAATTTAGGATTAATAGATATATACTACCATATATAAAATATATAAATAAGGACCTACTGTATATAGCACACAGAACTATATTCATTATCTTGTTATAATCTACAATGGGAAAGAATCTGAAAAATATATATACATATTATATATATCTGAATCACTTTGCCATACACCTTAAACACACTGTAAATCAACTATACTTCAATTTAAAAAAAGCTACAGCTAAAATAAAAATTAGCTAAAGAAAAGAATGTGACCTATCTGCCTTTCAAATTACTGTTTAATCAAAACATCACTTCAAACTTTTTTCTATATCTTGAATTCTTTCAGGTTTGAAAACCTACAGATTTGAGGAATTTTACCTAGTAATACACACAAAATTGGAAAACCTTTACAATAAAAAGATCTTTAGATCACTGGTATAGTCAAACACTTGGGAGAACTGTATTTCAGGTAAGAAATGATCAGTAATAGGGAAAAGTTGCCATTCAACTTTCCACTGAATAGCAAGTTTCACTGCACAAAAATAAACTTTTTCCTCCTGGTACTTTATTAGGGTGGCATGGCATCTGTCTTCCTTTTACTATCCCCACCCCCACCGCCCAATTTGAGAAGTCAAAGCAAAAAACAACCTGATGTTCCTGCTTAAAAGACAGCCATGATATTTAATGTGGTGTTGGGACACTAGGCCACATGGACCAACAGACCCAAATTTATTCCAACTCTGAATTTTGTTAATGTCCAATAATGTGTGAATTGGAATGGAAGTCTCTATTTGGAGATTAAGAAAAAAAGGTCTTCTAGTGTAGTTATTTTAGAAGACTGTTCTATTTACAGATTAAGAACCAAGTCTTATAAACAACCTAGCACAAACAATAAATTGATGAAAATACTTTTAAAAACGTAATACTGGTCTTGCCTTCTTCCATTCTTAAACATACATCAGTTTTCACTATCTACTTGAACTAGCTGTCTTAAGCAACCCTACAGATCAAATATTTGAAAATCAGTGGCCAAACTGAAATTTGAATAAACCATACTGTATAAACCAAATATTATTTGTTAAATGTCATACATTCTGTGTACTACCTTCTGACTCACCTTTTTGCTGTACAGGGTAGCACATACAAAAACAATGTGAGAAATAAAAAATAAGCAAGATATTGGGGGTCTGATACATGAAAAATATTTCAGGATGGATTGCATAAACCAGAAATGACCTGTTCTAGTTGCTGCACTCATCTAAGACATTCTAAATTTCAAAATGACAAAGGAATAATTCTTTTAAAAAATCAAACACATACTTAAGTATCTAGATGTGTAACAGTTCAGCAAACAAACAAGTTTAACTCAAACCTTTGAACATGTCACTTAGAAACATTAAGATTTTGGACCCAATTACTCATAGATCATTGACTAGTCCAAAATGCAGTTTGTGTTAATCTGCTGTACAAATCAACCATGTAACAGTAGTCAGGTGATTCTTTTTACTCCAACAAAAGCAACAATAAGAAAGAAAGCAATACTATTTCTAGTAATTAGATAATCAGGATAATAAGACTTGGGTAAAATGAGAATTTCTTGTTCCAGCTTCTTGTTCAATGAGCCTGTTTCTCATTTTCAGATAATGAGGATAAAGGTGTCACAACAAAATATGGGAAACTGCTTTCTCTTTATTTAGGCCTTGGGAAGAAAATTAATTTTGGTCACATATTACCTTAAAAAAAAAAATCCAGTTTTACATATTTCTAAACAGAACCAAATGATCAGAGAAATAATTTCTTCTGTAAAAACTGGCCAAATTTTATAAAAAATCTAACATACAATGTAATTCAAATTATGTAAAGATTGCTTGGGATCATAACATTTCAAATATATGACAGTTGAAACTCCATCCTAACCAGTGTGGTATTTGCTCTCATGCTGCTTTGGTCCAAAAGAATAGAGCTGAATCAGTAAGAGTAAACTGTAAATACCTAAATCTTTTGCCAACATTAATTTAGATTGCTATTGGCAGCAGAAATATCCATGATGAATAGTTCTACTATAAGTACAATAAAAGAATATTTTTCATGAATTCATCACAGTACCAGATAAACTTTTTATAAGAGAAAAACATGAAGGAACAAAAAGAGATGAAACAGCTACCACACAAAAAATAGTGTCTCCCCTATAACTGTATTTGAAGGGATAAAAAGGTGATATTAAAGGTTTGATGATGCTAATATGAAAGGAAATTGAGTACTGTATTTCTTATTTTATACAACTCTTACTCTTTACAAAAATGGTTATAGTCATGCCCATAAAAGTGTAACCCATGGCATCTGAAAGCAAACACTCTTTGTAATCATTTAAAAGGGCCTTTTTAAAAATTATAATACAAAGGTCTGTGCTCTATAAGCAGTCCTCCACTGTGCATTATAACAATAAGGCTTACTTTTAATACAAAGACTGAGTGTTTGGGAGTTATGAGCCACTGGATTTAACAAACATCATCTTGTAGTTGCTTTTTGCATCTTTTTTGTTTTTGGGATCCTCCACTTCATCAGGGTGCTCAGTAGCTTGGAGTTCTTCAGCAGATTCTTCTTTTTCTGACTCTGAATCACTTTCAGAGTCATCTGGACTTTCAGGATCAGGTGAATCATCATCATCATCATCATCTCCAGCCCCATCACCTTCTCCATCATGATCTTCTACCTAAAACCATCAATTAACAAGCTATTAAAATAAGTTACCCACTATAAAAACTGGGAAAGACACTAATTTTTGTCACAGTCTTAAAACAGCCCACTCACTACCCATTAAATTAACAGTTTCCGACTGTCTTATGATCAGAGGCTGCCAAAGGAAGAACTGAGGACTCAGGCATCTCCATGTGTTTTATACACTGGGACTTGAGTAGGATTTTGTTTTAAGAAAGGGCTCTGAAGCCCACTCACTTGTCTCCTTTCCCCCCACTCTGAAAACAACATATTATTATAATATCTTCCTGAAGGAAACAATCTATTTTTTTAAGTAAGTAAGGCAAGTTAACCACTGATCCACAGAAATGTGGAAAACGGCCATCGATGTTTTACATATTACATTACTTTGGAGTAATTAACCAGTAGTTATAATATGAAAAGAGACAACTTAGGAAACAACTGAGAGAACTCTCCTAAACCACTGCTTATATGAAATATTTGACCTAACTTGAGTATGTTGTTCATGCCTATTTAAGATGTGCTCTAATGATTATCTGAACAGAATTTACATTAAGCTAGTATCCTAAAACTCTCAAAAATGGTTTTCATTATCTACAAAGACCTAGTTTACCACAGAAAAATATTTTAAGTAACCATAAGGTTTTCTACATAGGATTCTTGACTGCTAGAGTAATATAACAGAAACAAATGATATCAAATTGGAAATTATCTTCCTATTTAATGAAAATATGTTAATTACTACCTCACTGAAGCCAAGTCCACAATGTCGTCGATATCTTCCTGATAATTTACTGTCCATACTTTGCTGGTATTGAGACTCCAGTTCTTCATTAATTTTCTTGTCTTCTTCCCCTGCATGTCCAGTGTACTTTGGTTATGTTTCAGTCAAATTAATAAAAATATTTGATTATACAAAAAACCCATAGTACAGACGTTACTATATTCAGGGCTGATTTCTCCAACTGTAACTAATTTTACAGTCAATTTTGTGTATGGGTTTATATACCATTAAGTAGTTACTGAACAGACACAAAATAACTAAAGGATGTTATTTATGATTACTCCTTTAGTAACCAACCCCCTGAACTACGAAAGTTGTTTATAAAAGATGAAAAACTTGTATTTTTCCATGTAGTAATTCAAACCAGATACAAGAGTCTCAGAAGGAACTCCCTGAAGTTCAGATATTATAAATATTAATTACTAAGAACTTAGGGCATTATATGTTTTAGCTTATTTATAGTCTAATGATAGTTCTTCTGATAGTAAAATTTTCTCCTAGTCACATACAAAAACCCTCTAACAAATGAAAGCTTCTGTCTTTGAACAAAAATAATGAAAAGGCACACAATTCTATTCAGAGAATGGCTTAATACAATGACGTTGTATTGGCTTTCTTTTATTTCCTTTATGACTTTCTTTTATTGAACCAATATAAACTTGCTATTTTACCATGCAACATTTGATTTTATATATATATAAACATACATTGTATGTTATGAAACAGAATACTAAACAACCACCTATATACTTATCACCCAGAAACTAGAACATTACACCAATACCACTGAAGCTTTCTGTACGTGACATTATAATTTGTAAATACAAGAAGAATTTCACATTTTAAAAGAATAAATGCAGCAGTTAAATATATTTCTATTCTGCCAAAGCTAAGAGACTCTTTTGCCTTTTGTAGCGATACAAATCAATTTGAAATAATTGTTCAACGCTAGAAAAAAAGACCTATTGATGTCTAAAATGTGCTACATATTTTAGATCAGTGTAAAGTTAATTTAAATAACATGATTAACAGTTCTCCCAAATATATCTAGGTCATTATACTCTATTATTAAAAATGTCCAAGATTAGGGTCAACTTTAAATAGGAGCAAACTTTACTTTTCAGCAGGGTGAATTCAAATCCAAATTCTAATTCATTTTTAGTTTTTAATTTAAAAAAATTCCCCCCCCCCCAAATTAAAAGAAAAAGTTAATTTCTTCAGGCTTTGCAATGAGTATTCTTCAAAGATTTCAGAGCAAAACTCAGTAAGCTAAAAACCAATATAATATGCCAACTCTGACACTGTATATTAAATAATTCATAAAAAATATATAAATTCTATAGATATTACAGACAAGACAAGGCATAAACCTCAACTACATCTTGTGAATAAGTAAAAATGAAGACAGAAATAGGTCAGTTTCTTGGTTAAAATATATTGATGAATACTCTCAAATCTTTTAAAAATCAAAGTATATATTGTTACATGATATATGTTTACATATACTATGTATTTCTAATATTTTAATCATTAAAATTAATCATCAATTATACACAGAAGTTAGAATATTTTAAAATATGTACAAATGCTTCCAAAATTTAGCACCACCACTTTAATTATATTTTACTTTCTCACCTGTTCGGAAGTGAGATGTTGATTTGTGATCTCCTATGACAAGACGACCAGTATGTTCTTTCTATAATAGGAAGGCAGAAAATGTATTAGAATCTGAGACCACTAATTCAACACAATTATTAAGTGTCTACTATGTGCCCTACACTATTCAAGACTTGCAGGACACAGTTAAGATAAAGGACTAAATTAAGATCCCTGACTTTATGGAACTTACCATTTTTGCATGTGTAGGGATGGGGAGGAGAAACAAAATCAGTAAGTAAATTATAGTACGTCTGCAAGCAATGTCATTAAAGCAAACTAAGCAGAGGAAGGGGATAGAGAGTATGTAAAGATCAAGCTGCAATTTTAAATGGATGAGTAGATAACTAGAAAAATGAATCAACCTCAAGTTTCTTTCCTAAAAGACCAGTTAAATGAGTTGCTTTAACTTTCCTACCTTCTCTTTCTGATGCCTCACACATATTTTATGGACAGAAAGCAAATGACACTATTTAGCTAGCTAAAAAATGAAATTAATCAATATATTTATAACATACAAAGTTACAGAAATTTAAAATATAAAAAATGGGAGAGATCAAGATGGTGGAATCGAAGCGTATGGAGCTCACCTCCTCCCACAAATACATTAAAAATACATTTACATGTGGAACAACCCTCACAGAATACCTATTGAACATTGGCAGATCTCAAAAATTCAAATCTGCAAGAAAGATCACCACATAACCAGGTAGGACAAAAGAGGGAAAAAAACCCCAGGAAATCGGGGTAGGACCTACACCCGTGGGAGGAGGCTTTGAAAAAACAATCCTCACCCTGGGAATACCCTTCACTGGCTGGGAGATCAACTGGGACAGATAGGGAGCTCCCGAGGCTCAGAGGAGAGTGTAACAGCTGGCTCATGACAGGCAGAATAGAGACCAGCACAGATGGTCCTGGCTACCCTGCTGCACTCCCCAGGCCAAGATGTGTGACTGCTGGTGGGCATGGGAGCTGCCATCCGGCTTTAGCCAACAGATCCAGGGAGGGGACTGGGATTTGCTGTGTGGAGACAGCTCGAAGGGACTAAAGTGTGTTTCAGGCTACTACTGAGTGGGTACACAGGATGAAGCCTGGATCCACGATATAGCCCTACTGTTAACGCATGTGCAAAAAAGGGAGGGGCAGGTCCCCGCCATAGCAGCCGCATTCTCACAGCATGCGGAGCTCTGCCTCTATGACATCTGGGAGTGCACAAGCACTGGCGGGGTGCCCATACAGAGGCGGGGCTGAAATCTGAGCCAATCCCCAGAGGCCATGTGACTTCAGAAGGAAAGTGGGCTGAAATCCAAGCTGTGTCCCAGGGGCTGTATAAATTTGGTGGAGTTACGACACTTGTGGCTTTGTAAACTCAATGCTTGTGGGACATCCAAGCGATTTTACTGGTGCTCCTGTGGCTGGGGCAGATCTGGTGTGAGCAGCGACCAGTGTCTGGGCTGATTCCATGGCTTCCACAGCGAGTCCAGATGTGTGACTATAGCAGGTGCCAGTGACTGACTTCAGCGGATTTGTGTGGTGAGTTTGTGTGCACAGCACGAGGGACATCTGGGCTAATGCCTTGAATTCCCATGGCCAAGACAGTGCCAATGACACTGTACTTTGTATGCACACAGGTGAGGCAATGTCACATAGTGCACGTCCTAGCAGACAGCTCCTACAGAAGGATACTCAGTGGCTCCTCTCCTCTCCTTCCTTTGCATAGGACTTAACATCTTACATGATCTCTCCCTATCCTGAACCCCACTGTTCTAGTCTGGCTAACTCTTTATCCTTTCAGATTCAGATCAGTTCTATTTACGGGAAGCTTTCTTGTGCTGCTAAGCCAAGGTTGGCTACCCCGTCTTAATTTCACAGCACTATGTGCGTAACTCTCTCATAGCAATTGTAATTCTATATTGCTATTATCTGGTTTCTTTCATCACATAATGGCTCTAAACATGTTATTGAAATCTATGTGACCCCCCCATGACCTACTATATTGCCTGGCCTGTAGTAGATAGTCAATAATTATTGGTAAAATGCATGAAGCATTCCCCTATGAACAGCAAAAACAAAGTGCAAAATTTCATCCCAAAATGCTTAAAACAGAAAAAGTCTTCCTATTTCTCCCACATTAGGTTTGCAGAAAGACTACTGGGACAATGGTAGGAAAATAAATTTACTTGCTTACAAAAAAAATGAATGTTTAGAAATCACTGTACTTCCATGTAAAAATGAACTGCTAGGAACAAGTTTTTTCTCAGTGGATGTTTTCCTGGCACCTATACTTTATATCTTCTATTATGTTAATCAAACTGAAATAGATTTCAAAATATACTGAACATTTTTAAAATTAATTTTTTGATAAAGGCCATTCCCTTGGCTACTACTTCAAGGGCTGGAAGGAGGTAAAAAATATGAAAGGCCTCCCAAATGGTCTGCCCAGAAATACTCTGTATCAATTCATCATGCTAACAAATGGCAAGTCATAAACTCCAATTTTTTTTCTCTGTATAGTCTCTAAACATTACCGCCCAGTGGCACTGAGAATCCCAGAAGTGGCTCAGAAATAGTATAAATTTTAAGTGCTCAGTTAGGTCAGCTATATTTTGAAAGCCTAAAGTAATCATGCAGAACAGTAAGTATCTTCACTGCTTCTCACTGAACATACATTAAAAAAAAGGGCATTATTTTCAAAGAAAAAATAAAAATATATTCTGCCGGATGCTTACCTTTCCCTGCACCCATAAGTCTCAAGAACTTTTGTTTTCTTTCTTCATTACCTAAGTCTGCTGCCTCCCAATTGCTAGATCCAAGCTGGAAAAGAAAATGGCCAATTAATTTTTTTGCATAATAATAAATATTGAAAATTAAATCCCAAGCTTTTTCCCTGTCAGTTTTAATTATAAACAGGGCTCATTCTTGCTTAGGAAGTTAAGCATAAGCATGATATTCGAATGAATATATACACTCCTTTTCTGTTACCTCAAGGCAAACTCCTTTAGTTCCTTTGCAGCCAGAATTTGGTTCTCAAAAGTTTACACCTGTAAGAATCACCTGGACGACTGGTTAAAACACACTGCTGGGCTACACCCTGAGAGTTTCAGATTCAGTAGGTCTAGGGTGGGGCTTGAGGATTTATTTCACTTCTAACAAATTCCTAAGAGATGCTGACACTATTGATGTAGGGGCCACACTTTGAGACCTACTGTCTTTGGGTCTTGTAGGGCCTTAGAGCACCTAATACTTTTAACCCAGAAGGCTGTTACTGCTACAGTTGTTAACTGAAGTTAAAAACTCTGGTTTTAGTGATACTTTAAAGGACAGTATAACATCAGAGTCTATCGGACCCAATTTTAGTTTTTCAGTTTTTTGAGTAGTTCCTGTAAGGACTGATGTGTTATGACCTTGATCCTTAAAGGTCTTCCAAAGAACAATGAGAAAATTTACTTTTTTTTTTAAAAAGGAAGAAATAAAACTCATTCTATTTTGTGATTAACAAATGGGTCTATTAAACCCTTTTATAAATTTAAGAAATACTATGGAATCCTAGTTATATTTTCCCCTGCATCTTAAATATAAGAATTACTTCATTATAATTCCCTACATCTTGAAACAAATGTAAGATTTATTTCACTACAAGTCATTAATCATCCTAATTATGCTCAAACTGACAAAAATAGTACATAGAAAAATGGTAGAAAAGTTTTCTCATCATGTTGTCCAAAGTATTGCATCATTTTTCAAGAAGAAATCACTCCTGTTGTATACTTCTAAGCCTTCTTTGGACAGAGTTGACAATTTTACATTTCTACTCATAATGGCAATTGAGTAGAAAACTGAAAACTGACAGGAGGCATTTCACAATTACTGATGAATTAGGCGAATACAAAATAACAGAAAGTGGACTCTTAAACTAATGATAATGGCAAACTTAAGTGTATATGCCAAAATCTTAGACTATGAGTCTTTGGATGATCACTTTTCTCCAATCCAGCAATCAATGAGAGACCAAAAAAAAAAAAAAAAAAAAAAAAAAAAAAAAAAAAAAAGATAAGAAAAGATGATACTCTCATCTAGAAAGTCATTCAACAGGAAGAACTTTATCTTGCAATATTTTGCAACATTGCAGTAACAGTCTGGACCACCCTGTTTTTCTAAGCTACATATGTTTCATTTTATCATTCATGGCATTTGTACATTAAAATTTACTTGGCATGGTCTATAAGCACCATACTAAGTAAATGCTGAGGGTAGACGAGAAGGAATACAGAAATGAAAACATTCACTGGGCTGATCATTCTAATTGAGTTTATAATCTAAAAATGAAAATGATTTGCAATTACAGAGCAAAGAAGACAACACTCCTTTGACACAAAACTATGAGCAATCAAAGGTTTCAAAAAATTCTTCAAGTATTTTAATGATGCAAATGCAAGAACTCAAGAACTAAAATAAAACTAAAATCTATCAGAAATTGGTTTGAAATCTGAAATTGTTTCAGTTTCACACATGAAAACTGACAAGCAGTTAGCTGTATTCATAGAATGCTTTCACAATACATATACCCCAAATATATAATTTATATATTGTGAAAACCAAGAAAATTTGGTTTGCTATGGTTAAGTTCATATCAAAATTTCTAATAAAGTTGTTTTTTTTAACTATTCTTCTATTCTTACTTTTGAAAATTACTCATAAAAGATGAATAGAATAGACATATAAAAACAATGATGACCATTCTTCCTGGGCATATGACTGTTGAAGTATTTGTACCACACTGGCCACCCACTTACGGTTCTTCTAAATTCTTTTTGGTGGCGGGCTTACTATATATTCTCATGATTCTGGCTAATGAAGTTCCAAATCTCTACTTCTTTCCAACTGGTTAGTTCTTAACTATTTCTGGCTCAATACAGTTTAAAAAAAAAAAAAAAAGTACTAGTGAAGCTTAAGTTCTAATTCTCACTAAATCACCAGACCTGGCATTTAACTTCTTAGTTTTAATTCCTCATTGAAACAAAAAGTCTTCTTTGAAAGACTGTCTTAAGAATACTAACACCTAAGAATTGCATAGTGTTTTACAACTTACAAATCACTTTTCACGTACATTATCTCAAGAGTCCATTTAATAAATAAGGACACTGAGGCAAAGAGGCGAACTGACTTGCTTTGATCCTCTGTTCCTTCCACATCATACTGTACATAATCAAATGAGACAAGATATATGAAAGTAGTTTATGAATTACAGCTATAAAAAAAATATATATATATATATAATTAAGGTAAAAACAATTTGTCTTTAGTAAAAATTAAAGATTCCCAAACTTTCTTTTAAAAGGGCAAGTATCTTCAATGCCTTTACATAAATAACTTATCTACAATTTATAATCTTAATTTTTTTAAGCCACAAAGTCCTTCTAGTTCTCCCTTTCAGACCTTAGCATACAGCAGCAAGTACCATGCCTAAGTGCTGCATTCTGAAAAGCATATGGGTGCCTGATACATTCTTAGAGACTCTCCACCACTTACCAAAATTAATCCCTCATTCGTCTTCCTAAAAGATAGCTTTCATTTCTCTATTCCATTCAAACCAATGAAACCATTTTTAAGTTGGCTTCATCCTTAATACCTTTATTATAAAACTGTAATTAATTTACTTCATCCTCAGCACACACTGTAGTAACTCTTAGAATTTATTTCTACCATTGTCAGCATTTTTCTAGAGTTGGATTCCATGATCTGTTACCCCATTTAACATGTGAAGTTAGCAGGCAAAGAAAACTTTATCTTTTACATGCAGATGTTCATTAGAAACTGCGGATCAACTACATATTATAATTAGCTGATTTTATAAACTTAAACATATATTTAAATTTTTAAATTATATATTATTTTTAAAATATTAAAAACACAAGCACTTAAAGATAACTCCCAATCACCAGCAAAAATATGAAACTGGCTTAAAAAGATCATTATCAAGGGACATGTTACTGTATTGCACTAAAATATAAAATTAGCAACATAATCATTTTTAGATAATGTGTGAAGGTCCTAGCTCTAATTTTGAATTGCAACAGTAACCATCTTCAAAGAGAATGTTTATAGGATTGGAAAAGGTCTTAAAGGTCATCTAGTTAAACTGATCCCATTAAACTGTAAAGGTTTAATTACTTAATTCCTTTAACTTTGTTAAATTACCTAGTATCACCAAGAGTTTTCTGTCCAACTAAGAGTATGTCTCTGATCCTAGCAAAACAGGCGCCTGACTTTCAAGCAATCAAGTCACAGCTAAGTACCAGGAGGAAAACAATGTAATAGCTTTTAAAATGGCACCCAGGTTACTCAAAAGCCTAGATAAGTTCCTGATAAGTACTGGATTACCATATTAACAAGAAAAGATCTCAAAGTCAGCTGTAGGGCCAAACAGTAGGCATGAATAAATCTCACTATATAACTATTCACCTCCAAATCTTCACTGATTACTAATCTTTCTGAAGAGCTAAAATCAATTTTCTTAAAGGGCCTTACTATTCCAAACCTAACCCCACCACCTACTCAAAAGGGGGATGTGTCTTAACGTCATCTCATTTGCTACAACTGATGCACTAATAGTATTCAGTGAGCCTTTTATGGTTCACAAAGTAAGATAATATGAAAGGCACTTAACTGCACTATAGAAAATAAAACACTCTACACATTCATAAATTGATACCGCTTTAAATAAAAGAAAGAAAACTACATAACCTCCCTTCGACATCTTTAATGATGACCTATGTCCCCTTCCCGCAAATTCCCCCATCAGCGTTCTCATGGCATTTATTCATTTAGTTGTACGTTTACTCGTTACTGCAGTCTCCATGACACTGCGCTAGGAGCTAGTACAACTATACAAAAAGCCTAGGATAAGCACCAGAGTTATTCATCTTTGAATTCTCAACAGCTGACACAACAGTAAATATTTGTTTACTTTAAGGAATGAATGGTTTGCTATTTAAACTGATGAGCCGGGGGCGGGGGGGGGGGGCGCGAAGAGAGGTACTTGACGTGAAAACGGGCCTCTAGGTCTCAACGTCTTAGACCTCAGCACCGTGCACCACTATTATTCCCCCGGTACAGTTTTTCCATTCAATACTGTTCTTGGTTTACTCTTAACAGTACAGTTAAGTTTAACTCTTAACAGCGCATTACAAAAATAACCCCGGCCAGAAAATGTCCAAATTCGCACGAACATCTTGACTTTGTCACAGAAGCATTTAAAGCCTAAAACAGGGAGGAGGGTTTTGCCGTCTCTATTGTGAATAGAAAGGCCCCACAAAGAAGCTTCATCAGCCCCGAAACAGGCAAATATGGTTCTCTGACTAAGCTCTTTCACTTCTCGACCACTCAGTATTTCTTTCCTCGAACCCCCTTCCTACGCAGGTCTCCGGCTCTTAGCGTGTGGACCTCTTCAAACATTCCAACCCTAATTAGGAAAAGCGGACATTTCCCACTCTTCTGGGTCCTCCCCCTCACCTCTTCCCCCCAGGCCACCTCAGGCGCTTCCTCCTTCCGCACCCACCCTTCCCGGCCTACCCCAACCTTTAGTAGGCCTCAACCCTCATCCACTCCGCCATTGTTATTTACATCGTCGTCTGGGGAGGCTGAACGCTTCACCCCGTGCGGATGGGAATCCCTGGCAGCACTCATCGTTGTGGAGACCCAGACGGGAAATGCCGAACCCACTCGCCGTTCTCCTCAGTCGCGGCTCCAACAGCCCGCAACCTGCCACCGGCCCAAGCAGCGCCACTCCAGAAGGCAGAGCCCCTCCGGGCCTTCTCTGCCACGGTCGTCACCGCCGCGGCCTCTCGCCACCCCGGAGCACTCTGGGAGTTATAGTTTTCTGGTTCACTCCACACCCTTCTGAAGAAGGGATGGATGGGTAACTAAAACTACAACTCCCAGGAAGCTCAGCGGCACAGCCCGCGCTGTGTGGCGGGAGTGCCCTTCGAGGCTCCGCCTCCATCGGCTGGCCAAGGGAGCTTTCTCGCGGATGAGAATGGCGGTGAGCTTTAGTCAACCTTCGTCGCCACAGAAGGAAACTCAGCCTGGGTTTTCGCGTTGTACTGTGAGACGCTGCCCCACTGACACAAGTGAATTTGTTACAGTTAAGCACCTAGATTGAAATATAGTGTTTGAGGCCTACTGAATCCTCACGCGTACGCTCATCGGAAGACAAAAACCTTTCCAAAAAAAATGGCTTCTGCTGTTTCCCCCGTAGTGTTCTCTACTGCACCCAGGATATTTCTAGATCTGTGGTGCAGCTTTTGGAAAGTTACCGGCGAACGTTTTTTCACTTTCTTACTCTCATGAAAGTGAGTTCAGTATTGGTGTTACGTGCCAGTTAATTGGCTATAATTGAAACTAGAGTCCACCTGAGGGAATTCTATAAGCTTTTCACAGGACCTTGTGAGGTTGGGGTGATCCTCTCCGACCTCACTGCTGGTGTGTAGGCTTTGTACTTTAGGGGCTTTCACCAAGTGAAGTCCGTCTCTGCCAGAAAGTCTTGTACCTTTTTCTTTTCCTTTAAAAAATACTTAAAATTTCACCTCAATTAAGAAAAAAATTAACATAAAATTAACCATTTTGGAGTGTAAAATTAAGTGGCATTTAATACATAAACAGTGCTGTACAACCATCACCTCTTTCTAGTTCTAAGACTTTTTCTCACCCAGAAAGGAACTTCAATACCCATTAAGCTGCCTTTCCCCCTTCTCCCTTTTCCCTACCAACCGCTAATCTACTCAGAAAGCACTGAATCTAAAGGTATTATCTGGATATTGGAGTTTAATTCATGTGGTATCAAGGTGTCTAAATTTCTAACCAGGCCTGAACCTGGGTGCCTTCAACCCTAACATTCTGTCAGGATCCTTTTCCCTTACTTAATCTGAAGCTTTCTGACCTTGTTCAGAGTTTTTTTGATTTTTTTTAAAGAACAAAAATCAGTAAGTACAGTCTATACAGGCAATACAGATCTAGAGTGCATTTTGGTACTGAGAGCAGCAGCCTGTGAAACTGCTTAACTGTTAGCTTCTGAACTCAGCAATTACTCTAGTTTGACTGCCTATGTAGAAATAATAATACTTTCCTAGATTTCAGGTGATCATTGAACCTTTTATAGAACTCTGACCAGTGGAAGACAATTCTTTAATTTATGCAGTCATGTATTTAAATATTACTTTATTTTGAAGCAAAGGAATAACAATTCTAGGTAGGATGATATGAAAGAAAAACCTCAGATGGGGTCATATTTTATAACCAAGCAAAGGTACCTTTATCAGTTAGTTCTGTGGTGAGAATAAACCAGAAATCAAGGAGGAGGAGAATTAACCCATGAGAAAAAGTATTTTTGGAAGTGGTTGCTTACTCTTTAATTTTAAATTTTAAAAATATTTTGCCTAACTATAATTCTACAGAGTATAAATATAACTACTATGAGATATAGTTAACTTAAAGAATTTTCTGGGATGGACTACAATTCACATCCAAAGGGTTTGACAGACTATAATATATACAATTTAGAAACCTTAGTTTTGTTGCCAGTAGAAAAATAGGATGGCTGAATAGGTAATTTAGGTCACTAAGAGAATTCTGAAATAAAAAAGGGCTATCAGTAGGGTTAATAGTTACTATATAGTTCTAACTTTACTAATTGGTGAAAGTCCAGAAAAGTCTAATGTGCTAGCAACTTGTCTTTTATTTCTTCACCAGAATTGTTGGCTCCTGGATGGCTAAACCTTCAAGTTATTATAAAACAAGATTAAAAGCCAAAAAGTAACATAGGAAATAATAAGGATTGGATCATTTCATCAGATTTTACTCAGTTTCATATACAGAAGGATATAGGTAAGGATGATATGATACAGTGTTATAGAAACGTATATGTGGCACAGAAACTTGGTTAATACACTTCTTCCTGGTTTTGTAAAAACAAAAAGATACTCTGAAATACCTTCTTTAGTTTTGGGACTGTTCCATCTTCCTTTTCTGTTTCTGTATTTTCTAGCACAATGCTTGCCACATGGTAGTTAATAAGTTTTTTTGAATTAATATAAGAAGTATGAAATTGTATAATGTAACAGAGTGGTGTCTCATAAAAGGCCCAGAAACTCAGCAATGTGCTTCTTTCTTGGGTAGTAAAGACAAGGAGAGGATATCCTGTTACTAATAGGGTTTTAAAATACTTTCCTGAGTGTAGAGACCATGCCTCCCTCATTTTTATTTACCTAGTGCTTACCATTTGGCATTCGTAAGTGTTGAGTACATACATTAATATCCCTCAACCAAGGGTAGCCATAACTGAGCATAGTTAACAGACCTAAAAAGAAGTAAAATCTCTGATGAATACGCTCTGTACAAAAAAATCTGCTGTTTTACCTGAGACTTTAAAAAAAAATTCCTTGTGCCTTAATTATAACTATTATTTATTAAATATCCATTATGCACTATACACTTTGCTAGGTGCTTCTTTATAATTGATCTCAAAGCTTCACAACAATTTGCAAGAATTTTTATTTTGTAGATAATGAACCTTAAGAAAAGTTAAATAGTTGCCCATAGTCATATAACTAGTAAGTGAGTGGCTAAGCTGGGATTCAATCCTTAAGTCTAACTCCAAAAACCGAGGCATTTTCCACTGTTCCAGTATAACTCAACATTTATATAGGGTGCTTAGTATGTGTCAGGCAGTGTGCTAAATTTGAGGAAAACTAGAATAAATAATGTGTAATCCCTTATCTCAAGGAGTTTACATCTCAGTGGGGGGAAGAATGATTAAGTGGCACCAATAAGTTACAGATGAAATGCTCTGGGAGCAGTTCATTTTAGCTGAGGGAAATAGGGAAATTCTTCCCAAAAGTTTTTGAGCTAGGCCTTGAAAAATAGTGTAGGCAGGGTGGGGCATATAGTCAGGAATGGTTAGTGTCCTGTGTGATTGAAACCCGATATGCACAAAAGTATCATATTCTGAGACAACTGTGTAGGCTTATCAAAGTCAGCCTAATCAAAACCTTGAGTTTGAATCTCCCTGTATGTGCTCAGGTTCAGAGCATCTGTTTCACAGATTTATAGTAACCTCCCATCCTCTAATAGTTACCCAGTTAAATCCATTTTACACATCATGGCCAGGTCCATCACTTGAAAATGGAATGTAGAGGCTCTCTTGTTCAAAAACTTCCTGGAGCTTCCCATTTTATACAGATTTAAGTTGATATAATTAAGCCTATAATTGAGGGTCTATATTCTGATTTCAATGATCCATTGCAATATTGTTTTCTACTACTACCTTTTATTTATCTTGGTTAGTTTGTCATCACTAGTTACAACAAAAATATATGTGCTATAATAGAGATATGAACAAAGATACATGTCTTGCTGGCTATTCTAGGCTGTAAGATTCTTTTTGGTAGGATCTAAGCTTAGCATTATGACTTGTATATAAACCATGACTCTAATTCTTGTTGTGTTAATGTATGAATGGATGTGGTTAAAGAGGAGCAGGTTATGTGGTAAGATAATGAGTTTTTGATTTTAGATGTGTTAAATTTAAAGTATTAGTGGGATACCAAGTGAAGTTATCTAGTAGACAGTTAGCAATATGAGCTTCAAAGTTAGGAGAGAGCCATACATGTGGATATCACCCATCTAGAGATGATGGGCAAACTTGGAGAGTGATTGAGTTCACTCAATGAGCATGTAGAAGAGAGGTACTTGGAAAAGGGGAAAAAATTTAAGAGTAGAATGAGGGAGAAGAACCTGAAATTAAAAAATAGATGTAGAAGTAGAACAATGAGAGTTAGGTGTCATTGAAGCCAAGGGAAAAATATTTGAAGACAAGGTTTAAAAAAATAAATGTGGTTGTGGTTGATGATGACATAAATTCCTATTCTGTTCATTGGACATGCTGATTTGCCACAGTGCTACTGTAATTTAAAATGTGATGACATACTCCACTGTTAATAGCAGCACTGTTTACAATAGCCAAGGCACGGAAGTAACCTAAGTGTCCATCAACAGATGAATGGATAAAAAAGATGTGAGAGAGAGATATATATGCAGTGGAATATAACTCAGCCATGAAAAAGAATGAAATAATTCCATTTGCAGCAACCTGGATGGACCTAGAAATTGTCATAGTAAGTAGAGTAAATCAGACAGAGAAAGACAGATATTAGGTAATATCACTTATATGTGGAATCTAAGAAATAATACAAATGAATTTATTTATAAAACAAACAGATTCACAGACATAGTAAACAAATTTATGGTTACCAAAGGGTAATGGAGGGAAGAACAAATTAGGAGTATGGGATTAACAGATACATACTACCATATATAAAATAGAAAACAATTAAGATTTATTATATTAACACAGGAAACTATATTCAATAGCTTTTAATAACCTATAATGGAAAAGAATCCAAAAAAATGCATATATATACAAAAGCCACTTTGCTGTATACCCAAAAATAACACAATATTGTAAATCAACTATACTTTCATAAAGAAATTTAAAAGAAAAAAATAAAGATTAAAAAATTAAAAAAGTAAAACATGACATAAATATTGGCTTGATTGTTTTACACATAATCAGACACTTGAAAGAGTAAAGAATGAAAAGGGAAATGAAAATGTATTTGCTTATAAAACTTCTTCAACAAAATTGTTGTTGATGGATTTTCTAATCTGATCTTATATATAAGATCTATATACACGTAAAGCAGAATGTTCTAATAGTTGTTATCAAAGAGAGCTTATAAGTTTAAATCAGTGGATGATGTCTTTTTTTTGGTGGAGGGGAAAGTGAATGAGAACATTCTAGTTTTTTTCTCCAAAATTACTGTGCTGTTCTTACCAATTATAAAAGTAATATGTCAATATGAAGGTAAATAAATTGTGATAATCCATACCGTGGACTAGCATGTAGCCATTAAAAAGAGGAAGCTCTGCAGGTACTGATATGGGACAATCTCTAAGATATATTGTTGAATAAAAAAAGCAAAGTGGAGAATAGTGTATATATTACATTGTACTTATATTAAAAAGAAAAAAATTAATATATATGCATCAAATATTCCCACAAAGATACCCAAGAAGTAACTGGCAATATTCATATACTCCATGCTTGTGGTGGTAGCTGGGAGACTGAGGTGCGTTGTTAACAAGGAGCCTTTTCACCATACTTTTTGTATCTTTTGAATTTTAAATTATCTGAATCTATTAACATATTAAAATATAAACCATAAATGAACACATAAGTAAATAAACTTGAATTTTAAGACAGAGTCACAAAGGTAAGCACACATACGTAAAGATAAAACAACCCTTTGTAGAAAATGTGGAAGACAAAGAAGAAATAAAAAATCACTCATAGGGTCAGAGTTGTAAGGTAACCAGTTAACATCTTAAGTGTAATCCCTTCTGGTTTCTTTTTTCTATTGATTTGGATGATATGCTTTTTGTTTTCAATACTACTAATGGTTATATTTTAGTTTTAATTCTAATCAAGGGTGAAACAATGTCTCAGTGGCTCCTGACTCCCCTGTCAGATGTATAAAGAATTTAGCACCTTTTGTTTTGCTCTGTTCTTCCCTTCCTCACTTCCAGGATAATATAATTTAGGATTTAGGTACAGATTTTTGTTGTTGCATTAATTTTTATATAACAGATATTTTCCATCAATAATATTTTGGGACATGCCTTAAACTTTTTAAATAACACATTTATTGAGATATAATTCACATGCTACATAACTCACCTATTTAAAATGCACAATTAAATATTTTTTAGTATAGTCACAGAGTTGTGCAGTTATCACCACAATCAATTTTATCATCCTCAAAAGAAACCCTGCATCCATGAACACTCACAGGTCTACTCTCTTTTTTTTTTTTCATTTTTAACATTTATTTATGTATTTATTTTATAATATCATATCTTTTAAATTGAAATATAATTGACGTACAATATTATATGTTACAGGTATGTAATATAGTAATTCACAATTTTTAAAGGTTATACTCCATTTATAGTTATTATAAAATATTGGCTGTATTCTCCATGTTGTGCAATACGTCCTTATAGCTTATTTTATACCTGATAGTTTGTACCTCTTAATCCTCCACCTCCATCTTGCCCCTCCCCCTTTCCTCTCCCCACTGGTAACCATTAGTTCCTTCTCTACATCTGAGTCTGTTTCTTTTCTGTTATATTCACTAGTTAGTTATATATATATTTTAAGATTCTGCATGTAAGTGATATCTTACATTATTTGCCTCCAATCTACTTTTTGTTTGTAGATTTACCTTTTCTAGCTATTTCATATAAATGGAATCATACCATATGTGGTCTCTTGTGATTGGTTTGACTTAACATTAATATTTTCAGGGTTCATCTGTGCTGTGGAATGTATCAGATCAGTACTTTATTCCTTTTTAAAGCTGAATAAGAGTCCATCATGTGGATACACCACATTTTGTTTATTCATTTATCACTTCATATGCACTTGGGGTTATTTCCACTATTTGACTATTGTGAATAATGCTGTTATGAACATTTATGTACAAATTTGTGTGTGAACATGTTTTCAGTTCTCGTGGGAATATGTCTAGAAGTGGAATTGCTGGGTCATCAGGTTACTCAGTGGTTATCTTTTTGTGGAACAGTCAGACTGTATTCCAGAGTGACTGTACCACTTTCTCACTGGCAGTGCATTAAGGGTCCAGTTTCTCCACATCCTGGCCAATACTTGTTATCTGTCTTTTTGATTATAAGTATCCTAGTGGATGTGAAGTTACCTTCAGTTTTGAAACCAAATCTTTGAGTTGTTTTGTGACAAAAATCAAGGTGTGCAAGAAACCAAGCATACTAATGGCTATGTATACTAATGCCTTTATATTAAAGTCCAGAGAGAAAGATAAAATCTTACTAATTTAACACTGATGGTTCTCAAACTTTAGTTTGCATTGGAATCACCTAGAAGATTTTTTGTGAAACCTTATGTTGTCGAGCCCTACCTTAGAGTTTCTGAATCAGTAGGACTGCGATGTGTCAGAAAATTTACATTTGTAACAAGTTTGTAGATGCTGCTGCTGGTCTAAGGACCACGTTTTTAGAACCAGTGATTTGAAAACAGGTTGGCAGTGCTTACTTTGTGCCCAGTTTCTTCCTTAAGTGTTATCTATGTTAATTTATATAATCTTCACACAGGTAGGTACTTTTATTATCTCACTTTACAAGTGAAGAAATTGAGGCATATACAGATTAAGAAACTTGTCAAGGAAACTCAGGCATATAAAGGCTACTAACTTGTTTAAGATCACATATCTAAAAATAGTGGAAATGATGATTTCCTCTGGCTCTAGTGTTTATATTCTTAATTACTATGTTATGCTGCTGGGCTGCTGCATGTAGAGTTAATTCACACATGGTATATATGATGTTTACTCAGTGAAAACCTGCAAATAATCAATTTCCTATAATTTAGGATGTATAGTTCCCAGGAATACTTGTTCTCTTTCAAGACAGTAATCTAAAAAATCAAGGATTCCCTCAATGGGCTTGTGTCTAGTAATCAATTCATTCATTACTGTGTCTAGTAATTAAAAAAATATTTTTAGTTTATGTTTTTATGTTTATTATATTTTATATTTTATGTAATATAGGACTACTGTGAATTATAATTTTTATAATAGCAAGTATTGTTGAATATCTAAGTAGTTGTATGACCTTGGAGAGTAACAAATTCTTTGGGCTTCAGTTCTACATCAGACTATGTTTCTATGACTTGGATTTAGTTGTTTTGTTTTAAGATTCATTATGATGACTTTTTTTTTAGTTGAGAAGGGGAATTTAGTTTAGTAGATGGGATTTTCTCAGTTTTAAGATTTTCTCCCTTAAAATGTTCTCAACTTTAGAAAAGTTACTGATGGAAAAACACAGTTGATCATACTTCGACAGCTTGTTGTGATTGTGCTTTTATATTGTATACATACAATTTACCAGTAATTTCTTTATAGTTTCTCCTATTTCATATATTTGTATTTCATGATGCTTTATAATTTGTTAGTTTCATTATTTAAACTGTCTAAAGTTTCTAAAGTTTGTACTACCTCAAAAATTTTGTGATATACCTTGATTATATACACATTAAGTTCAAAACACTTTACTAAACATTTCTAGGGGATGCATAAAAAAGAGACACAGTTTTTTGCCTTCAAGGAATTTAAATTTTAATTGTAACAGTTTTAATTCAGTTAATTAGTAAAATGTATCAGGAAAATTTGTCAAAGAGTTGGAAATGGACAAAAAATAAATCACTGGGTTTCTTTTCAAGGTAATGCTGAATGTCTAGGGACCTCCAAGGTTTATCTGATTCTAAATGAGTGCACTTTTGATCATCTTTGATTGACTAGGCTATTTTACAACTGTGTAGGGATAAAAGTTAAATTGTAGAGAACTGAAAACAATGCAAGTGTTTTCTGCCCATAACAATGCAAATGATTCCTATTCTTGCAGTGCAAATGGATTTTTTTCCAGGAGAGAAGATAAATCTGTTTACAAACTCTGTTATGAATTGGTTTTCACTTCTTACTGGTTTCCTCATTAATTAATAAGTTAAATAAAATCCCTGGCACTTAACATTTTGACTCATGCTTTAAAAAAACATTTCTATGGGACACATGATTTTATCGTTTTAGAAATTATACTTTAGAACTTTTAACTTCTTATATAATGCACATATAGTTAACTATAAGCATATACGTATATGAATTTTTAAGATGTACTCATATGATATGCTGAAAAGTAGTGAAACAGCACTTATTTTTTAAACTAAAAGTAACATTTCCCCTTACTACAAACAATGCATACACACTTAAGATGAATTAAAATATATTCATAAGCAGAAAGAAAATTAAAAAATAAAAACATTTATGATCTCACTATCCAGAAATAATAATCACTGTTAAGACCTTGGAATACATGTTTATTCAATTTTTTTTCTGAAATAGGATAATACTCCGGGGGCAGGATATAGCTTGGTGGTAGAGGGCATCCTTAGCACGCACAAGGTCCTGGGTTCAATCCCAGTAGCTCTGTTAAAAACAAACAAACAAACCAACAAACCCAATTGCCTACCCACATCAAAAAAAAAAAAAAAAAAAAAAAAGGTAAAATAGGGTAATACTGTATTCTATATTGATTTAAATTATTTACACCTTTTTTTAAAATTTAGAAGTATACAAATGAGCACCTTTTTGACATTTAATTTTTGAAGACTGAATTTCAGCATTTCTAAAGAGAGGGAGCTAACAAAGCTTCTTGTTAGCTATTTTAGTTCCAATAATTTTGCAGGTGATATGTTATTTTAAAAATGAAATGATGTTAAATAGGCACATGAAATCACTAAATACAGAAGAAATTAAAGCAAAAATGTTTTAATACTTTAAATTTCAAGAGGTGGCCTCTCTGGGATCTTAGAAGTCTGCCTGTACACATAGCATGATGAATGAAATCTTTTTTTTTTTTTTAATTGTTTTTGTTTTGTTTTAAAAAAGAAGATGGCATGGAGGTTATTGGGGGATTAAGGGTGGGGAAGAACCATAGACTACAAAGAAAATGAAGCCTGGAATATCAGTATAGAAAAGCAGTCCTATCCTAGCTGTTAACATTTAAAAAACCCTTTCAAGGACTAAAGAAAGAAAGGCTACAAATGTCTGGAGCTTGAGATGGCTTTTATACTTTTGAACCTGTTATGAAAGCTTTTCTTAGAACTCTCTTTCCTCCCCCTCCCCCAAAACAAAATAGTTTAAAAAAAGAAAGAAAGAAATTAAACAGGAAAAGACCAAACCTAAAGGATGTTACAATAGCTTATTTTAAATTTCTGAGCCAGAAAAACAGCTGCTTCTTAAAAAAAAAAAAAAAAAAAAAGGACAAAGAGGAAGAATTGCCATATTTCAAAGTCCAAAGGAAACAAAGAGAATAAGTGGTTATATCTTTGAATCCTACAAATTCCTCGTAGCTCAAATGTAGGTGCATTTCTAATAGGAATCAGCACTTTTTGATTTTGTTGCTACAAAACTGGTTTGTGAACAAGTTCCAAAAAGTAAAAGTGGAAATGTACATTGAGACTATTCTGTTTTTAGTACAGTATTTGGTTGAACACAAATGTTCTGTATCTGTTTTCATAAAGAATAAGTTAAAAAAAAAAGTTCAAAGGACATGGATTGCTAATTCTTATAAAGTTCTCACCAGAAGGCCAAGTATGACTTTTCTACCTTGTTTTATGATTTATTCATTATTTTATTATAACTGAAATGGAAGAATGAATGACCAACATTCAGTGACTTTTAGTTTTTGTCCTTTTAACATTATAATCCATCAAGATTGTAGAGGGACTCTAAGTCTCTCAAATGGAGTCTAACTCTACTTAAATTAAAAACTTTTAAACCTGCAGTGTAATATGAAAGTTCTGAATTTTAGTCCCATGACTGTTATTAATTTAATCATGGCCAAATCACCTAACCTCTCTCAGAGCCAAACTAGTTCATTGTTTCTTCCATCTCCAAAGCTCTGTAATTCTGTTCCTTTAAAAAAAAAAAATGTGAAAGTAATGTTAAGGATAAAATCTTCTTTAAAAAGCAAATCTCAGTTTAGAAAAATTCTTAAATTCCACATGATGTCTTAATTTAACTAGTAATATAAAACAAAATTTTAGTGTGAACACAGAATTTTATTTTTTGAATAATTTTTTCAAAATATGCTAGAATACAGAAAACTGCACAAATTTTAAGAGTATAGTTTAGTTGTCACAAAATGAACATATCTATGTAACCACTGCTCAGGTCAAGAAATAAAACATTTTAAGTGCCCCTTAAGTCTTTCTTCCCTCCCCATTACTGCCTTCTGATCCTTCTCAAAGATAGCTATCTTGACTTTTAAGAACATAAATAAATTTTCCTTGTTTTTGAGTTTTATTTAAATAGAACCATACAGTATGTATTATTTTATATCTAGCTTCTTTTACACACTGTTGTATTTGTGAGAATCATTACTTGTCATTATGTAGCAGTGGTTGGCCCATTTTATTTCTGTATAGTATTACATTATATGAATTTACCTATTAATGGATATATGCATTGTTTCCAGTTTGGGGCTATTGTAAATAATGGTGTTATAACATCTGTATATGGTTTTTTTTTGATAGAACTGTGCATTCATTACTGTTGGATATATGCTTAGGAGTAGAAAATAATGCCAAAATTTTTTCCAAAGCACATGTGCCAATTTATACTCCCACTTGCTCAGAACATAAAATGTTAAAATTTCCTTTATTATTATTGGAATGGAATGATCTCTTCAATGAAACATTTGATATTTCCCAGAAAAAAAATTGCATATGGATACTAATTAAGCTTATTAATGCCTGCTTTTGAAAATGTCATAACTCTACTCTTTGGCAATTAGGACTCTGGAATTTCTCACCTATCAGTTGATCCAGGGAAAAGCAATAGATTTTTTTTTTCTTTTTTTGGCCAACTTTTGTTTGCTCAGAGAACTGAGAATGATTGGGGAAAAATAAAACTTCACAATAACTGAACTGTTGTTTTTATTTTCTTCTTTACTCCCTTGGCTAGGCAATGTTATAATAATAAATTCCTTTAGTTCTTCTTGAATATATAGTACTTTTTGCTTTGAGCAGAGAAGAGATAAATACTTATTATCTATTCCTATGATGATGTTTATGTCCCCCTTTTTTTTTTTTTTTTTTTTGGCTAATCTCATTGAAAGTATGTATTTTCATTTAAGGACTTTGCTTCTGTGGGCTGTTTACTACAACACATTAATCAAAAGCCATTTCTTTTGGGGAAAACAAACACCAATAACTAACTTAATTGTAGCAATCCAGATATTTTCAAAGACTTTATTGACTAGTGTCCTGATATTTTTGTTCCATTTTAAATTCAATTCTGGAAAATAGATTTTCTTCAACCAAAGCATTATAAAAATGCAGGGATCCTAGATGATGATGGTTGAGTTGATATGGAAAGAAGTAATAAATCAAAATAGAAAATCAAGAGAATCAAATGAGGTCATATGTTTGAAAGTACATGTTCAAATTTAAGGTGTTATCATGATCATGATCACTATTACCATAGGGATAATTTAGTTTTTTTGTAAGAGGGGGAGGAATAAACAGCTTAGAGATAGTAGAACTCTGTTTATTCAGTGGGGCCAGTGCTGTCCTATGGAAATATAAAGTGAGTCACGGGGGAGGGTATAGCTCAAGTGGTACAGCACATGCTTAGAACACATGAGGTCCTAGGTACAATCCTCAGTACCTCCTCTAAAAATAAATAAGTGAATTGACCTAATACCCCCACCCCAAAAAATAAAAAAGAACTATATAAAAAAAAATAAAGTGAGTCACAATGTGACTCATATATGTAATTTAAAATTTTTTAGTAGTTACACTAAAAAATAAAAAGAAACACGTGACATATTAATGTATTTTATGAAAACCAGTATATCCAAATGGTACCATTTCAACATGCAATCAATATAAAAATTATGGAGATATTTAACATTATTTATTTATACTAAGTCTTCAAAAATCCGGTATATTCTTTATACTACAGCACATCTCAATTAGGGCTAGTCATGTTTCTAGTAGCCCAATAAGTCACAGGTTGCTATTGGCTACCACATTGGAAGGTTTGAGGTTTTCCATGATAGATAGCTCCATGCTGTACAGACTAGACATGATTTACTCATACTTTTAGCAATATTCCATTGTAATATATACTAATAGTGGGTTGTTAGTTTATGTTTGAGATATAGGATTTTGAGTTTCTAAAAGTGGCTAATAAAGAACTCTGAACTCTACTACTAAAATTTATTTTTTGAAACTTTTCCAACAGGACTATTTTGCCAGAGTTTAAATGACTACTTTTAAATCAGAACCTTGAAACCTATAGGAGTCCAGTATATTCCAAAGTAATTTTCATACTAATGAGTAGTGGCAAGACACACATCTGGTGGACTAAAAAGACCCAATGAAAATTAAGAGACACAGCATTCAGAACAACTGGTAGGTAAACAAAGGTATATATAATGTATATATAATAATCGTGAAATTTTTATAAAGGAAAAACAATGGATATGACTTATATGAAAATAACTCTGCTATAGACTGGATATTTATGTCCTTCCAAATTCACATGCTAGAACCTAATCCCCAGTGTGATGTATTTGGAGGCAGAGCCTTTGGGAGATGACTAGGTCATGAGGGCTCTGAATGAGATTAGTGCCCCTTTAAAAGAGACCACAGGAGCTCCCTTGACCCTTTTACCCTTTGAGGACATAACAAAAAGACAGCCACCTGTGAACTAGGAAGTGGGTTCTCACTAATCTGCAGAGCCTTGACCTTGGACTTCTTAGCCACTAGAACTGGGAGAAGTAAATGTTTGCTGTTTGAGTCACCTAGTCTATGGTATTTTTGTTATAGCAGTCCAGATGGACTAAGACAAACTATGAAAGTTTAGCATAGTAACTTTGGGGAAGTAAAAAAAAAATCCCATAAAAGCGGATTCTTTTTTTGAGAACAATTCTGTAAATAATGTCTTGTTCACTAGGATAGTCTACATAAATCTACTTGAACTATAATATAGCTGAAATACTTATCATTTGCAGTAATAAATACTATTATAATGATAAAAGTAAAGGAAAATAATTCATATTTTATAAATTTTAATACTGAAAATTATGTAGAATTCTTTATGAGAAAGGAGTAGATGAAGACATAGCTACTTTTAAAGAATAAATGATTAATGAAAGAAGTTAATTTTTCTAACCTTTTATTATGGAATTTTAAATACATATACACAAGTGAGTATTGATACTATATATGTAATAGGAAAGTAAAAGTTTTTGGCAAAGAAAAGTTAGATTAGAGTTTCCTCCACAAGTCCCAAGGGGACAGTTGGAGTTTGAGATAGTTTAGTAGCTAGTTAATTTGGATTCTGAAGGAGTAGAAGGAGCGGGAGGTAGTGTGCAGTTGTGGCAACGTAGGCTGTATTGATTCATGGACTGAGTAAATAGACACATGGCTAAATGCTTTACAGACGAGAAATCAGATTCTGTTAGTAGGCAGTATAGGATTCCTGGGTTGGATTGTTTCTTCTTTTATCTGTAGTTATTATTAACTGTAAATATTTTGCTCAGTTTCTTGTTTAGTTTCAAAATTATATGAATTTTATATTTTGCATGAATTTTAGAGTGTTACTGGCATTGGGAAAACTTACAGTAAATTTTTAGGGACAAAGTATGATTCCCTAAGAAAGTATTCTAAATGTATTATCCATATGAAATAAAACTTTTTATCTTGTGAAGTAAATGATTTATGCAATGTAAAATAGAGAACCATTTGTTTACATTTTGAAATTTTTCTTTAAAAAGAAAAACAATTATGTAAAAGATTTTGACAGTCAATGCTTTGTGTACTACTACTACTGCTACTATATATTTTTTTTCTTGTATCACCTGAGGTTGTAAATGGTTGCAAAAGTTTTTAGTGGTATTTTTGGCCACTTTGCAATAAACTTCTTAGGCATATTTTTGGGTGGGGCTATCAGCATAAAGCAGTGTGGTATAGAAGAAAAAGCCTGAATCAAGTCAGAAAGCCTGGGGTCATTGTGATTCTGTCTCTTATTATGATGTGTCCTTGGGGAAATCATTTTTCTTTCTGGAACTCAGTTTTTACATGAGAGGTTTGAACTAGATAATTTCTACTATCCTTTAAGGTGGTAGCATGATACAGTAGAAAGAATATTAGTTTTAGAATCAGACCTATCTGGTTTTCGTTCATTCAGCAAGTATTTATTGAGAACTTTATTATATCAGATACTGGAAATAGTAATTAACAATATAAATAAATTAACTAATTAATCTCTACCTTCGTGGAACTTATGTTCTATCTTGGTAGACAACAAAAATACAAATACATAAAACAATTATAAAATACAATAATTACCATAAGGAAACAAATGAGGGATTCTTTTTTTTTTCTTCAAATTTTATTGAAGTATAGTAAATTTACAACATTGTAAGGGATTCTTGACAGTGTGGTTTAGGACTGTATCTTTGAGGTAGTGACTCAGGATGAGAAGGAGATAGCTAGGTGATTAATGGGGAGGTGTTTTAGGTAGAGGGAACAGCATCTGGAAAGGCCTTGAAGCTGGAGAGAACTTAGTGTGGTCTGGGAGCTGAAAGAAGAGCATTGTGAGTTAGAGTGAAGTGAAAAGATGAGAGAATGGCATAAGATGAGGTTGGAAAGACAGGCAGGGTTTTGTAGATCATGATATGGAGTTTGGATTTTATCCTAAGTACAATGGTAAGCCATTGTAGGGTTTTTAGCAAAACAGTGATTGACTTGATGTTTTGAGAAACTCTTATTACAGTGTGAAAAAGGATTAACGGAGATTTAAGAGTAGAAGTGAAGCTTTTGTATGGTCAGTTTAGAAATAATGAGGACCTGTGTTAAAGTGATAGGGTGTAGATGAAGAAATGTGGAACAATTTAAGATATATTTTAGAATTAGAAACAGCAGAACTTGCTAATAGATTGTATATTGGGTTTGATGGAAAGGAAGAAGAGAAGATGATTCTTAGGTTTCTGACTTGAACAACCAATGGACAGAATTTCTGTTTTCCCAGATAGGGGAAGATTGATATGTTTGGGTGAATAGATATCATAATTTCTTTTTTGATTTCTTCTTTGGACTCAGTAAGTTTACAGTGTCTTTGAGATGTTTAGGTGATGATGTCAAGAAACAGAGTAGGTAATTAAATATTCAAACATGAAATTTACATAAGTCAGGGCTTGCGATACATATTTGGACATCATCAGCATAAGAACAGTATTTAAATCCATGGGAATGGATGAAATATTCTAAGACAAGAGACAAGTTTCAAGGGGCTCTGGCCTGAGTCTGAGGAACCCTAGAACTTACAAGTCAGATAGAAGAGGTAGATTTAACAGTGGAGACTAAGAGGTAGTAGCTGGTGAGGATGAAATAAACCAAGAGAGTATAGTATTTGGAGTAAAGAGGTCAGTGTTTCAAGACAAAGAAAGGTGTTGATTGTGTTGAATGCTGGTGAGAAATGCGATTTGGATGAGCACAGAGAGATGACCATTGGATTTGGCAACATTTGATTTGAATTCTGGCTCTGCTACTTTCTAGCTGAGTGACCTTGAACACTTCATTTCACATTATTAAGTCTCAATTTTCTCATTTTCAGAAAAGGGAATAAAAATACTTCTCTCACATGGTTATTGTGAAGTATGTGAAGAACTAACATGTGTTTCCCTGAAACAGTGCCTGACAAATTTGGGATACTCAATTGATATTAGTTTGTTTCTTCTGAAGTTGTATGATGCCTTTTGAAATTTTAAATAGGGTACACTTATCCTTTGGTTAAAGATGTTAACTTTGTTTCTGAAAATTCTGCTGTTTAGTGAAAAGCTATAAAATAAAAAAAAATTTCCATTAATTTTAATGGTAAAAATTAGGATGTATTTCATCCCAACCCAAGATACCCAAACTCTTCACAGATAGGAAAATATATCATTTGAGGAACAATGAAAACAAATTTATATAAATAATAGACAACATTTAAAAGTATATAAATGTAGGTTATACATAAACTATAAAATAATAGAGTTTTATTATACTTGTTGAAGGAAGAAAACAAGAATGGATAATGGGTGGTGGAAGAGAAGTGTGAGTTATGGCACACTTTTAGAGTTATACAAGATGCTACCTCTTCATTCTTCATTAGCAGGGCATAACATTTTGGGTCATCTAAACATGGTAAAAATGTGAAATTTTCCAGGTGATATTCTCTGACTAGAAATTGTTCAGTCAACTAGTGAGTGTTTTTGCCTGAAATTATAATATCTAAATATCACATCTTATAGTATATTTATTTAGTGTGTTTTGGGTGAAGAAGTTATTCTAGAAAAAAAAAAACCAATGTCATCTGAAAAGTGATAAAACTTTTTCAGAGCTGTTTTAAAATAGTAAGTTGCTATCTGATTTAAGTCCTTATTTACTGTTTATCTACCCCAAGCATGGCTATATTAGGCTCTGTGAGGATAACTAAAAAGCTTATAATTTAATGAGTCGCTTTTAGAAAGCAGAATTTTTAAGTAATTATTAATTTTAAAGGAAGAATAGTGAAAAGACAAAGTCACTTTTTAGTGGTATCTCTCTCTAATAATGTGAAATGCTCTCTCAATTGAACAAAATTTGAAAGTCTAGTTTATATTGACTGGAAATGAAAGAATCTCATTACGAAAAAAGTAGGTATGTTTTTAAGCTGTGTGGTTTTTTTTTTTTTTTTTAAATTTTCTTTTAGTTATCATTTAAACACCCAAACTGGCAAACCTTCTTGTGGGGAATGATAAAGCTACTCTGGCAGATGGGTAGGAGTATGCATGTATCAGAGAACCACTGATAGGTTGTCCTGTCCAGGCAGGTTGAATTTCCTCTGTATCTAAGCCTATACATCTAAGGCACATGTATTTCTTGGAAAAATCTGAATTTCCTGCTGAAAGTCTTGGCATAGGCAAGCATAAGATCAATGATTTCCAAGATGGGGCTCTGTGCCTTAAGTATCCATGTGTAACTTCTATTGGCATAATGCTTTAAAAGAAGATATATTTGGTAAATTACTCATTTCCCCCTCCAAACTATAAGGTTGTTATATGGTAGCTTTAATAATCTATTGTGCAACTGTTATTACTGGTTTCTGTCATTTAAACCTTGGTCCCAGAGCGGTAGCATGTGCAAATTGAAAATCAACTCAAAATACTTCCTTATGTGAATATCACAAAGTGAGGTTTCATTCTGTTTCTCTCTGTGATCATTTTCTTTTTGTATGATATTAGATTCAGTATCCAGGTTAATTGCCCATCCAATGATGGGGTTTGTAGGCATCCCTAAACCTGAAAAAATGGTTGAAATGAACTCAGGGGCATTTTTTACTTGCTGAAAGTAATTCTGTGTGGCTTATTTCAATTTATTTACTTTTTTCTCCAGAATTACTGTAAAGATTTTCTACTTCACTCATTACAGCATAGTGTTTTTCACATTTGAATAGACTGCATCAACATGAATTCTTTATAAGGACCTTAAAAACAAACTTTGCCAAGTCCCAGAATACAGAAGTGAATTCACATCCCAATACTCAGCTGCCTCATGAATAAAGGAGAGCCTGTGCCTGACACTTTGAAGCTGTAGCTGTTAAACCATACAGAATATTTACCTCAATA
Source organism: Camelus ferus (assembly GCF_009834535.1). Taxonomy (NCBI): domain Eukaryota; kingdom Metazoa; phylum Chordata; class Mammalia; order Artiodactyla; family Camelidae; genus Camelus; species Camelus ferus. The sequence goes on from NC_045705.1 coordinate 46,836,712, forward strand.
AATCATTATAAGAAACTAAGGTACAATTATACCCACAGAGAAAAAGAATTCAAAACACTGATTTATGTGTTTCAGTGCCTATTCCCTTTTCCCAGTATGTTTTGAATTTTATGCATGTTTGTCATCTTTGGCTGCTCCTATGTATCTTTAAACTAATGGGTTCTGATTTTTTTTAAAACATTCCTCATTAAGTTTGTTATTTTTCTTAGACACACAGACATGATTTGCATAGTGTACAACATTTTACATTTAAAATTAACTATATCTCATTTCTTAGGGCCGAAACTGAAAGTGGAAAAAGTGACTTATTTTAAACAAAACACTGACTTTACTCAATTTGTGAGCATTTAAGCTGAAATTCCATATTAAGGATTTCATTTGGAATTTATTTTGGAGTACTGGGAAAGAGTAAAGAACTGGGATATAAATAGGAAATAAACACTGCCTTAACGAACCATCTTTTATTAAAATATTTTGCTTATTTAAACTGATAATAGTATTATGGAAAAGTATATTTGTTCACCAATATGTATTTTGTTTTTCTGAAAGTAAAAAAATGCAAAAGCAAAATAAAGCAGTAACATGGATAAAGGAATGACAGTGAAGTTGACAAAGAATCAATGCACAGATAGGAGAATTTTGCCTAGAATAATTTATTATGATCACCTAGGTATAGTAGAAAACAGTAGTTTTCTAATGGTATGCTGTAAATTTAAAAACTAGAAAAAGCATTTTAAAACAGCTAAATAATTTATCAATAAGGATAAAAAGTTTTTTTCATTGGCTTAAAACAATTTAATTGTTATAATTTTAGAAAGTCAAAGTACATACAATCTCTGAGTCTTCTCTATAGAAATCAGGGCCTGAATTCAGTTGATCAAAGTTATGTGACCAGTTTGGATCACAGAGTTATACTTTTAAATGATATAATGTTATATAAATGTTACCCCATTTTTCAATCCATGTGAAATTGTGGATGTTAGAGTCAGACTTTTAATGAATTCTTTATTACCCAAGCATTCATGCTCAGTAAGATTTCTCTTATTTAACCTTACAAATGGAAGAAATACATGAATACATATAGATTATAGATTATCTGAGATTCTGAGATCTTGTCTTCCCCTAATTCTCTAATATTACAACCTGTTTATTGCCTTCCAATCACTCTAATCACAGTCTATAATTATTTTATTTATTGTGTGCTTTGTTTATTGTATGTCTTCTCAATAAGAGCTCCATGCAGCAAGAATCTTGTTTATCTTACTTGATATTATATTCCTACTACCTAGATGGATGTTCCTGGTGCACAGAATGTGCTTTAATTTATAGAATAAAGGAATGAAGTATAGTGGGCTCCCTTGTTTATTTTAACATTTATTTACCATGAGTACAGAGTAGTTCAGGTAAGTGGAGTTAAATCTTTTTTTTCTTTTTTAAAAATTTTTCTTTAATGGAGGTACTGGCTGGGGATTAAACCCAGGACCTCATGCATGCCAAGTACATGCTCTACCCCTCCATCCCAAGTGCAATTAAATCTTAAGGATAACGAGGAGGCCAAAGAAAGAACCAACACAAGACAACAGAGAATCCAAATGGAGAAAAAAAAAGAAAACCTATTTATCAAAGATCAGAGGAAATATTCAAAATTTTTTGACTTTTCATGTAGAAAGAAAATGATTCACAATAAAAAATCATATAAGAAGGGTAAGATCAACAAGTTAAAAAGGAAAAAGAATGAAAAAGAAGAAGCTACAGTGAAAAAAAAAAAAAACCCTAATCCATTCACTTTCAGTATATTTTATCAAACACCTCATATATAAGGGAGCATATTAGGCATTAAGGGTGTTCCCAACTCATTTTTGCCTTGAAGGAGGTTAAATCTAGGAGAAAGACAAAATATGTAAATTAGTAACAAGGAAGGAAAAAATGAGAAGCATGAACAAAAGTACAAGCAAAATTCTCTTGGAGTTCAAGCTAGTCACAAAAGTCTACATACTATATTATGCTGTTTATATGAAATGTCCAAAATAGGCAAATCTATACAGACAGAAAGTAGATCAGTGATTGCCTAGGGCATGAGGGTGGGGTAGGGGGAAAAGGGAAGAGATACCTGATGGGTACTTAGTTTCTTTTGGGGGATGATAAATCTATTCTAAAACTGATTGTGGTGATGGCTGCACAATTCTGTGAATATATAAAACTCCACTGAATTTCACACTTTAAATGAGTGAATTATATAGTATGTGAATTATATCTGAATAAAAGTGCTACATAAATGCTTTCAGAGCATTCTATGAGAGTTTTGAAAAGATATGTGTAGAAAGAGTGTGGAAGTGGGGATCAGAGGAGATTTTGAGGATAGGGAAGATGTAATGAAACTGGGTTGTCAGGTGGCAGATAAATGGGGCAAATTGACTTTCTTACTTTTGATTAGGGAGTTTCTGGGAATGAGGGAGAGAAGTGGTTAGGACTGGCAGTAAGAGGACACCAGGTACTTAAAGTAAGAGTGAAAAATCTATAGATAAATTTTGCTTTAGAGATAGTCCTTTATGTGGGTGAAAGAAAGAAGGTGGGAGCAAGAGTTAAGAACTATCGAATAAATATAAGAAAACAAATGGATGTGTCAAAGTACAGGTGGTTGAGGGAAAAAGGAAAATAAGTGTAAGAGGGTTAATTAGATAAGAAGGACAGGGATTGAAGGGGTAGGTGGGAAGGTAAGAGGAAGTGATGTTGATGACCTTTTCTTTTGTTTTCAGTGTTCAGGCACTCATGGTCTTTTTTCTGGTTCTTCTTTCTTCAGCAGCTCCATCCCATCAGACACCCAGTCCTTCCCTATTGTTAGTCTGAGATCTGGTCAACTCATTTACTCTTAAAGGTTAGGGAGCCAGGCTATTCCTCCTTTCAAGTTCTTTTATTTTTAAAGACGACTGTAAGGAGAAAGCAGTGTTCAACATAAAGATATTAAATGATGGAATTTGGACGTCTGATTAGAAAGTTTGACTTTTTTTCTCTAAGGGGTAGAAGGTAATTTTTTTTTTATCATACTATGTTAGGCAACTCCTCCTTTATGAATATGAGCAGAAGGGATGGAAGACTAGATGATCTTTAGTTTTTTTGATTTGCTTTATGTCAAATGGATTTTTTTCGTTAAATAAAATTTCAAGTTTCCGAGAGAGTGTTTGAATATTTTCTTGCTGGAAAATTCTTTAAATTTCCTTTACCTTCCCCCAAACTCCCTATAATTTTGCACCTAAAAAGAGCTGAGTTCTGAACTGTGTTTTGTAATGAACACTTTTTAGCTTGGGAGAACCCAGTCTAGATTTATTAACCTCTGAACAGCACATTTGGGTGTTTTGTAGGAAACTCAAGCTACATATAAAGTTCAACCCTTTGTTAACTCCTTACCTGCGTAATAATAGCACTTCACTAGGCTTTTTTCATCCAACAAGTTATTTATTGAATACTATTGTGCCAAATCCTGTGCTAAGAATCTCATACAGAGAAGTTTTATAAGTGGTTACTTATTTTTTTAAAAGGTTGCTATTGTTTGCTTAGCTTGTTATCATTCTACTACCCATGTCTATTACAGTATTTTGAAAATATACTATGTTTAGGTTTCCATGTACTTCAGAAAGGAAACTCATGTAATTCTTGAAACAAAATAAATTATTTTCAAATAATGAAGTGGAGGAGATCATTTTAGCTGAATTGAGTATAACATTTGGTTTTAGGCTACTTGGCAACCCAGAGTAAATGAAAATCATGGTATTGTTATCCAACAAAGGAAATATACTTGTTTCTCAAATGATACAAACTTTTCTCTAGCATTCAATTCTAAGAGGAATTTATTGCATTGATCTTTATGTAACTGATTCTGAATAAAATTGATGATTCCTTCGATAGCAAATTAGATTTGTTGGTTTGACATGGTAACTGTTTAAAAGTGAGAGGTTGAAGTGGAAGTTGTATAACTGGCAAGAGAAGTTAAGGCACTTCAACTGAGCTTTATTCATTTATTCAACAAGTATTGAGTACCTGTTGGTGAGAGAAAAATAGAAAAATTATTATTATGAAAGCTATTTGCAAGGTGTATTACAGAGTGATACTATTGAGAGAAATACCCTCTGTGTTTGTGTGTGTGTGTGTGCTTTTTTTTAATTGAAGTATGGTCAGTTACAATGTGTCAATTTCTGGTGTACAGCATAATGTCCCAGCCATACACATACATACATATATTCATTTTCATATTCTTTTTCATTAAAAATTCTTACACGATATTGGATATAGTTGCCTGTGCTATACAGAAGAAATTTGTTTTTTATCTACTTTTATACATAGTGGTTAACCTTTGCAAATGTCTCAAATATATCCCTTCCCACCCAGTTTCCCCTTGTAACTATAAGATTGTCCACTATGTTTGCGAATCTGTTTTTGTTTTGTAGATGAGTTCATTAGTGTCCTCTTTTTTTCTTTCTTTCCCTTTTTTTTTAGATTCCACATATGAGTGATAACATATGGTATTTTTCTTTCTCTTTCTGGCTTACTTCACTTAAAATGACATTCTCCAGGTCCATCCATTTTGCTGCAAATGGCATTATTTTATTCTTTTTATGGCTGAGTAGTATTCCATTGTATAAATATGCTACAACTTCTTTATCTAGTCATCTATTGATGGACATTTAGGTTGTTCCTATGTCTTGGCTATTGTATTAGTGCTTCTGTGAACATTGGGGTTCATGTGTCTTTTCGAATTAGAGTTCCCTCCAGATATATGCTCAAGAGTAGGATTGCTGGATCATATGGTAAGTCTCTTTTTAGTTTTTTGAGGAATCTCCATTTTGTTTTCCATAATGGCTGCACCAAATTACATTCCCACCAGCAGTGTAGGAGGGTTTCCTTTTCTCCATACCCTCTCCAGCATTTATTGTTTGTGGATTTTTGAATGATGGCCATTCTGACTGGTGTGAGGTGATACCTCATTGTAATTTTGATTTGCATTTCTCTGATAATTAGCAATATTGAGCATTTTTTCATGTGCCTAATGGCCATTTGTATGTCTTCATTGAAATTCCTCTGTATTGTAACTCACAAGTGATGCTCCATGGGTAAAATTTTATTTATTTATTTATTTATTTATTTATTTATTTATTTATTTATTTATTTTTTACTTTTTTTGCTGGGGGGAGATAATTAGGTTTATTTATTTATTTTTTTAGAGGAGGTACTGGGGATTGAACCCAGGACCTTGCATATGCTAAGCATGTGTTCTACCACTTCAGCTATATCCTACCCCCACCAATGGGTAAAATTTTAAAACAAGCTATCAGGTTTGATTAAGCATGTTACTAAAAAGATGAAATAAACAAATAAGCACAAATGAGTTTTTTAAAGTAAGTTTGTTTTTGATGGGGGGAGAAGTAAGAGCCAAAAATGTGTCAAGTTTATTTTATAGCACTCAAGCTTTCCATTAGCATTCCCCTCTACTTTCTAGCTTATATTTCTAGTTTATATTATTATGAAATATTTTGAGAAACTCAAAAGTGAAAAAGGTCTTTGTAATTTAAGTAAGTCTTTGTAATTAAAAATTCCTCTGTGCTAGAACTTGGCAAAGAAGTCTCCTATCTTGAGTAGTCTTTTTCATAAAAAATATTCACTAGCCATTTAAAAAATTCTTTTTTATTTTAACTTTGTTGTTTTTTTGGCAGGGGGAGAGGTGGAGAGGTTACTAGGTTTATTTATTTATTTATATAATGGAGGTGCTGGGGATTGAACCCAGGACCTTATACATGCTAAGCATGCACTCTACCACTGAGTTATATCCTCTCCCATCACTAGCCATTTTTTAATCAAACAAAAATTTGAAAGAAAGTTTCTAGCAGTTGCAAAATAATTGAATGTTTCATTACCAGGTGTTCAGGGAATTTTATAATGACCAATTATAAGCTATATTATTTAGCATTTATATGAAATATTTTGTGACACCCTTATGGTCATTAATTCATATTTGTGAATTATGTGTTTTCCATGTATTGTACACACTGATCAGTGTGATTTGATCATGTAGTAAAGTACATTCTATGCATACACTCTGTAACTTATTAAAGTATAAGCATATAAGGCACATTTTTAATGCTGCAGGAAAGTAAATTCAAATTTCATGCTATTTGTGGCCTTATAACAATTGTTTTATTTATTTATTTATTTATTTATTTATTTATTTATTTATTTATTTATTGCTAAATGTTTAAGGGAAACTTATTCTTTAAACAGATGTGCAGGGAAGAATTTTATGTATGTGTTTATTACATAGGTAGTTTCTTTGACATGGACTATTTCAGTTGAGATGTGAAATACAATATTCAGGATTTTTTTTCCTTGTTCATAAAATATTACAGTACAACACAGGCTTTCTGAAGGTGTCTGGGACATCAAACACCTTCAGAAGATTGGGGAACTCAGGAAAACAAGAAGGCTGGCCAGTGGGCTGGGAATGGGGACTGTTCCAAATTCTCCATTCCTAGAGGGAATGAAGAATACTAGTGGAAAAAAGCAACTGAACTTCAGAGCTAGCCAGTTCCTTGGACTGGAAAATGGTCTGTAAGAGGAGGGTTCTGATGTTTATAGAAGTGCCTTCCAATGGTTTGACTCAAGAAGTCATATAGAGTAAATTTAACAATTTACATAGTCATTGTGTTTTTCCCAAGTAAATACTCATCACTTGCTGCTACAGGGACATATGCTTTATTTCATAGAGTGTTAATATACTTCAAAGAAGTTATCTCTTCTAATAAATACCAGTATTGCATTTTTAAAAAATACATGGAAACTTTTTTTAAAAATATAGAGTCTTAGATGACAAAGATTTGGGAATTTGTATTGAATATGTATAGTGACTAGCAAAATTGCATGAACATTAGCATACATAATTGATATTTTATAATAAAAATAGAATTAGATAATCCATCAGTTTTAACTTTTACTAATTTGTAAATCACTTGTGAATTTTCTCAAATTATTAATATTTCCTTGAAGTTTCATAAACACTTTAAAATAGCTAAATAAAATTATTTAAATATTTAAATTTAGGTTAATTTCAGGAACCAGATAATGAAGTGTGCTATTTTAGGAAACTTTCAATTATTATCTTCTGAACATGAACATTTGATTTTATTTCAGATAGAACTGCATGCTTATGTTATTGAATATTAACTGATTACTTTGTTTTGCTGAACCAGATTTGTAAGCCTTTCATAGCTGTAAAATCCTTATTGAAATCAGGATGAAAGTCAGTAATAGGAAAAAATTGTATATCACACTTGAAAAGCTTACTCTCTATTTAGAATTTACAATGTAGGAGGTGATAACACAGTATGATATAGTTTAAAGTGTACTAGAATTGTAATAAAAGACCTTGGTTTTTGTCTTTGCTCTCCATTAGGAAATTAATGTACTCGGTCTCAGTTTTAGTTGGTTAGTTTTCGAGGAATGCTATGTTTTTAAAGTAAACTTCACACTAAAAACTACAGTATAATGAATAATTAATTAGAAGTGAATAATAGTATCCAAAGTTATAAAACTCACAAACAAGTTTATAAAAAAATCAAAATTTATTTCAAGGAAACCAAAACATCTAGGTATATGCTGTCTAACCAGTTTGGTTGCCACTAACCACATGTGGCTATTTAAGTTTGTATTTAAACTAACAAACATTAAATGAATTTCAAAATTTAGCATTTGTCTTACTCAGATTCTCAATAGTCACTAGTAGCTAGTCGCCAGACAGATACAGAACATTTCCATCATGGTAGAAAGTTCTATTGTACAGCACTGATCTAGGTGCTCAAAATGGTCTTGATTTCCACAGTAGTCAAGGGGCATTATATGTATAGCCTGTAATCCAGATTTCCTACTATATATTATTCTGTTACAGGCATGTAAGTTGACAACTGCTTCCGTCAAATGGACTATTTTTGGACTTGGGGCTAATGCTGCCAGTCCAGAGAACTCCAGTATTTATTAGTTTGGGAGAAATCCCTTGCATTCTCATAGGCTAAGGAGAGACTGTGGATTTATTGGGACTGAGAAATTCAGCTCAAACTAGACTTTGTTTTGGAAGGAGAGTTGTATTATATATTTATGTACGTAGTTTATTTTAAGTTTATGTATACTCCTACCTTTTTCTAACAATGATTTAGGGCAAATTCTTAAAATATTTTTCTGTTACTTTACCCAGAGTGACTCATTTAGGTCTATTTAACATATATTTATTAAGCGCTAATGCTCAGTTAGATATAAAAACTAAGAAATGTTCAGATCTTTGAAGAACAGTTCCTGCCATTAAGGAGTTTGTAGTATGAATAGGAAAAAATATGTTTTTCATGAAAAGCTTAAAAATGAAAGTAATTTTAATTAGGTCTCACTTGTTTATTTTTGCTTTTATTTCCTTTGGTTTAGGAGACAGATCCAAAAAATATTGCCTGAAATTCATGTCGAAGAGTATTCTGCCTATGTTTCCCTCTAGGAGTTTTATGGTTTCTGGTCTTACATTCAGGTCTTTAATCCATTTTGAGTTTATTTTTGTATACGGTGTTAGAGAATGATCTAATTTTATTCTCTTACATGTAGCTGCCTAGTTTTCCCAGCACCAGTTATTGAAGAGGCTGTCCTTTATCTATTGTATTTTCTTATCTCCTTGTCATAGATCAATTAACCATAAGTGTATAAGCTTATTTCTGGGCTCTCCATTCTGTTCCGTTCATCTATGTGTCTATTTTTGTGCCAGTACCATACTGTTTTGATTACTGTAGCTTTGTAGTATAGGCTGAAGTCATGGAGTGTGAGTCCTCCAGTTCTGTTCTTTGTCAAGATTGTTTTGGCTATTTGGGGTCTTTTGTGTTTTCATACAAATTTTAGGCTTATTTGTTCTAGTTCTGTGAAAAATGCCATTGATTTTGATATTTTGATAGGGGAGTGCACTGAATATGCATATTGCCATGGGTAGTATGGCCATTTTAACAATATTAATTCTTCCAATCCAAGAACACTGTGTATCTTTTCATCTGTGTCAAATTCAGTTTGTTTCATCAGTGTCTTATAGATTTCTGAGTATAGGTCTTTTACCCCCTTAGGTAGGTTTATTCCTAGGTATTTTATTATTTTTGATGTATGATAAATGGGATTGTTCCCTTAATTTCTCGTTCTGATAGTTCATTAGTGTTTTGATGTGCAACTGATAGCTCTATATTAATTTTGTATCCTGCAATTTTATCAGATTCATTGATGAGCTCTAATAGTTTTCTGGTGGTATCTTTAAGATTTCTCTATGTATAGGATCATGTCATCATCAAACAGTGACACTTTTATTCCTTCCTTTACAGTTTGGATTTCTTTTATTTCTTTTTCTTGTTTGATTGTTGTGGCTAAGACTTCCAATACTATATTGAATAAAAGTGGTGAAAGTGGGTATCTTTATCTTGTTCCTGATCTAAGAAGAAATACTTTTAGCTTTTCACCACTGAGTATGATGTTAGCTGTGGGTTTGTCGTATGTGGGCTTTATTAAAATGAAAGACAACCTACTAAATAGGAGAAGATACTTGCAACTGGTATGACTGATAAGGGGTTAATACCCAAAATATATAAACCACTCATGCAACTCAACATCAAAAACAAACAAACAAACAACAAAAAACCAAACAACCTAATTAAAAAATGTGCAGGAGACCTAAGTAAACATTTTTCCAAAGAGGGCATGCAAATGCTCAACATCATAAATCATCAGGGAAACACAAGTCAAACCACAATGAAATATCACCTCACATCTGTCAGAATGGCGATCATCAAAAAGAACACAAATAACAAATGTTTTAATTGATATCTATAGAGCATTCCATCTGAAAGCAGCAGAATACACATTCTTCTCAAGTGCACGTGGAACATTCTCCAGAATCGACCACATGCTGGCCCACAAAGCTAGCATCAGTAAATTTAAGAAAATTGAAATCGGGCCAAGCTTCTTTTCTGATCACAACACTGTAAGGTTAGAAATCAACTATAAGAAAAAAACTGCAAAGACCACAAACACGAGGAGGCTAAACAAAATGCTACTAAACAACCAATGGATTACTGAACAAATCAAAGAAGAAATAAAAAAATACTTTGAGACAAATGAAAATGAAAACACAAGGATCCAAAACCTCTGGGACACAGCAAAAACAGTTCTCAGAGAGAATTTTGTAGTGATACAAGCCTACCTCAGGAAACAAGCAAAATCTCAAGTAAACAACCTAACCTTTCACCTAAGGCAGCTGGAGAAAGAACAAACAAAACCCAGTTAGTAGAAGGAAAGAAATCATAAAGGCTAGACAGAAATAAATGAAGTAGAGACTAAAAAAATAATAGGAAAGATCAATGTAACTAAAATCTAGTTCTTTGAAAAGATAAACAAATTTGATAAAACTTTAGTCAGACTCAACAAGAAAAAAAGGAAGAGGGCCCAAATTAATAAAATCAGAAATGAAAAAGAAGTTACAACTGACACTACAGAAATATAAAGGATCATAAGAGGCTACTATGAGCAACTATATGCCAACAAAAAGGACAAGGTAGAAGAGATGGACAATCTCTTAGAAAAGTAAAATTTGCCAAGACTGAATGAGGAAGAAATAGACAATATGATTAGACCAATTACCAGTACTGAAACTGAATCAGTAATTAAAAGACTCCCAACAAACAAAAGTCTAGGACCAGATGGCTTCACAGGTGAATTCTACCAGACGTTTAGTAAAGAGTTAACACCTATCCTTCTGAAACTATTCCAAAAACTTGCAGAGGAAGGAACACTTCCAAACTCATTCTATGAGGCCATCATCAACTTGACACCCAAACCAGAGAAAGATAGCACCGAAAAAAAAGAGAAAATTACAGGTCAATATCACTTATGAATATAGATACAAAAATCCTCAACAAAATACTAGCAAATCAACTCCAACAATGCATTAAAAGGATCATACACCATGATCAAGTGAGATTTATCCCAGGGACGTAGGGATTTTTCAATATCTGCAAGTCAAACAATGTGATACATCTCCTTTACTTCTGAATGAAATTTTCTCAGAATTCTAGATTGGTAGTTTTTTTCTCAATACTTTAAATAATTCATTTTATTCTTTTCTTGCTTGCATGGTTTTTGAGAAGTTTGATGTAATTATTATCTTTTTCCTCTGTGGGTAAGGTGTTCCCCTCTCCTCTGGCTTCTTTTAGATTTTTTTTTTGATCTTTGATTTTTGTCTTTTGAATATGATATGCCTAGGTACAGGTTTTTTGTTTTTGTTTTTGTTTTCATTAGTTCTGCTTGGTGTTTTCTGAGCTTCCTGGATCTGTGTCTTGCTATCTGGCATTAATTTGGAGAAAATCTCAGTCATTATTGTTTCAAATATTTTCTTTCTTTCCTTCTTTCCTTCCTTCCTTCTTTTCTTTTTTTTTCTTTCTCCCTTACTTCTTCCTTCCCTCCCTTCCTTCCTTCTTCCAGTATTCCCAGTGCACATGTGTTGCACCTTTTGTAGTTGTTCCACAGTCCTTGAATATTGCTTTTTTTTTTTCAGTCTTCATTCTCTTTGCTTTTCAGGTTAGAGGTTTCTATTTATATATCCACAAGCTCTGAGATTCTTTTCTCAGCTGTTTATTAATAAGGCTTTCAAAAGCATTCTTTATTTCTATTACACTGATTTTGATCTCTAACATTTCTTTTTAATTCTTTGTTTTTGGAATCTTTATTATTTTACTGTGTTAAAATATACAAGACATAAGATTTACCATTTTAACCATTTCAAGTGTTTTTTAGTTCTTTCTTTGGATTTCCATCTTTCCGTTTATATTGCCCGTTTGTTTTTACATGCTGTCTGCTTTATCTGTTAGAACCCTTAGCATAATAATCATAGTTGTAAGTTCCAGGTCTTAGAATTCCAGTATCCCTGATATATCTAGTTCTGATACTTGCTCTGTTTCTTTCAACTGTGTTTTTTCTCTTTTGGTATTGCTTGTAATTTTTTCCTGATAGCCTGACATGAGGTACTAGGTAAAAAGAACTGCTATAAATAGGCCTTCAGTAATGTGATGGTAATGTGTTGGGGGAAGGAAAACATTGTATAATCCTGTGATTAGGTATCAGCCTAAGCCTCTGGACCATGAACCTCACAAGTGTTTCTCAGTTTTTTTTTTTTTTCAATTGAAGTATAGTCAGTTCATAATGTTGTATCAATTTCTGGTGTACAGCATAATAGTTCAGTCCTACATGTATATACATGTATTTGTTTTCATATTCTTTTTCATTATAGGTTGCTATAAGATATTGAATATAGTTCCATATGTATAAACTTGCTGTTTATCTATTTTATATAGTTAGTATGTGCAAATCTCGAGCTCCCAAATTATCCCTTCCCACCCCCTTCCCCCGCTGGTAATAAGTTCGTTTTCTGTGTCTGTTTTGTAAATAAGTTCATTTGCCTTTTTTTTTTTTTTTTTAAGATTCCACATAGAACTGATATCATATGTTATTTTTCTTTCTCTTTCTGGCTTTCTTCACTTAGAATGACGATCTCCAGTTTCATCCATGTTGCCGTAAATGGCATTTTATTATTTTTTATGGCTGAGTCATATTCTGTGGTATAAATATACCACAACTTCTTTATCCAGTTATCTATTGATGGACATTTAGGTTGTTTCCACATCTTGGCTATTGTAAATAGTGCTGCTATGAACATTGGGGTGCATGTGTCTTTTCAAATTAGAGTTCCCTCCCTATATATGCATAGGAGTGGGATTGCTGGATCATATGATAAGTCTCTTTTTAGTTTTTTGAGGAATTTCCATTTTGTTTTCCATAATGGCTGCACCAAACTACATTCCCACCAACAATGTAGGAGGGTTCCCTTTTCTCCACAACCTCTCCAGCGTTTATTGTTTGTGGACTTTTTAACGACAGCCATTGTGACTGGTGTGACATGATACCTCATTGTAATTTTAATTTGCATTTCTCTGATAATTAGTGATATTGAGCATTTTTTTTATATGCCTATTGGCCATTTGTATGTCTTCATTGGAGAATTGCTTGTTTAGGTCTTCTGCCCATTTTTGGATTGGGTTGTTTGTTTTGTTTCTCAGTTTTTTGTTCCCTCTTAAAGGGTACATAATGGTAGAGTGGGCTGAAATTCAGTATTTCTCTTCTCCCAAGTAGAGGAATAGAGCTGAGTAGAGTTAACTATTCCCTTTTCCTCAGGAAATTAGGCTCTGATAATATACGAGCAGATTAGGCTCTGGGTAACTAGCTCCTGAGGTCAGGCCTTTTTAGGAGGAACAGAGTGTTCTGGCATATTTCAAAAAGTTTCCTTTCCATCTCCCCTTGCCAGAAGCATGAGGGAATTTTTCTCTGATATTTACTGTGAATGTGATCAAGCTCTGGAGTTAAAACACAAAAGTCTGGGGGCATCCCATGACTGGGTTCCATTGAATTTTTAGCTCTCAGACTTGTCTTCATTGAGTTTCCAGCTCAGAATGTTTGAAAGTTCTAATTTCTCCGTCACATCCTCACCAACACTTAATTTGTCCATCTTTTTGGTTGTAGCCATCATAGTATGTGTGAAGTGGCTTTCATTGTGGTTTTGATTTGCATTTTGGGAATAACTAATTATACTGAGCATTTTTTAATGTGCTTATTGGATAAAATTTATTGATTTCTTTTAGATTTTATATATTAATCGCAAAATGGATAGAATAGAATTTATAACTTTATGGGAGAGTCAAATATCCATTGTATCCTAGTTACAGAACCTCAGTTTTATTTAAGGTGTTTGTGTCCCAGTCAGAAGACTACATTTTCTAAGTAGCAAGGATTCAACATGTGTAAATGCAAAATACACAGGACCTAAGGGGAAACTGACAGATGACTTTAACACAACCCCTTCAGTAATTTTTCAAGCAGGTCAAATGCAGTAATGATACAGGAAATTTGAAGAATATGATTAATATGTCCAATCCAATGGACATATGTTACACTCAGCAATTGGGTAATATTTATTATTTTCAAGTATAAATGAGATATATTTCAATATTGAGCATATACTAGGCAGAAAACAATTTTTGAAATACATTTAAAGTAATACTTTATTTTCTGATCCCAATGTAAGTAAGTTAGAAATCAATAAGAAAAATATAACTAGAAGAAAAATCATATATTTGGAAAACTTATAAATATCTCAATAATGCATGGGTGTTTAAAAATGTAATCTATTAGAGGATTGTCAAGAATTATGAAGAAGCTGGTATTTTGCTCTGCTTGCAAGTAAATAAATGAGTCTGACACAGTTTTATGGATCCTGGAAGGATATATGAAATCCTAGATTAGCCACAAAGGACGGTTTATGACTCTCAGCAACAGCAATAGCTAAATCTGGTTATTATGTGTCCCAAGCCTAAAATCCAACACGTGACATGTCAGGGGTCAGGTGATGCTTGCACATAGAGTAGGCTGCAGTACAGAAGAGGAAACCTAAGCTTTGGGAACCTGAATTTTTCCATCAAGAAAAGCTTCTCATCTTTATGGCTTATCTGAACAATCAATTGTCCTATTAAAACTGAAGATGGTCCTGTTGCCTAAAGGAAAGAGGGAAGAATGGACACAGGGTGACAGCAGTTTGTGCTCCAACAGTTCAATACAACAAAAGATTAAAGGAGGAAGACCTCAGGGGCATATCAACAAATGATGAAAAATTATATGCTAACATTCTGAATTCATTTATGATAAAAATACTCAACAAATCCAGAACATAAGGGGATATCCTTAATTTGAGAAAAGATATTACCAAAAACCCTCTTTTAAAGTTCATGTTTGATTTTGCAACAGTAAAGGTATTCCCTTTATAATTAAGAATAAGTCATGGATGCTGCCTGTTACCTCTTTTGTACTATGCTATTCAAAGTGTAGTTTATGTGGTATACACAGGGAAAGAACTAAGATATAAAAGGATCATTGTAGATAATATGAGTATGTACTTTGAAAACCAAAATTAATCTACAGATACATTATTAGAATCAATAAGATAATTTAGTAGTATTGCTGTGTACAAAATTAGAAAAATAATTATATATTTATAAGCTAGCAGCAAAGCATTAGAAAATGGAGCAAAAGATCAATTATAATAGAAAAATAACCCCACACCAAACCCCAAGACTACATCTAGCAGAAGATGTGCAAAAATCTTTGAGAGTAATATTACAAAACTTTATTGAATAATGTGTTAGTTAGGGTTATGCTGGTTTAACAGATAAACTCCACTTGCCAGTGGTTTAGTATAGCAGATATTTCTTTCTTTCTCAGGGTAATCCAAAACAGATGTTCTGGATTAGTGGGTGGCTTTCCACCAAATAGAGATTTAGGTACTCAGGCTCTTCCCATTATTTTGGATCTGCCATATTTAACATGTGGCTTCGAAGGTTACTGTAATAAACAGACATGGAGGATCATGTAAGAGAAGTTGCTAGGGGGTAGGAACTAGCAACTCCTGTGGGCTAGGAGTGGAAATGGTGTGGCTTTACTTTTGCTCCCATTTCATCCACTAGGATTCCATCACTTTGGGATGCTGGAAATGTAATATAATTCTGTGCTCCAGAACAACAAGATTTTTTGTACAAGTAGCTAATCTTTACCCCAAGTGACATTAGAGAGCAGGGCAATAAATGGAGAGTGAAATTCCATATGCAGGGTATAGTAGAGGGAGAGAAAATAGAAAAAAAAAAAAAAAACAACAAAAAGAACCTTGAGCAATACTTCACTCCATATACAAAATTTAACTCAAAATGGATCAAAGACCTAAATATAAAACTTCAATTTATTACACTGCTATATGAAAACAGGAGAAATTTTGTAAGCTTTGTTTAGACAAATATTTTTTAGATATGACATAATTGCACAGTCAATAAAAGAAAAAAATGATAAATTGGACTTCATCCAATTAAACACTTTTGTGCTTCAAAAGTCACTGTTAAGAAAAGGGAAAGCAAACCACAGATTGGGTAAAATATTTCCAAAACTATATGATGTTAAAGGACTTGTATGCAGACCACATAAGGAATTTTCAAAGAACAATAATAAGGAAACAAATAAATTAGGAGATTATTTTTGATAAACATTAGTATTCATAATACATAAAGAATATGTAAAGAACTCTGATATTTCAAGGGCTGATTTTGAGATTTGCTACTAATGCTAGGAGGCTATAAAATTTGCTGCCTATTGTGGCTATAGGTCATAGTTTAATTAGGAACTCGCTCAAGTTTTCTTCTCTGAAATTGATTTCATTGGCTGATCTCTGATATGCTCTTTCTCATTGTACGGCAAAGACCCCCAACCACTGTTGCATGATCTGATTTTGAACTGGGGACTGCTGGATTAGATGGATATAACTGTAAATATATTAACTAAGTGGGAGAGTAAGGAGAGAGAGAGGAGAAAACAAAATTAAATTTTCTACCAAAAATAAGATTATAATCTAAAGTTTAAAACATATGAAAAAATCAAAGTTAAGGCAGACATGTGAAACCAACAAAAATCAACAATTGAAATACAAATGTGTTGCATATGAAATTGAATTTGTAAGAGTCTGATAATGGCTTTAAAGTGAGTATGTTTATGATGTCCAAAGAGATAAAATAAAGCATAAAAAAGGATCATAAAATTTGAAACCATAATTTGAAGAAATTTAACAAGATATTTGGCATTAACGTAATTTTTTATTTGCTGCAAATATATACAAATGCACTAATTTAAAAATATTAACCTTGTATCTTGTGACCTTACTAAATTTATCTATTAGATGTCATGATTGGTATATTTCTTAACCTTTAAAAAATATAGTCATAACATCACCAAAGGAAGACAGTTCTACTTTTATTTTCTAATCTTCATGCTTTTAATTTCCTCTTCCTGCCATATTGCAATGGCTAGGATCTTCAGTGAAATGTTAAATAGAAGTGAGGAGTCTTCATTCAATATTTCACTGTTAAGTATAATGTTATTGTAGCTATCATCTCCTTCTTACTCCCCCACAGATACCTTTTATAAAATTGAGGAAGTTTCCTTTTATTTCTAATCTTTAAGAATTTTTTAAAATCATGAACTTCAGTTGCATTTTTACAATTTTTTGCATCTGTTAAAATGGTATTTTTTTCTCTTTTATCTGTTAATATGATGAATGTTATTGATTTTTAAAATTTTTTATGGTTTTATTTATCTTATTGATCATTGATGTACAATATAAGTTACAGGTGTACAGTATAGTGACTCACAGTTTTAAAGGTTTTACTCCATTTATAGTTACTGTAAAATATTGGCTTTATTCCCTTTATTGTACAATATATCCTTACAGCTTATTTTGTACATTATAGTTTATACCTCTTAATCCCCTATTCCTATATTGCACCTAGTTTGTTTTGTATATCTGTGAGTCAGGTTTTTTTTTTTTTGTTATATTCACTAGTTTATTTATTTATTTAACTTTTATTTTTTATTGAAGTGTAGTTGATTTACAATGTTAGTTTCAGGTGTACAACAAAGTCATTCAGTTATACATATACATACTGTATATATGTATTTTTTTGGATTCTTTTCCGTTATAGCCTATTACAAGAAATTGAATATAGTTCCCTGTGCTATACAGTAGGTCCTTGTTGTTTATCTATTTTATATATAGTAGTGTGTATCTGTTAATCCCAAATTCCTAATTTTTCCCTCCCCTCCCCTTTCCCCGTTGGTAACCATAGTTTGTTTTCTATGTCTATGAGTCTATTTCTGATTTGTAAATAAAATTTGCATCTTTTTTTTGGGTCTCACATAGAAGTGATATCATACAGTGTTTGTCTTCTGTTGTCTGACTTATTTCACTTAGCCTAATATGCTCTGAGTCCATCCATGCTGCTGCAAATAGCAAAATTTCATTCTTTTTTATGGGTGAGTAATATTCCATTGCATGTATGTATGTGTGTGTGTGTGTATATATATAATCACATATTTTTTTACCCAGTCATCTTTTGATAGATACTTAGGTTGCTTCCATATCTTGGCAATTGTAAATAATGCTGCTATGAACTAGGGGTGCATGTACATTTTCAAATTTGTTTTTTTTTGTTTTTTTTTTTTCTGATATATACCCAGGAGTGGAATTGCTGGGTCATATGGTAGTTCTACTTTTAGTTTTTTGAGAAACCTCCATACTGTTTTCCACAGTGGCTGCACCAATTTACATTCCCACCAACAGTGTACAAGAGTTCCCTTTTCCTCACATTCTCACCAACATTTTTTATTTGTGTTCTTTTTGAAGATAGCCATTCTGACAGACGTGAGGTAATATTTCATTTTGATTTTGACTTGCATTTCCCTGATGATTAGCGATGTTGAGCATCTTTTCATGTGCTTGATGGCCATTTGCATGTCCTCTTTGGAAAAATGTCTACTCAGGTCTACTGCACATTTTTTAATTGGGTTGTTTGGTTTTTTGATGTTGAGTTGTATGAGCTGTTTAATATATATTTTAGATATTAATCCAACCTCCTGCTAATAGTCATCCCAGAAAAAGTGAATATGAGATTGAGTAGGGTAGAAAAAGAAATAATACAAGAAAAGTGTTCAGAACTAAAGGTCATGAATTTTCAGATTGAAAGAGCATCCAGGTGCCCAGGACAATGAATGAAAAAAGATCCACATCAAGGTACATTATTGTAAAATTTGAAAACAACAGGGATAGAGAAAAGACTACAAGAGTTTCCAGAGAGGAAAAAAAAAGTAGATCATGTAGGATGAGGAAAGAGACATTTCAATACCAACACAGAGTCTGGAGTACAATAGAGCACTGCTCACAAAATTCTGAGGGAAAATGATTTCAACTTTGATTTCTGTACATAATCAATCTGTCAATTGAATGTCATGAGGGATAGATAAATTTTTAGGTATGCAACAACTGAACTTTATTTCTCATGTATTCTTTTTGTTAAAGAAGTTACTAGAGAATGTACTTCAATAAAATAAGTAAACCAAGAAAAAAAGGAAGACATGGAACCCAACACAAGAAAGCATAAAGGCAAATACCAGGATGACTTATCTAAAGGCATAAGGAGTAATCAGTCTGAATTTGAGCTGAAAGACAGAGTTTATGTATTAGTCTGGGTTCTCCAGAGAAACAGAACGAATAAGATGTATATGTATGTATGTATGTGTGTGTGTGTGTGTGTATATATAATATCTAAATATTTTATATATATACATATATAATATCTAAAATATATATACACACACACATACATATACATCTTATTTGTTCTGAGATATATATATATATATATATATATATATATATATATATATATATATATACACATATATACAGAAAGAGATTTATTATAGGGAATTAGCTCACATGATTACAGAGGCTGAAAGGTTGAAAATGTGCAGGGGGAGCTGACTGGTTGGAGACCCTTGAGAGCTGATGCCTCAGTTCTAGTCCAGAGGCCATTAAGTTGGAGACCCAGAAAGGCTGATGTTTCAGTTCAAGTCTGAAATCTGTCTGCTAGAGAATCCTCTCTTACTCAGAGGGTCAGCCTTTTTTAAAATTTTTTTATTTTTGTGTTCTATTTAGGTCTTCTACTGGTTGGATGAGACTCACCCACATTGGAGGGCAATTTGCTTTACTCAAAGTTAATCTTATCCCAAAACACCTTCATGGAAACTCCCAGAAAAATGTTCACCCAATTATATCTGGGCACTGTGGCCCAGCAAAATCAACACATAAAATTAATCATTACAGTTTTCAAGGAAAATTTTAATCTGATATATTTGACAATTTGGAAAACAATACCGATAGGCAAAAACATGTGGATAAGGCGATGATAGTTCCATAAAAGTAAGTAAATTGTTGCAAATAGGCTTTTAATAAGGAAGAACAAAAATATGTAAAATAAATGATGTTTATTTATAGTATACTACTTGGCTCAGCCATAAACCAGATTTACTTTGTGTAATAAAGCATTGACTTGATTTAGAGTCAGTGAGTTGTTACATAATTAAATTGGGAGGATGGGAGAGATGCTATATAAGAATTAAACACTCACCTGTAAAATAAGAAGACAATAGAGAAAATAGCTAAAATTTTAAAATTAAAAATCAGTTTATGTACAAAGCTTAAAATATACTTATAAGCACATAATTTAGAAATGTACAGTTAAATACTAAAAGACTTGAAAATGAAAAGACTTGAAAGTGCTTGTCTTTAGGTTATGTAAATGGGATGAGGAAGGGTGTGGCAAAGATCCATTGTTTTATAATATAAGCTTTTAAGTAAAATTCTACTTTTACCTTTTTCAAGCATTACTTTAACAAAAATGAAAATTAATTAAAAATTAAAAACAAAGTATGTACAGGATGACTTGGCAATGATCCTTTCAGTGATTGTCATAAGTAAGTGAAAACATGTACATTCCTAGCTCCAAAAAGAAATCATATCCTGGACAAAAAAGTAGTCACATCAGATAATTTCATACTAGCTTTAAAAGAAATATGAAGATTTCTGTCTTTTTTTCTGACTGAATTTCATAAGACTCTCTGTGTATAGGCATTCTTAGGATATCTGCTATAGGGAGATGCTTTTATTTTCTGTGAATGTAGAAGTAGTACTTAGGCCCTAGAAATGACTTAGAATGCAGGATTATTAATAGATGTATTAAAGGGGACTACAAACTTGGCAGTCTGAAAAAAATTCTGCAGTTGAATGATTTGTATAAATTATTTTAGAAACTGATTTATTAAACTATATGCTGGTCTTTAGTTTAGGGTAGTGTCTATATATACATAGTCAACAAGAACAAAATTGTAATATTAAGACAATCTGATACTGTAGGTCATTTCTAAGTACAGCTCTATACTCTCTGGAATATTATTCCCACTACTTCTAGGTTGTATTTGCCTTTTGTGACATTTGAGTAACTGTGCATTTCAATGTATCTGATGCATCTTTCAGTACATCTGTTAGTATGACTTGTGATGATTGTGAACTGTGAGCTCATGGAATCCAGAGACTGTGATTCCTTTTCTTACTCTTCTTAGATCTTAGCACCCATGCCTTGCACATTTGGATATAGCTTGGATACATTTTTCTTAGTTCTTCATTTTAAGATTTTTGGCTTACTTAAGGATACCTCAAAGTAATTGTAAGCAGTACATGAGCACTCTGTATATAACTATAGAGCTGTAGAATATTAGCTGTGGTATGTATAACTTTGTGTGTGAAATACTAATTGCAAACAGACCAAAACCAAGTTTGCTAATTGCAGGACATATCTTATTAAAGTTTCCAAGATGAAATATTGAACATGTTGGTAGAAAAAAAATTAGATTTCATGCTCTTCCAAATATAGGCACACAGTTAAAAAAAGAATGAGAAAGTTCACATTTCAGGTGCTCAGATTTGTCAAATGATAAAAGGGAAATAGTATTTTTAATCACTGTGCAGAAATAATTTGTGAAACAGTGGGAAATATATTAAAAGTAAGAACAACTACACAAAATTGTAATATGGTGACTGAGTGGCTCAAACAAAATTATGGCAAAAAGAGTTAATGAAATTAAAAGAAAATGAGTAGGTCCTGTAACATATTGTCCAGATCAGACCAATATGGCCCTATTTCAGAAAAGGTGGGTTGGTACTTCATTTTCCTATTTCTATATTTGGAAAAATCACAAAATTGCTAACATTTTGAGTCAAAAGATTAAAAAGTAAAAATAAAACAATTATATTTGATCACCTATCCCACACACATATGTGTATAGTCTTATTGATATTAAGTGTAATATCTTGATTTTGATGAAACCTTGAACATATCTTACACTTAAAGAGTCTTCCACTGCTGACTATTACAGTGTATTCCATTTCCTGCCACCCAGGAAGTCATTGCAATTTTCTCCATTATCCTGTCCGGACAGATAATGTATGCTCACAAGAAAATATCAGTGATAAAATTGTCTCATTGACTATGCAAAATTATTTCTTAAACATTAATAGATAAAATATTATTTTAGAAATACTTTAAAAAGAGAATAGGAGCAAAAACATTGGAATCTTACTCATAAAACTTAATATATATATAAGAGATTTTGCACAACTATTGATTTTGAACATCGAAGTCATTTCTCCCTATTGTATAGTATATTAAACCTGAGTTTTAAGGGTAGGGTAATAGAAGTCTGTTGATGATTTTAACAATCTTTAAACTAAAATAATAATTTCAAGAACCAAAATGTTGCTAGTTCAACGTGGATTCTTTGTTCCTTATGTTTAATAAGTGTCACATGTCTAACATAATTTGAAATGTTCATGTAAATAATCAGCTTAATATTTAAAAAACTTTAATTGAATGAAGTCAAATACATGAATATATTTCATACTTTATAATTTGGATGACAATTCAAGCTTCAGTAAATTACATTCAATTTCAATAATAATATTCATATAAATGTCTATGAGTTACTGAATAGTTAATAAAATTTTAAGGACAAGTAATTATCTTCTGTTGCATTTTTCATATTAAACAAAATTTTAATTTAAAATGTAAATTTTTAATACATTCAGGATTTTTCCTAATTAGATATTTTTGCTCAGTTTATGTCATCCAGGTACTGTTACATATTGCACCTGTTGCAATATACCTATTTTCTTTCTTTTTTCAAAAATATATTTTCCATTTTGACTAATTAGAAAATATCAGGGGTAAATTTAGAAAATAATCCACCTGGGCAGTAAAAACACTATATTTCTGTTATTTATTAAGCTATATTTATTCTCTGTTGAATAAGAACAAGAAACAACATGGACAATAACCAAAATGAGAACTTACCTACTATCTGTAGTGGATATCAAATATACAGTTCCTGTACTGAAGACAGGAGATAAAAGCTTCATGAAGAAGATTTATTATTAAGATTTAGTTTCACTAAATAAAAATACACAAACTAATATTTAAAAAAATAAACATTTTTAAAGAGCCTAGCACGGTGCTTGGTTCAAGAAATAGTAATATATCCAAAACATCAGTTATATTTTAAGTGTTTTTTTGGTAACATAGGCCCATGATTATGACATACAACTTTTAAAGTATTCATTTGACATTTTCCAATATAATACTAGATATATTAGATGATACTGTTATTGCCTTGCAGGGTCACATGATTTTCAATTGTATCATTATATTTTCTCACAATGGTGATGTAGTAGTTAATGTGGTTGGTTGTGTAGACAGCTAACACCTGGCTTACTCAGACTAACACTTTCACACCAATAAGTAAAACTTGGTAGGATAGATTGTCTAATACACAGATCTGTAGTTATAGTGTTAAGAAGTCCTTGTTATTATGAATGTGCATTATGAGTATATTGTACACAATCCTGGTATGCAAATGTGTAGCATTCAGAGAAGTGAAATAATTCTGTGTTATTATTATCTTTGTAAATTACATCTTAAGAGTTTTTGAGGACTTTATGAAGGCAGTTTTCTATAGTCACAGTCATACAGTATGTGAAGCACAGAGTGTTTTCTTTCACTATTAACAATAACTGAGCCAATGAAAACGCTTTTTAAATATACACCCGACAAGCAGTTATCTGGCTCTTCGTTCTTACTATCCACAAACCATCTTTTATCGTCTTTTAAGACAGCAAATGAAACAGCTTTGTAAACATCTGTTTTTCATTGTTAATTGTCAGGAAAACTAGGGATTTAAATGCTTCTTCGGAATCCTCTTAATCCTATCAAGAAGAATAAGTTATATATGGTTATCTTTTCTTCTTTAGATTGTTTCTTATCATTTGAAGAAAAATACACATACTGTCTTCATTTATTTCCTAAAAATTACTTTTAGGATTATAATATTTTATAGCTATTTTGAGGACATTGCTTTATAGAAATTAATTGAAATTATTAGCAATATAGGTTATACTGTAACTAAAAAAGATGCGTGATAAATATAGATTTAAATATAGTGTGCCTTTTCAAATCATTTTCAGAATTTTCTTAGGCATATTCCATTTCAAAATGTGAAATGATAGAAAATATAAGAAAAAGGTATGTGTTAGTCAAAGAATAGATTAATTTAGAGCTCCAAATCTCTTTCCATATTTATTCTTTAGGAAATATATGCTTTATTTTCATGGGCTCTTTCTGTTTCAATAATCAAGCCATTAATGTCAGTGGAATATTTCTGGCAGTGATCTACTAAGAAGGCTTTTGCAATAATACATTGCGTCTTCCTTCTAAGTGAAAAGGATCTGTTGCAATAATTACTTTAAAAATATTAAAATTCTGCTCTACTTGTTTTGAATTTATAATGTAAAAGCAAATGCACCTATCTCTTGAGAACAGAGAGAGCATTCATAATTTAATAATTAAGTAATTTAATAACCAATAATTTTTGTTACCTATAAATAAACCTAAGTAACAAGAGTATGGAATACTAAGAGAAGTAGCTGATTGTTAATGAAAACTTTTTTTTTCAGAATGTACCCAGTTAAAAACATTTTATAACCTTTATTAAATTGCTATCCTTTCATGCAATTAGAATGCATTGTGCATTTTTCTTCTGTAAAAGGCTTGTAATTTATTAGTTTCTAAACTGGATAAACTGGAAACTCATTATTCGCTATTTATATTGCTTTTCGGTCTTTGCTTTTCAAACTTGTATTGAAGTGATGTAGAACTAGGCCCTATCACTGCATATAAAATTAATTGAAATGACATATTGTTGCAGTTTCTATGGCAACCATATCATGATGCTGATGTTCTTAAAAATTTATAAACTATAATCTGAAATATGCTAATTCTAGTGAACATAGTTAACACTTATTTGCTTAATATTCAGTTTAGTACTAAACTTCATCAACTTTGAAAGTAGGTTGATAACATATTGTATACAATTAAAAGAGGTTTTGTTTTGAGCTCTTGAGTTTAAATATTTTCTCCAGGAGACTACTATTCTTGAACTTTAAGTATGAATAAGTGAAACTTTTCACTTATTATTGTCTTAAAGAGACATGAATTAACATGAAGAAGATCATTGCTGCAGATTCCCAATGTTGTTGTCCTCCCCTTTCCCCTGACTTAAAACATATTTGAACCTCATGCAAAACATCTTGATGCAAAGTTGAAAATTCAGTAAAGTCCAATGAGTTATTTAAATAATAGCAAACATCCAGATACTTGGAACACTGATTTGTTTTTTAGCCTTTATTTGTTAGTTTGACTTTAGGTAGATAATATTTTTATCTTGTATGTACAACTATGATACATGTTGGAGACATAAAACTTAGTAAGTTATAGAATAATTTTGCATAGCAATTACATTAAAGACTGATTTGAAGTTATGGTCTGAAGTTTCTTCTAGAACTCCTTTAAAAGTAAAATGTGCAAAATATGTTATTTGGAATTGATTTGTAACTATGGATTCTGTTTTTAAATAAAGCTTTTTAAAGATATATCTTTTGACAAATCAGAAAAGCATTTTAAAGTGTGATAGTTTGTTGGATAATAAAAATATGTGAGGTAACTTAAATAGTATATACCAAATAAAATGAATTAACATCACATGTAATTATCAAATGTACTTATATTGAAAAGAATACTTCTGCTGATATATTTGGTAAAAAATAATTTTCAGTATATATATAATAGACTTTTACTTAATATTTATTAAATTATAAAAGTGCCAAAGATAGAGCCTTAGTTAACACATTTAATTATTTGGTTTTTGCATATTAGGTCCTCAATAAATATTTTAATATGAATTAAAAATATGGAAAACAGCAAAATCTTCAACATGAATGTGACATTTAAACACAAACACACAAAAAATCCTCTATTTAGAAATTTTAAAAATAGCAATCTGGAATTTGGAAGAAAGACTTTTAAGTAACAAATTTTAAAATTATATAATTTAGTCAAATTCAGGTTTTAAAAACAATGCTAATGCATAATAATACATAAAGCACAAAATTTCTGAGGTAAATTATCAAACTTTTAAAGGCTAGTAATATTAGTAGATTATTGTTTTATTGTTTGATATTTATCAGTGAACAGTTTTACAGCATTTTTTTGTGTCCCTTGCTTGTCTTTTATTAGGCATTGGAATGGATCTACATGATTTACAAAATGTTTCTAGTGTGGCTAAAATATATAGTGAATGGAGTGGTAATTATCTTAGCTAATTGTAAACCTTAGTTTGGCAAGAAGTAAATATTTCTTTAAACAGAGAGTGGCACATAGGAAGGAATGCAAATGCTTGAGCAATATTCCTTGATGATGACAAGGTAACAATATTTCAGAAGGATCCTGTCGTGTGAGATTCTTTGAATTTTAGTGAATAAAGTTTATTTCTGTGGTTGATTATCCTATAACTCTTCATCATATTTTTACTGTCTGTGGTTTTTGCAATATTCATGCTTACCTGTGTAATTATCTAGATCACTTTTAGTTAGAAAAATAATTCTGTGTATCACTGTAAGATAAACATTTGGATGACTGATAAAAATTTCATTTTTCATACGGATCTTTTAGTGGCATTAGTTTTGGCAGCCTTAAGCTATAAAACAGTCATTACTTTAATAAATAATTTTCTTTCAGATAGCATTTCAAAACTATTAGATATGGCATTTAACAATATTTAGGTCTGATGTGTATTTTAAGGAGGAAATTGGTAGAGGTTTATCATTTTCTGATTTCTACCACATTCCTTCTTAGTTGGTTTTATTTCACTGTATTTTGCCATTGATTTTCTATTTATAGTAAAGTGAAGCATATGTGCTGAATAGCGATAACTTCTCCTATGTTGTTAGGATTTTGATTTAAAGATCATGGAATTGGTGCCTGACGGCACATGTGCCATGTGTTTCAGTTTCATAGTCATTGGCCTTTGATTTGATTTTTCTTTGTGAGGTTTCTACCCAGGCTTAGTTTCTGCCAGTTACAGTAGACTTCATGTATATATCCCTTCCATTTAAGAGATGAACTGCCAGGATTATGTGTGGTAAAACCAAGGTCCCTCTGAGATAAGGCTCTGGGGGCAATTCTTCCATGAGGTTGGCCCACCCCACTACATCTAAGAAATGAGATGATTTGAGGGCTATTACATGCTTGAGGTTTTCATAGTGGATTAAAATAGCATTACTTAGCACAGGTGTTTCTATAATTGGGATTCCCTGGGAAAATTCAGTACTGTATTCAATAACACTCAGCTTTCCACATGAGTGGAGGAGTGATCCAAGGTTAATTTGCTAGGTGGTGGCATGAAACAGGGGGATGGGGTCTGGCTTGGGGGCCTGTTGCTTCTCTTCTTTGAAGAGACATTTCCTGTTGTCCATCATTAGCACTATGTTGCTGTGTTTCTCTTTAAAAAATATATTTCAATAATAATAAAATATAATAATTATTATTCTGAGCAAAATACTGAAACGCCCAAGTTGAAGTCAGCAAGGGATGACTTGTAGCCTCATATAGCACAAGATCGTCCCTGAGTGTCCTCTTTCTGGAGATAAATAAAATTCTTCTTCTCCTTTTTTAAAGCATTACATTTAAACAATGTATGCACTGAAGTAACAGGGAAACGACTGAGGCATCCTTGGGACAGTTCACGGAGAAGGATAGACTTGGAGTGGCCTTGCAGACGTCCTTAAGCATTGGAGGCAGTGTCCAGGCATAACAAAGAACAACCGCAAGTTATTTCAGAATTTAGCTAGGGTATTCTTAAGCCTGGATCCTTGTAATGCGAGGCGTGAGTACAGGAAGAACGCTGTGCGAAAAAGGGTTTCAATAGAGGTAGGTGTGGGAAAGTTGAAAATCGCTGATATAATTAGCAATCATTACTATTTTACCAAATCCACTGTTAGACAATCAGAAGGACTGACTTCCTGAGAAATGGGCGACTATAGGGCTAAGTGTTCAGCCCTCGCAGCAGGCGGCTGGGTTGCCAGAGCACAGCTTATGCACGCAGCTCTCTTCCGGAAGCCCCCTGCTAGTGACCTCGGATCTGGCCGCGTCCCGGAGTCCCTTTGTCTCCTGTCCCGAGGGTGGAGAGCAAGCGGGAGAGGAGCCCTGGGGAGTGCGGAGCTCGAGCTGAGCCGAGGTCGCTACAGAAGGGAGCTGGGTCCTCAGTCGGGACCTGAGCTGCTGCTACGCCTCTCCAAGGCTGCCTCCACCCACCGCTACTGCCCTGGGAGTTTGTGCTTGAAGTTTCAGGGCAGCAGCGCCTGCTTTGGAGCTGCAGACTCTTTGGCCTGGAGCTTTGTACTTTGCTAGAAGAGTGCTCTTTTGCTCGGTTCTCGGCTCTTGGTTTCAGCTAACTTGCAGATATAGCCCTCACTCTTCTCAGCCCAGGTCTCAGAGGGCAAGCCATGCCTCGCTCAGACGGTCCGTTCGCGGGGTGCCCTCCTTTTGCTTTCCTTTAAAGCAGTCCCCGGCAGTCTCCAAGGCTGCCGGGCCGGTGTCAGCCGGGTTGGTCTCGACAACCAGAAGCCGGGCGCAGTCTTCCGCTCGACCTCAAGGTGGCGACTTAGGCACGTAAACAAAGCTCGGCCAAGCCGGACGGTTGGCACCCTCGCGGTTCATCCACGTATCACCCTAGTTTTCCCGCTGCTCTCAAGCAGGCTGAATTGACTGTTAAAGGGACTTGAGATGAGGAGTTCGGCCAGAACAGCAGAATGAGTGTGCCTGTGTGTGTGTGTGTGTGTGTGTGTGTGTGTGTGTGTGTGTGTGTGCAATCGCGCGCGTGGAGGTGGAGGGAGGTAGTGATAGGGAGGAGAACTCCCGGCGGAACCCGTTTGGGACGCCGCAATTCTCCCCTGCATCACCTGAGACCTCAGGCCAGGCGACCCAGCGGGCTCGGTCTTCCGGACCGCTCTTCAGTCCGAGATGCCGCGACCAGTGTGCAACCGGCAGACGGACAGAGGGTCTGGTGCCTGCCGCCAGCGGTAAAAGATTTGCTAATCTTGTTTCAGTGACACCCACAATTTATGAGTAGAGAGACCTGGAAAATAAAGCCCTATGTCGTTCTGTGTCCTTCTCCCGGGTGTCTGCCGGCTGACATGAGTGGGAGGGGTCCCTCAGGGTGGGGAAGAGAGACACACAGACAGCGAAAGAATAAACGTGCGACAGTCACATAATCTTACCTCCGGGACGAAAGGACACGGTTCCTAGGACTGAGATTTCCATAGCCAGTCTGCATCCCAGCTGTTTCTCCCGTAGGCTCTTTCCTGCCTAACACAGCCTTCTGACTAACTTGGACAAGGCTTGAGCTGCCCCCCTCCTTTTTTCCTCCCTTTTTTCTTTCCAGACATTCCCTAAACTCAACCCAGGGCAAATCCAGAAGTCGGTACAGTACAGAGCTTCCATTCAATCATGGGGGTGGGGGTGATCCCGTTTACAATTTCTCTTAAGCAGATGGAAGAAGTAGATGGTTATGGGACTTGGAGGGGTGCATGGGGATGGCATGGGGTTTTGGTGGCAGGGAAGCGCGATTTCTCTTAGGTCTTGCTCCTGCAGGTAAGGTTCCCAGATTCCAGCTGCCCTTCAGTCGAGCTGCGGTGTCGGGTGAGAGTGGAGGGCGATCCTCTTCTGATTAAAGAGGAGTGGAGGAGTGTAGAGTGGAGGAGAAATTGACCCTGGGCAGGCTCCACGGACACATTGTCTTGGTTCGTGTTTGTTCCTGCTCTCTGCTGAAGCCTTTGGGAGCCTCTTGAGCAGGGTAGTACGTCCGAGGCTTTTTCTCCCCTTCTTTTTAACCCCCTTCTAAAATGTGTTTAAAGAGAAGTGACTATCCTTCTAAAATAAGTTAAAAATCTTTCTCTGACTTTGCATTTGAGATGTCAAAAGGATTAAATAAATGAAACTTTATTTGACCCGGGAGTTTACCCAGAGACTTAACGACATCTCTGGGTCTTTGGCCTTATTCTAATTCCATGGTGGTAATTACCCTTCGTTTCTTTAAGTGCAATAGATTTATTGCCTTAGAGACTATGCACAGTTTGATTGAATTATTCATTTTTTTTCTTTGGTGTAGACTGCATCTGGGGACTCTGATGTGACGTGTAGATTTTTTTTTTTTCAGGAACAAAGGGAATGTGGAAATGAAAGAGAGAGGGAGAGAGAGGCTGGCAGATGTAATGAGACGCGGTGAAGGTGTACGCAGACTGGCACTCCCACTCCTCCCTTCTGCTCTCACTGCAGCCCTGGGTAACTCGCAGGCTAACACAAACAGCTTTTCTCCCGCAGCCTGCCCTCTGTCACTGTAAGTACATCAGCCTTCTCTTATCAGCATGCAGATTCCAGCCACGCACTCCCCTAAACTCGGCTTTGCACCTTAGACAGCAGAAGAACATTTAAAAATTAACTTTCCTAAGCCAGGAAAGACATGTCTGTAAAACTTATTTTTGATTTATCTTTATTTTTCTTTGAAAAAAGTTCATGCATTTTTACCACTTTCCCCCACCTCCTTTATGGCGGTGCTGCTGCTGCTGCTACTGTCGCCGCCGTTGTGGTCTTCCCAACAGGAAGACGCGCAGATTCAGATGAAATTTTGTTATTCTCTATCCATTTAAAGTCGAGGGACAATGCTTGGTCCTTTGCAAAATGACGTCTTAAAGAACGCAGAGCATTATTCACAGTTTGTTTTTTGCTTTTGTTGTTGAAACACGAGTTCCGACCTCTTTGAGGCAGAGTCCCAAGGGCACTGTTATTTGGGAGTTCGGGTTATTTGGTTACACCAAACTTAAATGAAGTGCGATGGACTGCTGGAGTGTTGGTATGTTTGTTATCCCTGTTTAAGGAAATCAATTGCTAAAACTTTTCTCCGGGCTGTAATTAAAGTTTTCAACTTTTTCCTTTTTCGCTTTTTATACTCTTTCACTTATTCTTCGTTTCAGTAAAAGTTCTTATTCCCCGTGTTTTAGAAGTGAAGACATTTATATTTGTCCTATTTATACAGTACCTATTAAGCCCTTCGTGAAAGAAGTTAGCGACCTTAGGATGAAGTCATGTAGGTATGAATTGTTCTCCTCGCTGGTGTAAGGAGACTTTCAAGGCAGGAATACGAGGTTTTAACAGTCGTTATGATTTTTGCGTCGGTGCTTTAAATATTAACTTCTCTAGCAGAATTCATTGCGTTGCCCTTCCCAAGTTAAGGGGGAGCTCTCTCCAGGAACCGCGCGCGCCTTTCCTTTCCCGGTTCGCGCCTCTTTCCTGGAGGTGCGAGGCCAAACTTAGCAAATACGAGTTGCCTTTGCCGGTTGCCGTGCGCAGGGACACCCGGACAGCACGGAGGCAGCGACAGTTGCGGGCAGGTAAGTCAGCTCCTTCCTGCTCACCTTTCCTTCCCTCCCTGGTTCCCCTTGTTCCGCGCCCTGGATTGTTGCGCCTCACGGGACTCCGACCCCCAGGGAAAATGAAGCATAGTGCGCCGGGATCTAGCTACGGTGCCTGGGTATCCTCCGCTCCTTCTCGGACTTTCTGGAGCCCGCAGGCCAATGCGGACCAGGTGGAGAGCCCGGCACTTTAACCCGCTGCAGCGCTCTCTGCCTTGCCCCTCTGCTCTGTACTATCGCGCCCAGGGTTTGAAAGGAAACCCTTAGGGCTCACCCCCGCCCCCAAGGGCCACGTGTCAGTCCATGCACAGCCTGAAATGCGGCACTGAGACCCCAAACTTTACTTTCTTTCCTTTAGGGATTGATGTTGTGACCGGCTTGGGGTTCTGCCTTATCAGTCTACTTTGTTATCAGTTTATTAGATAAAATCTAAAGAGGATCCCTGCCGCTCCTTCTCTGAAGGTCCACCGCGGCCCAGTATTAGGGCCTTGGACGCTGGAGATCTTGATAAAGTCGCCTTTTTTACCCCCTTCTTCCCTCCCGCCAGCGGCCTGCAGCTGGTCGGCAGGGTCAGTCTTACTCCCCAGATTTCCGAATGCAGGGTGATGTAAAGAGACGAATGCGCTGACACTTGCAAAGCCAAATTTGTCGCAGCAACTCTGAAGAACCCAAATCGCGCCCCAGCATTTCCATCCTTTATGTTTCACCTTCCTCGGTGGCTCTACCCTGAGGATTCAGGCTTTGGGACTTAAACTACCCCCTCTTTTCTCCGCCCTACTCTGCAGACATTTAGGACAGGTCATTCAATTTTGACCTGTTTAGGGTTCGGAGAGATTTTTTGCCCTCTGTTGTTGAGTTCCAGGGCCGGCGGCCGAAGAGCGTGAGGTTCTGGAACTGAGCGTGGGCCAGGCCACACTCATTCACAAAAACAAAATAAAACAAAAACAAAATCAAACCCCAGAAAAGATATGACCCTTGTCTAGGATAGAAACACCGGTCTGGGTTTGCCCGTTGGGCTTTTGAGGTCAAGGGGCACTCCCGGGACTTCTGGGAAGCGAGGGCGGAAGAAGCTGGCATGCGAGGTGCCAGGTATTCTTTTCACCGGCCTCTAGGCTCTGGCATCTGGAAGCAGGTTTCCCAGTCCTGAGAGTTTCTGTGGACGATAGGGACACAAGATTTCTGGCTGGGGACTAGCTCTCCTCTCAGCCAACAGTCATCAAGTCACTTTAACTTGCAGTCTCCAAGCTTTCAATCCTCAAACATCATCTTTCCTATTGGGGTAGAAGAACCGGGCTATTCCTTCTGCCCCACTAATCCGAGGTGCTCATCCCCATCCTTATTTCTGTCCTTTTCCTTCCCATGTCTGGAGTTCATCTGAAATCAAACATAGAGTATACTTTAATAAGCCAATATATGACTGACAAACATCTCAGCTTGTTCCATCTTCTGTGCTTGCTTATTCTATTTTCTTCAAAGTTAATAGAACAAAGATGAGGCTCTCTCCCTTGTATCTTTTGTCACTTAATCTGTGAGAGATCTTCCTCAAATTGGCAACTTTAGATTACCATTAAGTTTGTGAATTTCCTAGTCAAAATTCCTGACCTCTCTCCCTTGGTCCATATCTTCTTTCACAAAAAGTCCCTGTTTATGAAATGTCTCAAAGTGGCCATCTCATATCAGTTTCTACATAGTAAGGACCTCACCTCCACAGATCTCTGCAGGTTTATGCTGGTCATGGCAGAACCTCTCTCCCAGTTTTTAATCTTAATGTAATTTGGAGTCTCTACTGACCTCAGTTTCTTAAATCTATTTCTTTGGCCCTGTGTTAAGGCAGGCCAACCTCACCTAGTGCACATTGGCCCCTCGTTAGCTCTCTGTCTGCTGCTGTCAAAGCTGGTTTTCTCATCTATCTTTTTTACTCTGCATCTCTATCAACTACCTGACACCATGATTATTCTCTCCCCTCCCAGTTCCCCATTTTTTTTTTTTTTTGCACTGAGATAAAATTCCAGGTCTGTGCTCCTTTAGGCCATTCTCTACCCTTCATATCTTTTATCTACCCTACGTATGGATCAAAGACAATCTTTAATTTGTGTAGTTTTTTGAGGGGGGGGCTTTTAAAAACATAATTTTCTACATCTGACTTACATGTTTCTGTAAAATGCTGTCCTGGGTGACTGAAACTCTTCGTCTTCTGTAACATCCCAGCCACCCATCTTGAAATTGTTTCTCTAAATCTTTTCCTCTACAAAGTTGAGGTATTACACATGTATCACCTACCCAATTCCATGTAACACAAACGTATCCATATAATAAATGTGGAACTATTTTTATTGTTGTAACAGTATAATCATTTTCTTTGGTAGTTTGTATATGTCTTGTTATTTATAATAATTTTAACCCATAAATTCCATAATCCAGATGGCCTCCAAAACATTGCCACCTACATATGTTAAGAATCACTGTCAATTGTTTTTTCTTTTTTTCTTTCAATTCCTCCTCCTCCATCTTTTAAAATAAATTTCTCTTCCTCTATTTACTGAGATCCTATTAACCCACGTGTTTTCAAGATCTCTGCTTCCTGCATCTCTTTCTTTACTCGCTTTTGATCATTTCTCTTTTTCATTTCCTTCATCTTTCTTATTATTCATCCTAATATTCACCCCTTTCTCCTTCTTCTTGGTCTGCTTCAGCCCTTGTCCTTCCCCTTGTTTGTATCTGCCATGACTCACTTCTGTGGTCCAGTTCTGTATTTTGGTACTTCTTAACATTCAGCCCCTTCGTCCTCTGTCACATAACTTTTTCGGAGCACAAACTACCATCCCTACATTTTCCTTTCTCACTTTGTTCTTTCCTTTTCTCCAGCGTGCTTTCTTTCTCCCCAGTTGTCTACCTTTTCCTCACCTCAGTTTGCCTCCTCTAGACTCCTCCTTCCAGCAGCCTCAGCCCTAATAGCGCTCCTTGGGTCCTTTACTCCTCAGCCTGTTTTTCTCCCACTTAATACTTGTCACCATTACCCTCTGACCCCAACTCTCCCTCTTTTTTTTTTTTTTTTGTCACCTTTCCAATCCTCTCCTACTGGTTGCTTCACTCTCTCTTCCCAGGCGCTTTCTCCAATTCCAACCTCCGCTCTCGCCGGTCTCTGCCCTCTCTCTCTGGCTCGCTCTCCTTTGCCTCCCGCTCTCCCCTCCTTCTTCTTTCCCCGGCCCTCCCCCTCCCTCCCAGCTTCCCTGCCTGGCTCGCTGCCTCCCTCGCCTCTTGTCTCATCTTGCCTGTGTTGTCTGGGAGGGGAGCCCTGCCTCCTCTCCCTCGCTCAGATCAATGCCCTGGCCACTCACTTTCTGATGTTGCACGACGGGAAATGCTTTGAATACTTACGACATGGCCGCTCACACTGATTGCCAAGATTGACAGCACTAACCATCGTCTTTACTTGTTTCAAGGGGGAAGCCCCTAGTCACCCCGCTCTGCGCGCACCTCCAGACACCCCGGCGGCAAACTTCTGCGGGTCAGCGTTCCCCCCACCCGGGGCGGAACGCCCCCGCAGACTTGAGTTAACCGGCTGCGCCGGCCGTGGAGCTGGGGGGCTCTGCTCCCTTGCTCCCCAGGCTGTGCTAATTGACCTAGCAACGACTCCCCTTCCTTAAACAACAAAACATTTTTTTATTTGTATCTTTCCCTTTTTCTTTAATGCTATTTACTCCCGCGGCTCAGCGCACAAGGAACCCTCCCGTGCAGTACCATCCTGGAGCCCGCCCAGGTAACCGGGACGGAGCGAGCGAGCTAGAGAGCGAGGGAGGCAGAGCGAGAGCGCGCGGCCCATTTGTGAGCTACCTGTTGGGGAGCCGGAGGGGGCAGGGGCAGGAACCTCGGGCTCGGCCGCCGGCCCCCCAGCGCTTTCCGCTCCTGCCCTTCCGGGCAGCTCCCTTAGGGTTAGTTTCCTTGAGCTGGGACTGAGGGGTTGGGGTGGGACAGGCGGAGGGACAAGAAGTGAACGCGCGGAGCCCTGAGAGGGCGCGGGTTGCCGGGAGCCGCGGCTGCCCAGCCGGGGCGGGTTTCCGTACTTGGCTGGGGAGGGGAGAGGAGGGAGGAGGAGCGGGAGGAGGGCGCTCAGCGGGGCCGACGCAGAAGTGGGGGGGAGTAGAGGCTGAGAAAGGGGCCCGAGCGTCTGCCGCTCGCTGGTGGACGCGCGGATCCCCAGGATGCGTCCCCCTCTCGGAGAGTTGTGCCTTGTTCCGGAGGCGGTGACAGATCTGCGTGGCGGGCTCCTGATTTTCTTGCCACCCCCCACCCCCAAAATCCACAAGGAGAAAACACATGTTGTAGCTGTAGATAACTGTGCGTGGGACACTAAGGCAAAAAGGGCAGGGGAGAGAGACAGACAACGCAACCTTTGACAACAGAAAGCTGTTATCGCCATCCTAAGTATTCGTCCGGAAATCTGTCCGCCCTCTCGGCCCACCTTATTCCTCCTCCTCCGCCTCCCCGTATAGATATTCTAATCTATATTAACTGGGCATGATATGAAAAAGAAGTCAGGTGGCTTAGAGAATGAAATTTTAAGTCTCCGTGAAGTTTGAGGTAGGTATTTCATTGAAGTTTGCGCAAGTATGTGATGGAGGAAGCTTGTGTGCCTGCGTGTGTAGTCTTCTCTCCCCCCCCCCCCCCCCCGTCTCTCTCCCTCTCTCAACCCCACTGTGTAAGCATAAGCGTGTGTGCTCTGTGAGGGTTCAGATGGGACCGCCGGGTGGAAAGGCCCTTTGTGCCCACAAGAGGGCAGCATCCTGAGGGCTTTGTGAGCGCTGTATCTCTCGTTATCGCTGCAGGCTTGGGTTTAGAGAAAGTTATACCGAAACTTTCAAACTGATATCACATCTTATTT
This sequence comes from Camelus ferus, assembly GCF_009834535.1. NCBI lineage: Eukaryota > Metazoa > Chordata > Mammalia > Artiodactyla > Camelidae > Camelus > Camelus ferus. Next base: position 46,873,029 of record NC_045705.1, read on the forward strand.
CGTGATATTTAAGAAAGAAAGACAGAAAGAAAGAAAGAAGGAAAAAGAGAAAAATGAAGAAAGAAGAGAGAGAAAAAAGAAAAGCAGACAGCCAGCCTACCCCGGGAGAGTCCTAGTCACACCAAGACTAGGGGGAGGGCTGTTTTAATTGTGGGTTTGGCCGACTGACGACTGGAGTGCCCTCCTCGGCTGTCTTAGTTGTAGCCGGAGGTCATGTAAATCGACCTTAAAAGAATGCATAAGCCATAAATTAAAATAAACCCTCACCCAAGGGCTGATCCATAAGTAGACAATATCCAACCTGGACAAAACGAGCTTCCCTTACGAGCCGACCTAAACCGCATCCCCCCAAAGAATAGAGACTAAATGCAAAGTAAGTTTCCCAGCGAATATTTTGTTTTCTTGAAAAGTGTTGGGTTGATTCGCCGTGTGACTGACTGCGACGCCGCAGTTTTCCTGAGCGCTTCAGTGTTAGCCAGGCTCGGGGTGCGGGAGGTCGGGAGGACCTGCTGGGTTTCTGGGCTTCTTAACGCTACCCCCACCCCACCCCCATTTTGGTTTGGAAACTTTGGCTATTTGTGCGGTTGACGCTGGCCGATGGCGGGCGAGAGTCGAGGATCTCCGCCGCGCTCTCCGCCCGGTTGAAGTTTACCCGGAGGAGTTAATAAGAAAACCCGGGTCGCTAGAAAACCCGTACGCTCCCTCCTCCCACTCCCACCCCACCCCACCCCACCGCCGCTCCGCTGCAACTTTCCCGGGACCCTGCGGGAGTTGCTTCCAGTTCCCTCCGCTATCTCGCTTCCTCCCCCTCCCCCCATTTTTGGACTTGACTTTTTGATCTTTTTAGGAATAAGCAAACCGAACTCCAAGACAATCCGAAACCTAAGTGCTAATCCGTGGCCCTCTTTTCCCCGGACGCTCGGGCAGTGGTGCCGGGCCGGCGGGGGCGTGTGTGAGGGGTCCGCTCAGTCCTGCCCCGCGTGGGCTCGGCGTCGGAGTCGCGCGGCAGGCGCATGGTCGCCCGCACGTTCCTTCCCCACCCCGCGCTCTCCCACCCGGAGTCCCAGAGCCCCGCCGGAGTCCCAGAGCCCCGCCGGCGCCCTCCGTCCTTCTCGGCGCCCTGCCCGGCCCCGGCCTCCCGCTGCCCTCTCCGCAGACCGGCCGAGATCTGCCGCTCTGGGGCTCGGCCCAGGCCCGGGGGCGGTGCTGCCACCCGTCCGGGGCCCAGCCCGAGTCTGGCCGCTCCCAGGGGGAGCTGCTTTCTTCTCCCTTAAAGGGCCGGTCAGAAAAGGGAAGGGGCTTATGCAAAGGTTGCTGGGGTTGCTCGGGCACCGAGAGGAGCGGCCCGGGGCTGCGGAGGACAGATTAGCTCCGTTTCCCGGGCGCTCCGCGGAGCTTTAAGATAAAAAGAGAATTGGTGTTTGGAATAGATAAAAGGTGGTTGTTGCTGGCGTGTTTTGAGGGTTTTTTTTTTTTTTTAAATAAAAGCTGTCTTAGGCTGACCAAGTTTGAAAACGTTTGTTTGTATGAATTGCCAGATATTGAATGCTGCTCCTATTTGGGGACTAAAAATAAGTCTTCGACTGTGCTGGCGGGGCTGGGCTCTTAGCAAGATGGGTTGTCCCCGGCTGCTTCTCTGTGTATGACCTCCTCCGAGGGCCGTGCTTGGAGTTTCGGTCTCGAGATGGCCCAAAGCCGTCGCTGCGGCAGACTGGGCTGGGCTCGGGACCTCCCGCTGCACTGTCAATGGGACGCTCAGATGACGTCCATGTCCGGGGCGCTTGACCGCGGCGCGCACTCTTGCTGCCGGGTTTTTGATCCTGGCCGGGCAGCCCAACCAACAACCCAATGGAGTCGGGATGTGAGAGAGCCCCCTCTCCCCGCCTCCCTAGGGTCTCCTCCCTTATGCCCTTTATAGTCACATGCCCAGGTTTCTTCTCGGGTCCCGGAGGAGAACAGACACAGCCCCGCCCAGTCTATTTCTAGGAGGTGGGTTTAGTGAATAAAAAGGTCAAGTGGTCGGGTCTGCGAGCTGGTCCACGGCGAGGGGGGACAGGACGGACACCTGGCAAAGACCGCCCCGCCTGTCCCCCCACCCCCACCCCCCGCCGGTCTGCCCGCTCACTACTGGCCTCCCCAGGCCACATTCTTGCGCTAAGTGCGAGAGGCTGTGGGAAAAGCAATCCCGAACCGGCCAAGAGCCGGCGAAGCTGATCCCGCGATGGCATTTTGTTTTGAACAGTTGCTGGGGTTGACGTTTCCTCATAAGGTAAGGTGTCACTGGACAGTCGGCTGCCCAAATGCCACATGTATAATTAGCCTGCGCACTCAGCACCTCGTCCCCAAGGCCCATAGGCACGGGTTTGGCGGACCTGGTCCACTCAGCTCGGTTCTGGGCTGCAGGATTCCGGAGGGAGGGCCGAACCAGCCAGGACAGCCCCGGGAGGCCCTGGCACCAGGGAAGACTGACAATGTAGCCTTGTCTTTGATTTTTCTCTCATTTTCCCTTTCTTTTCCTGCTTCTTCTCTCTTTATTTTTGGTTGAAGGCAGACTACTGCTTAGATGGGCAAACCGGACACTAGCGGCAGGGCGCAGACTGAGTGAAGAAAGGGGATGCAGAGTAAATCTGGCAATATACCTACTCTCCACACCCCGCCCATGGGGGAGGGCTGCGAATGGCTTTCTATCTGCGAGAACCCAGTAGGACCAGCTCAGACTTGGCATTGTATCCCGGCTTTGGTAGGAGCTTCAGCTTCTTGTTGGACTGTTCACCTGTCTCTGTGCACACTCCCACACTCACCCCAGAAGTTTCAGCAAATTACTGTCTGTGCCCTGATTGCAGGCCCCTCCAGGCCTAGCCACTTGGGGCTGCTAGTGTTCACTGTGGGGCGAACCTGGAAAGATCTGCTGTCTTTCCCTGTCTCTGTTCACTATGGGATTCTTAGGAGCAGTGCCTTGTCTTCTCTATCTGTATCCAGATTGTTGTTTGAGCTTCCTACCTAGCTTCCCAGACCCTAGCCTCAGGTTAGCTTTAGTTTGCACTCTGGTGGAGACCAGGATTTCTGCAGTCATGAACATGACCTTCCCTCTGTCACCCGGTGCAGTCACCGTGGAATTCAACACTCAGCATTAGGCACTTTCATCTGCCTCCCTCCTCCCCTTGTTTCTAGGCTACTCAGATATTCCTGATACCTACTAGAAGATTCTCTGTATTTGAAAACAAACAAATAGGCAAACATCCTAAACTCTCCACAAATTTAGTGGGGTAGGACTAGCTTTTCTATGGCAGCAAGAGTGCACTTTTCTGGTGGGAAGTGGGGACACCGTTTATTTAGTTGCATTTGCTTTTAATTGAATCTATGAAATATTTCATTTTCTTTTAGGAGGGGAAAAGTTGTGATTGATTTTGTTTTTACTCTACAAGACCATAAATGTATTGTCCATGTATATTTGAGTGTATATTCCTGAATACACATATGTGAGTACGTGGGCTTTAGGCCAAATAACATGTAAATTATTTTCTCCTACAGTTTTGAAAACCTCATAAATCAAGAGAGATTGTTCCCTTCTAAAACAAGAACAACAACCACCACCAACCAAAAAAAAAAAAAAAAAAAAAAAAAAACCTTCAGACTGAAAGCAAGCAAATATGTACCACACTTAGATATACTTTATGACCAAAGGCAGTAAGTTACCAGGATCTAGACAAGTGCTAGGTCATTAATTCTTTAGGCAAACTGATACCCTCTGTTGCTTTTCTCTTGTACCCCCAACACCTCCTTTTTCCTTTGCTCTCCCACCATAGTCCTTTATTTACAGTGGCAAAGCTAGATAGTTTTTTGTTTATTGTTTATCCTTTTATTGTTGTTCTTAGTTTTTATTTTGGAAATAATGAAAAAGAATTTTGTGTATGTGTATTTTTTTAAATGCAAGAAATTATAATGGAGCATGATACAAACTCCTATAGTACATTGTATAACCACAACACTCAATATTATACTATAAAGAAAGATGAATGTAACAAACACTAATAATAAAGCAATATTAATATCTATACCTTAAGTTGATTCTATAGTAGATTCAGTAACTGAATACCTAGAAGAAATGACATTCAGTAGGTATATTGTCTGCTGTACATTTTTTCATTAGTAGTAGGAAGCAACAGATATTTTTCTTAGTAAGGGAAAACATACTTAAAATAAGTTAACATAGCTAGTAAATCTTTCTCTTATAAGGCTTTAAATATATCATTTTACATACATTAATGATAAATTTTGGTGGCATTATTGAGATTTTATGTCTATTTGACTCCTTTTAGGAATTGTTATGTTATTGGTCATTGATGAAATTTTTACACATATCCATCATATATTGAAGAAATTAGTGATGTTTTAAATAATCCTCTTTCAATTAGTACACTAGGAATAAATGAATTTTCTTTTAACAAAGTTTAATATACATTGGCTTTAACCCTTTTAATATTTTCTGTACTTTTCAGTATTATATTGTATATCTCTGAAAGAATTCTCTTGTTAGTGAGAGAATTCATATATACCTTTTAACTATTTACAAGCAGCATTCTACAAAAGGGGAGTACAGTACAACTACAATTTTGGTTGATCTAAGCTATTTGTTTAAATTTGGTTAAGGGGTGCATATATATCAATTGATGTTTTTGAAGTCAAGTGAAACATTCCATCAAGCTAATGTGTCTGAGAGTACCATATCAGGCACAGACAGGTACTAGAAATGATAAAACACAGATAACATGCAGCAAGATGATTTGCAGATGGGACGTATTATCTGCTGTCATGAGGTTAGATGGGTCAAATTACTGTTTTTTAAAAAAATTAATCTAGGTTATTTCAGAATTATCAAGTTATGTAGGTATATGAGATTGAATAAGAACAGATTATGAAAACTTGCTAAAAAATGAACAAATATTCATTGTTTTTAAGAGCAGAAAATGGACTATCTTTGCATTTGGATTGCTTCTTGTTTAAGAAATACGGCTCTCCCCTATTATTTTTCCTAACAAGAATAATAATATATTGAACAGTTTGTCTTTATCCTAACTCCATATTTTCCACTGATTGTACTCTGAATATCAACATACTTAAGTAAAACAAAAACAAAAACAAACTGGCACTCAGGTATAGTCAATGAAAAGCAATTTTTTATTAGATGTAAGCCCATTTTAAATGTATAACATATCTTTTTCACTTGAAGTTCTTCAACTGTGATCTGAAAACTAATTGTTCTGGTAATAGTTATATCAGAAACTTTCATCATTCTGTTGTTATGTATTCATTATTCATTTATAGGAAGAATTTTTATTTTCCTTATTCTGTGGAAGAGGGTAAAAGCTTTTCAACTAATTGTTTTGTTTAGACATTTAGTCAAACTGGAAATAATTTTAACTCTGTGTTAGGATTTTTGGTAGAGCTTTTCAAATTTAAATAACCATTGTCATGATGTAGATGAAAATATCAATTGAGAGTGTAAGTGGAAGTTGTAAGATGGAATATCATTTAAACCTACTATGGACTCTCTCACCTCCAAAAACGGGTGCTGGTCTGTTTTTCCTCAAATCTGTGGTAGTCTTAAGAAAGGGACCGCGAAACTCTAAAACCTCAGAGAAACAGTATTGATTCGTGCTTAACTGCAAATCCTTCATATCGTTGTTCAAAATATCCAACTTTACATTAATATTAGCCATTCTTTTTATAGTGACACCATACTTAGTAAAAAACTTCTAAGCACTGAGGTCAGGTGTTGAGATTGGATTCTAGTTTATTTTTTATGAATCAGATAAAGATTTCTGTGCATGAGACCATATGTGAAGATGAGAGAACAAGAACATTTCCATATCAAAGGCAATATATCTGAGGCTGCATGGTAATTAAAATGCAGTGGTTTGGACTCTGTGCACTAGCACTTAAGCAGAGCATTGCCGGGACCTTGTGCATCATGCAGGCGGTTGCTTCTTGCATACTTCTTGAAATACACTTATAATTTTGTACAAACATTTATGCTAGTCCACACTTTTCTGTGGATAATTTGTATTTCATCCAAACCATTCAAAGTAGAAGTTATTTTTTGAGCTACCCCCTCATTATGGCTTTTGTGCATCAACTATTTTTATTCTACTTGTTTGTATTTCCTTTTACCAGAATGATGGCTTGTTTATATTCAGAATCTCTTCTTGCTCCTTTAAGACCCTTTATATATCACCCATATTTTACTATTCGCTCAAAAAAACTTTCATCTTTAGTAAAGTAAATTATTTTCTGAGGTTAATTGTAGATGCTGTAATCTATTGTAAACTAATAAACTACATTAAAAAAATCAACTACCCAGTTATTTTTATTTTATAATGGTAATATATTTAGTAATTCTCACTAATTTGCACAGTGCATAATACTGGAATAAATTACTTTTCAAAATGTTTAAAGAATTCTGAAATGTTCTTCTTTACCTTTTAATGGCATGAAAATGTACAGTGCCATTCTCTTTCAGACTACTTCAGGTGAAAAACAATTATTTAAAACTATAGAATACTTTATATTTATCTAAAGAGTTATCTCTTTGCATTTATAGGGAGATGTTTGATTTTATTTATAAAGAACTGGGTTAGCATCATAACCTGTGACTATCTGGGGACAGAATAGTGAAATAAAAAAATCTAACAACTGGTAGTCCAATATTTTATATATTTTAGAAAATTTCGCATCTTTGGTAACTAACTTGAATTCGCTGCTCTGTAATTTTCTAGATTTTCTATTTCCATATTTGCTCTCTGTCTATGCATATGGCGAGGAATTCACTAGTATATTTTATTTACTAAGCTCGCCTAGTCTGTAAAGCCTTTTAGATTTATCTTTTAAGATTTCTCTTGATTGAAGCACCATGTATTGAAGAAGCCTAATACGATATTATGAAATCCTTTAAGAGTTTTTGTGTTTTAAACTATTTTGAATCAAAATTACTTAAGTATATTGTTTTGATGCTTTTCAGTGGTGATATGTATAAATAAGCATAATAAATATTAGGTAAATTCAAAGTACTTTATATGATGTGCATATTAGTGTCTATGCAAACATTTTATATTCTTTCAAGTTCTTGCTTGATCTCTTTCTCCTCTGAAAATCTCACAAGATAAATCTTTAAATGATCTATTATCCCTGCTATCTTCAATAATTTGTTGTTTCTAGTCATCTTAAAGAGGCGAATTGAATTGTCTATCTTTAATATATCCATTCAAATGCAAAAAGGGACTTTAGTGCTATTTGTGATTTTGACTTCACTGAGAACAATCTCTTTGCTTCTTTGAAAAGTAGTTCTTTAAAATTAGACAAAGAAAATTAAAGATGCTTTACTTTCCACGACTACACAAGCACAATATGTGGAAAAATGAAAATGCAACAGATTAAAAAAAAATGACAAGCATAGATTTCAAATGGAACTCATTTCCTTTTATACTTTACAAACAGATCATTGTATAGTGTGATTGAGCACTTACTAAGTTCTAGGCATCCTGAAGGCCATTTTTGAAGTCACAAGTTTTTACTTTTTAAGGCATCTCTCTTCTATTGAAGATTTTTAATATTTGGTAGGTGGGAAATTTAGGCACAGTTGTCATGGTGCTAAGCAGATCTTTGGTAGAAGTGGAGAAGAATGCTCCTAACTAGGGGAGAATAGTTCATTGTTCTTTCTTGGGAAAGAATCTCAAAGAGCAGGAATGTTGTCATTTTCTCAGAAATATCTTCAGGTATCTCCATGGGCAATAACCTTCTATGTAGGAGAGCTCAGACACCCCATCTACCCCCAGTGTATTCATCTCTAACTCTCCATTTCTTCATCTCAAAAATGGGAGTAATAATAATATCTACATCATAAAGTTATTGTGAAGATTAAATGAGATAAATAAATGTAAAACACAAAGCACTAAGCTCAGGGCTTGGTATAAAACAGATATTTAATACATGTTATTTATTACATTGGTGTGGTGCTGTACTTAGAATTGTACAGATAGGGCTTCCCATTTCAGCTTTACTACATATTTGTTGTGTAATCTTTGGCAAATTATATAATCGGTTTCTTTTTCTCTTACATGAAATCTTTCCAGCAATGTATGTTCCTTTCTTCCTTTCCTAGAAAGAAGAATTCGTTAGTAGTCTGGCAGACTTGGGACAGAGTAGTGACTAAATGTAGAGTTTGGATGTCTGGCTCTCAAACTTGAGAATATTCCAATTTAAGGGCTAGAAGAGATTTTAAAAGGTCATTTCATCTGTTATCCTCCTTCCAAGGGTGTATTTCTCTGCTGTAATCAGTTAAGAAGCTCTCTTTTTTTGGAAAACAAGCAAAGAAGAGATTTTATAATCGTTGGTTATGTTTCAGTAGTTAATATTGGGAAGTTCTTTATGTCAGGTATGTATATCTTAATCTGCTTTCTTTTGGTCTGATTTTCAGGAAAAATGGAAACATATTCTTCATTTGAATGATAGACCTGCATGTGAAAAAAAACCAAAATTAAACTATCAATTTTTATTTCTTGAATCTTTCCTTTGAAGTCTTATTTCCTAAACTAGTTATGTGACCTTAGAAAAGTTATACAACCTCTTTAAGTCTCAATTTCCTAATTTTAGGAACTTTTATTTATTATTTTTAATTTTTATGTTTTCATGTATTATTTATTTATTATTTTTTGTTTTTCTTTGGGGGGAATGTAATTAGGTTTATTAATTTAATGGAAGTACCCGGAATTGAACCCAGGACCCGGGGCATGCTAAGCATGCACTCTACCACTGAGCTATACCCTCCCCCTCAATTTCCTAATTTTAAATTGAGGATTGTGATAAAATTTATCAGTTAGGGTTGTTGGGAAGATTAAGTTTGAAGATAATATATTTAGAAGTGCATAGAACAATTCTGGACAACTGTGTTAGGATTAATTGACAATAGTTATGTGATCAGTAGAAGAACCTTGGCATGAAAAGCGCTCTTAATTTTCTTATGTTTTATAGAACTCAGTTTTCAAAGTGCTTTCATATTCATTGCCTCATTCAATAAAAGGTATACAGAGTAGATAACCTTACCAGTCGTACCGTCTAACTTCCTACTTAATATAAATAAATGTTTCAACTGGGTTTTGCTTCAGGATATTATTCATTACAAACAAAGCTTGTGTGTCATAAATTAGGGCTGGCTTTTCTGGCCTTCTTTTTTCCTCCATTCTCTGCTGTATAATGTCAGTGCTCGTTTATTTTATCTTCATATTCATTTCCAGAGCCAAACCAATGCTGCATTTTCCATAAACCAAATGTAAATGAATAATACCACATTGATCAGCAGCATTAAATGTCAGTTTGTATATGTATTTGATAATTAAAAAATTAGGAAATAATTTAATTATTATATAATAAGTATGGCTAGTTTGAGAGACAACTGTTTTTCAAAATATGAGGTTTATGAGGGAGGACTAATAAAGGGATCCTTGATGATGAAAAGGTGAGAACCACTTGACTACATGGTTTCAAAGATGAAAATGCATGATCCTAGTGAGGAGGTATAAATTTAGATAATTCTATGCAGTGTACTAGTTGCTATAATGGAAATACATGTAAGAGCAGAAGTAACTATGCCAAGGAAAGCTTCTAGTAGGACATGGCCTTTAAGCTGTGACTTGAAGGATAATTAAGAGTAGATTATTGGAAGTAACATCCTGAAGAGCATTGGACATGGGGGAAACATTTGATATTATTATTGACTATTCTGTAAGTCTGATACCAAAATGTCTCATATTTGTGTCTTTCTGATCCTAGAAAGGCCATGTCTATCATGAATGTGAAGTGACCATAAGCCAGCAGCTTAACCTCTGCACTTCTCTTTCTTGGCTCAGTTTTGTGGTCAGGGACATTGTGAGTACATCTTAAGGTACAGAGAAGTTTTTTGCTTCCTTCAAATATGACTATTAAGCATGAAAATTAAAACAAGTGGCTTATTAATATATGAACTGATGATCTGGACCATGAATTAAGAAAATCTTGTATCTTGCACTGTAAGAAACTTTTTTTTTTTTTCAATTGGCAAGCATCGTCTTAGAAAAGGGGCAGTATCTGGAAATTTTTAGGTCTGAGTGTTATTTATTTATTTATTTTTGATCTGGGTGTTATTTTTGAGTTTTCCTTTTTTGTTATAGGTCTTTAGGTGTCTCGCATTTATGATTAAATTTTTCCAACTGTAAAGTTGGTATATTCCATAACTGATTTTTTATTGAGGGATAATGTGAAAATAAATTAATCCTCAGAGTGATTCAAATTTTTTGGAAGAAATACAAATTATTATTATACAATGATGATGATGAAGCAGTAGTACTAGCAGAATTAGCAGTCGCAGCAACAACCTCTCTTTACTCTTGATAACTTTCAAATAGGGATTCTAAATCCACCCTTTTTAGTTTTGTAATCTGGGATCTCATGTTTTCTAATAACTTTTTGAATACTTTTTCTCTGAGCCAAAAAGTCTTCTTTTCTGTTTTGAGTCTGGAAATTTTCTGGTGTTTAATAACTTGTTTCTCCAAATTAAATACACCTATGGAGATTTTGCAGCTTGTATGATTTTGTGACATAATCATTTTCTGAAAAGGGCTTTATGGTCACATAGGCTGGAGAAGTTACGGCCCTGATTTCCAATGGCCTTAACTTATTGTTTTCCTTACCTCTGCTTTGCCATGCTGTAGACTCAAAGTGTTGATAATGCCATGAAAAATATGATGAAATCTCTCTATTAAAAAGAAAGGCTCTGAAGCTGAGTAAAGAAGGGGAACAAATATGTGAAAATTCTATAAAACAGCTTAAAAACATCCCTTTAGCCATATTAAATTAGTTATGATGCTTTTAAGAACATTTTCCTTCAGGACTTTCAGTTGAGTTCTTTAATAAGAAGCAAAAACCCAAGCCAAAAAAAAAAAAAAAAAAACCAAAAACAAACCAAAGCTGAAGTAATATAGCAACTGAACAAAGTTTAATTAACCTAGAACACAGCATATTAGTTAACTGAGTCTCAAGAAAATTTTTTATTCTTGAGTCTGAGGATCTAAATACGCACTGGAGAAAAGCTGGACTATTTTAAAATTTCTTAGCCGTAGTCCTTTCCCACTACAAAGATGCATATTGAAAATAGGTATATTGAGGTTTAAAAAGAATTTTAATCTTGGAACAATTAAATTTGCATGTTATATTTAATTTTATTTTTAAATACAATATTCTGAGGCATTATTAAAAGAAATTTTCAGCTTTTCTGAGGTTAGACCCTGTAAACTTTTACAGACAATAATTCCAGAGAATGCTTCCATTTGTACTTTTTGTACAGAGTGTATGATTTACAGGTATGCGAAAGTAGGGTTATGTACTCTGAATATTTATGTGTTTTAAATTGTATCTTATTTTTGTAATAGGCTTATTTTCTCCAAGGAAATATATATAGCAGCCTAAACTGGGTGGGACTAGTGAACTTGGTGACTATTAATTCTTATGTATGGCATGACGGGGAAAGAATGAGAAATAGCTCAGCTTTTAATTATGACACCTTGGGACCTTTTCCAAAGCACTCATCATAATTAGTTATGTCATAGTTGTGAAGTTTTGTGTTTAACTTCTTCGTTATGTCCACACGGAAAACTCATCAGGAGCTGTGCGAATACAGTATGTGGAAATGTATATGCCTTCATATTGTATGCTAATTTTTTCTTTTGAGTTTTCTTAATATCAGTTTCACATCTTTGGATTATTTTCTTCTTCTGTTTTGATCTATGCTAGTTATTAAAAACATAGGACATTTGTATAAATGTCCTTTAAATTTTGTGAGGCTATCATTACATAATTTTTAGTTTTGCTTGTTTAACAGATTATAGCTGAGATAATTTAAAACAGAAATACAATTTTATTAAATTTATTAGGAGGGGAATTAAATCATTTGGTCATCCTAAAATGTTTCAAATGAAGTCTCCATTTAATGTTAAATGAGAACATTGCTATTACATCTTAAAAGTAGATAACTTTGATTATTAATAAAATGTTTGAATGTCATCACATAGTAGCAGTAGTTGTTATCCTCCCTGCTTGATTGAGGTGAATGTAGCATTTTCAGTAGCTGAGGTGAAAGGAACATAACTTAGGATGTTTAAGGAGAGAAGGAAATAGAAATCTTAGGTGGCTGGGATAGCCTAAAGGGCAACTGGAGTGTATTGTTGGTAAGGGTGAGGCTGGAGAATTCTCCTTGGCAAAATAATTTTAAGACTAATTTGAGAGAACTTCTGACTATAATAGAATAGTGGTCTTCAAATTTTTTGGATAGAGCATGCCATCAGCAAAATACTTCTGAGCATGTGCCCTGATACATGTCCATATTTATTTAAAAGTATATACATGTACTATTGTGCTAGTATATGCTATAAGACATTCATAAGTAGATATTAAAAGGAAGAGGTATAGATAGAATAAATAATATTTTAAAACTGTGGTCCCCAAACCCTATACTTTAATATGCTTTGTTATTTTTAAAAGTCTTAGTTTAACACTTTGTGATGAAGTGATTTAAAGGTTTGGTTCTAAGTTCAGTTTTCTTTGCTACATGGTTTTAATACTGCCACAGCTGAAACTGATACCTCAGAAAGAAAAGTAGATCCAAATGGAAGAAGTACATCATTGTTTGCCCTTAATGAAATGTGATACTGATTTATTAATTCTTTGCATAAAATGTGCAAAAAGTTTTTTAAAATGTGGCTAGTAAATCTCTATTTTCCCTGACAGCATTCAGTTATTTTTCCAATGAGGTTCATATTTTTAATAAATGGGCTCAAAAACACATTGAAACTCTTTGGAACATCCTTAAATAGGTTAGAATATTCTGTTCCTAATTTTTAAATTGAAAGCAGATGAGAGTTTTTGTAGGCGATAGACATAGAATTTTTGGTAACAAAAATCACACTATGTTGGAATCATTTCCAAACATATGTTTTCAAAAATACTTTTTCATGGCATGTATCTGTTTTGAAAATCATTTACTTTCTTATTTGATAAAATATCACCTTCACCTTGAAGAGACAGATTAAGTTTGTTTGATAGTGTGTATGTTTGTATATGTGTATGTATGTATGTATCTACACATCTAGTCTAGTCTAGCTATTTGATAACACACACACACAGCTGCTTGTCATCACATGAAGGGTCAAAACATTTGGTACTCTAGTTTTTTTGTTTCTTATCCTTAAGTTTGGAATCTTTGCCATGAGATAAGCAGTGGAATGTGTGGATGGTGCAGACAATTCTAATGGTTATTCCTCATCTGATTTCAAAGTATTCTAAAGATTTTACTGTGTTTTACAGGTCTATTTTAAAAAGTAATTGCATCATCATGTAGCACTTGGCTTTAACATTGTGCTGAAATTGTTTGGCTATGAATGATGTAGTTAGTGAAGTCCATAGTGCTATCTCTGTAATCTTATCCCCAATTTTTTTTCCTTTAGTTCTGCCAAAGGCAATCACTTCACCAGTAGTTATACTTAGTCACTTTTCTCTAAAAGTTACTTTTATTTAAAAAAGTAACACTGTTGAGATTATATCTTCTTTGGTACATATTTTGGTGGCTCACTCAAAAGTAGCACTTTGCCTATCAAAGATTGTAAACTGAGGCATGTTCAAAATATGTACATTCATTATCTGAAGAGCAAACATTCTACATGACAGACGTTTCTTTTTCAAATCTTTAGCTATTTTTACTATGCAACTTCCAAAATTGTTCGTGGCACTACTCACTGTACAGCCCATGAGGACATCGTTCACATTGCATTCTAGGTAATTGCTTACCCAAGGATGTGTATTGTGGCAGCTCTGACATTTTAGACAGGAAATGTATTTAAATTTGTGACCATATTGTTTTCTCTGTGTTATTTTAGCTATTATTATATAAGCAGGAAGAACAAGAACTTTTCTAGTAGCATGTAGCTTTTTGTCTTTTGCAATTAAGGAGCTTCAGGAGAGGTTTCTGAACACTTAACATTGTTCGGGAAAATTTTGTAAACCATTGGATTGAGTATTGTATAATTTTTAAATGTTATTGGAGAAATTATGGCAAGTACAAAAAATTATATCTGTATACTTTGTTTTTAAATGCCTTGCTAATTGCAAAGGCTTCATATTATTATTTAACATCTCAAAGTACACTGTTAATGGTACTAGATAAAAATCTGTATCAAATTTTCTTTTTGATAAGTTAAAAAACTCTTGACCTATTTCTTGTGAGATCTGCTCGAACTGTCCTGTACTGTGGCTGCTAAAGATCTATGCCACTATGGTACAAATGTTAGCTTGGTCACGGTGTGAGGGTCATGGTATTAGGGTCACTAAGGTATATAATATTAATGTGTTCCTCAAACTGTGGTTTCTTTGGAAGGGTCTTTTTAAACCACTTGAGCATTTGTTCAGGGTTAATTTAGTTAAAAACCAGATAATATTATCAATAATCGGCCTCCTCTTTTTCCTCTGGTACAGGATATAACATTAATGCTTGATATTTTGTATTTAAATTTAAGTAAGGATTAATTTTTCTCACTTTTTAAAGAAATAGAAAGTATATTTATATAGTGTACTCCTAGGGTGTGTGAGCTCACTTTGGAGACCACTGAAATTAGAAGAGTAAATGGGAAAGCAGGGTAAGTGTATGATGAGTCAAGTCAAGGAGGAAAAGCATAGTTTCCAGAAAATACTCTCCTGGTACAGGATCCCTCTGAAATATGTAGGCAGTCACTGAAAATCTGGTCAGAGAATGGGGCTACAGATTTATCAATATTGGGGTGGCATGTTTTATAGGGCTCTGATATGAGAGAGGAAGCAGGCTTAAGCCATCTTTTATTCCAAGGCAAAACAATTTGAGTCATTTTTTGGCATGAAGGAGTCAATGAGGTTCCATAGTTAAGTGTGTTTATCATGTTGCAGGGGAGGGGACCAAGTGGAGGATCACTACTCCTGTGAATGCCCGGGGCACTTTGTTGCTTCTGCACGCAGCCTTCCTTGGATTTAGATACAATCAGAATTTGGGAGAGGTGAGTAAGGCAGCAGTGAGGATATCTGTAGGCTAAGATTGCCTTCAACTTTCTCTTCTTTCCTCCTTTCCCCCTTTTCTCTAACTTGATATACTTATGGGGGCAGCTTGGTGTAGTAGCCAGGATCCAGTTTGGGAGTTTCAGCTCTGCCAATAAACTTTGAGTGACTTTGGCTAAATCACTTCTCTCTAGGAATTGGTTTCTTTACTGGTAGAATAGGAAGTTTGATAATCTTCAAAGAGGTTACAGCTCTGACATCCTGTTTATAACCTTCTGGGATAGGGCTCTGTGCTGCCTCTACACAGAACTATCAACCTCAAAGCACTATGTCCACTCTGCCTTCTAAACTGACAAACTGCCAGGAATTTAATTTATAAATTAATTCAAGCTGCTAGACTCATAAACAAAAACTATAAAATATTTCTATCTTCTTCCCTTCACTCTTCCAGCTTTGATAGAATGTATTCCTACAGTGTGATCCTAGATAGGGCTCTTGCTTTCTAACCTAAAGTGGCTAATAAGAACCTTAGGAAGGAAGTATTAGCATCTGAGGGGTTGTGTCTGTGAAGGAGGCTGGGCTCAATGAGATGGGCAGGACATTGGGACACAGCCATCAATTCTTTGCATGTGTTTGGCCAAGCTGGCAGCCGTGAACAGTGCCAGGATTTTTGAGTATGGTTTCTGTCACCAGTAGAGCTGGCTGTCTTTGAAGTCTGTTAGTTAGCCTCTTCCAGAATCTTAGAGTGCAACTAATGCTCAAGAGGAGGAGGGTAAAATAATCTCTAGGAATAAGAATCCCCCCTATTTTCAGTAAGAACTTAATTCTCTTCTTCCAATAGTTTTTTAAAGCATTAAATGACTGAGCAGATTTCAGATTTTCTCATTTTCTTTTTAGTACCTATTCATTGCCATGAGGCAATATTGAGTAATGAAATAGATGCATGTCACCAAACATTTATTGGGCAATAGCCACATATTTCTGGATGCTTTTATAAGTTGGAGATAATAACCTGTGTATCATAGTTTTTGAGAGGTTTCAATATACAAAATACCCTTGGAAGAGTGCCGGATACATTGTAAGCTCTCTTTAAACATTGGTGACTATTATTTTATTATTTCATTTGCATTACAATTCTGGGAGGTATATGTCATTATCCTATATTTTATAGGTAAAGAAATTAAGGTTTGGGGAGGGAAAATGACTTGCCCAAGATCACATAGCCATTGAGTGGCAGAACCATAACCATAATCTAAACCCACATGTCCTGGCTTGAAGTCATATGGTATTTTTGCTATGTAATACATTTGCCTCTAACAGCCAAGTAAGTCATGAGATTTCCCCCAGATAATCTACAAGTTAGATAATCAAAAGCTTGGGTAATCAGAAGCTGAACATATTATGTGATGCTGAATTTCAGTAGGTTTTGTTATTAAGGCAATCCTTGCTTTCAATGGCTCCATGTTAGCTGAAACTCATCTGTATCAGAACCGTATCTTCTCTTTGCATAGTTCTGATCTCAACTTTACATAGTTTGAATGTCATGGTTTGATCTCAGTTACTGTAGAAGCTTGCAAAATGAGGGCCTGGCTCTCATATGCACTAGTTCCAGTTAACATGGTATAATGCAAATTGAGAACTGCTGGTATTTCTGTGAGCTTCGCATT
Organism: Camelus ferus; assembly: GCF_009834535.1. Lineage (NCBI taxonomy): Eukaryota > Metazoa > Chordata > Mammalia > Artiodactyla > Camelidae > Camelus > Camelus ferus. Next base: position 46,889,798 of record NC_045705.1, read on the forward strand.
CACACACAAATATTCTCACATTTTCTTTCCTTTGGGTCAGTTAGGTGGTTCATTTCCACTTGATGACCCATTATTTTTGCATTCTTTTGCTTACAAGTTTCTGTTCCTGCTAAGGGAGAGCACTATGTTGCTTAAGTAGGGTCTTTGAAGGTCACTGATGATTGGCTCTTGGATTATAGGAACACTACCTCTGACATTGTATACAGCGGTAGATTTTTCTCTGGACTTTGACAGAAACACCCATATCCTTTACTTAAAAAAAAAAAATTCTCCCCAGTCTCCATTACATGTCTAAGTTTCTTTCTGAATTGATGTGTTTCTTTCTGTCTGTTCCAGCAATGCAGAGAAAATCCAGTGAGGCCACTTATCTCTCAGTTGTTGTTTTACTACATGAAAAGTGATAAGTTGCAGTTGACAGAGAGCAGCCAATAGTCAAGAACTGAATCTATTTAAATTTCTTTTAAAATATAGACGCTTAAATTCTTTTTAAGCACTTAATAATAATTTCAACCTGAAGATAGATGGATAGATTACATAGATGTCAATTTTAGGGCAAAATAAGATTGAAAATATACTTCTGATTTTGATGCTTTGAACATACTCTTGTCCTAAATGCTTAATAAATTCTTCTCCCTTGAATTTTTATTGTTCTCCTTCCCCCTGCCCCTCCTTTAAGGTTATGTTTTAAAACTTGTTCTTAGTTTTCTTTGTCAAGCGTTCTGACGAGTAGATTTTTTTTTTGCTGACTCTGATTTTTCTTCTCTTACCTGTACAGTGCGGGAGAATTAGATTGGGGTTTAAAGTGAGCTTGTGATATTGTGGCCACTTTCTTTAAACTTTAACTTGGACCTGGTACTTTAATCTCTTTAGGACACAGTTTCCTTTTCTGTAAGACAGCACCCACTTCTTAGAGTTGTTTTAGGATTAAATGAATAAATATAAGTGGTTAGAACAGTGCTTGGCACATCGTAGGTGCTGCATAAGCATTAGCTATTATTAAAGTGAGTGTCTTTAAAAGGAGGATCTGGCCAAAAGTAGAGTATTATATTCAAAATAATTTATTGAGAAAGTAAAAATAAATACTATTAGAATTTAATGTAAAATCATCCCACAATTTCCCCAACACAATGACTCTCAAGTATTTTTAAGAGAGAATACTCACTGTTTTATAGTAATAGGTACTTTGAGAACTTCTTCAAATGCAAACCAACAAATCTATTGGAACTAAAATTTCTTTACAATATGGTCAACACCTTTATTTTTGAGTTTCATAATTTATGGAGACTAGTTGACTTGGGTACAGAGTGAGTTGGGGTATGAGTTTTCTTGGGGCTAGATTTGTGACAGTAGCAATAACTGAAGAAGCAGTGGTGAATTTAAAGAGGTGACAGCAGGCAAGGAGTTTGACCCAGGAGGTACCCCACCCCACTTCCCCCAGGGAAGGTCCAGGTATAGCCTGACTTGATCATTGATGTAAACCTGGCTTCCAGTCCCTAGAAAGTTACACTCAGAGGCAGCTGGCTGAGACTAGGGTGTGGAGTTGGTAATTTTTTACTGCCTTCCAGACTCTTTTGATGCAGCCTTCATTATCCTATGGACTCAGGCAGCATCCTCCAGGAGGAGCTCAGCCTCAGCCAAACAAGGCCAGGGATTGTAGGCTTGACCTCCAGGTCCCAGAAGATTCTTAGTGGAGGCAGCATTCTGGCTATGCTAGATCTAGGATTTGAACCCAAGTTCATCTTCTGACAAAAGCTAAGCTCTTTCCACTAACGCCTGCATACGGTTTCCCTGGTGAAGAGGGCGCCTGTGGAAAAAAGGAAAGTAGCCATGACAGTGGAGGTATCTATCAGTTCAGCATCTAAATGGATATATGATATAAGTATCTGAGAGGGCAGCTGTGAAATCAGAGAGGTTGCCTGCAGGCAGCAATGCCATGATTGTGCTGGAGGAGATGACATGGTATGGTAGTTGTTATAAGCCTTTCATAGATAGTTAGAACTTGGAAATACATTTCTGTGTGTTCCTGTAGTATTTATACCTCAAATCATGAACTCATAGTCTTTATATCATGGAACCTCAGAGTTGAAAGGGTGTTCAAATGGTATGATTTCATGTACATGATCATCCAGTCCATTCTGGGTGAGCAATGTTAGAGAAGTTACTTCTTCCTTTCCACCAGAATGTAATCTCCACATGGATAGGAATTTCATTTGTTTGTTAATTGTTTAATTTTTAGTGACTGGAGCAATTCCTGGAACCTAATAGTACTCAGCAGATATTGTTGAATGAAAGAATGCTTGGATGACTTGTTTAAAAGTTTTGTTTTATATATTTAACAATATTATGTACCAAGTATTATCTCATTTAAGCCTTACCTTAACCCTGTGAGGTATGTATTATTATTTCCAATTTATGGATGAGGAAACTGAGACTCAAGAATTAAGTAATTTTCTTTTTTTTGAATTGAAGTATTAGACATATAATATTGGTTTCAGGTATACAACATAGTGATTTGGCATTTATATACATTACAAAATGATCATCATGATGAGTCTAATAATTACTTGTTACCATACAAATGTGTTACAGTATAATTGACTACATTGCCTTTGCTGCATATTAGATTCTCATTACTTATTTATTGTATGACTGGAAGTTTGTACCTCTTAAACCCTTTTACCTATTTCATCCAGTCTCCCATTCCTTCCCCTTTGGCAACAACCAGCTTGTTTTCTGTATCTGTAAGTCTGTTTCTATTTTGTTTTGTTTGTTCATTTGTTTTGTTTTCTAGATTCCATATGTAAGTGAAATTGTATGGTGTTTGTCTTTCTCTGTCTGAGTTATTTGGCTTAGAATAATACCCTCTAGATCTATGTTGTTGCAAAGGGCAAGATTTCATTCTTTTTTCATTCTTTTTATGACTGAGAAATATTCCATTATATTCCAATATATATTAATATTCCATATATATATAGTCTACTTAGTTACGGTATATATGTATACTACATCTTCTTTATCCATTTATCTATTGATGGACACTTAGATTGCTTCCATCTCTCTACTATTGTAAATAATGCTGTGATGAACATAGGGTTGTGTACAACTCTTTGATTTAGTGTTTTCATTTTTGTGGGATAGATACTTGGAAGTGGAATTGCTGGATCATATTGTAGTTCTATTTTTAATAGAGGAACCTCCATACCATTTTCTATACTGACTGCACCAGTTTACATTCCCACCAATAGTGTATGATGGTTAGAAATTAAGTAATTTTCTCAAGTGACCATTACTAAAACATGATGGTCAGGATTTGAATCTATAAGTATAACCCCTACATTGTACTGTTTAATTATCACCTTTGTTGTTCTAGATAATATTCTTTTATTAATGGAGCCTAAATTCTTATGGAAGCCACATCACACTGTTGATTCATTAATCTTACTGCCAATGAAAACTCACAAGCCTTTTAGTTACCATGTCTCTTCCATCCTATACTTGAGCTGCTACTTTTTTTTTTTTTTGTGCTTGGTAAGTGGTTCAGGACCTTGCATTTACTCCAGATAGATTTTTCTCTGGTTGGATTCATTTGATCTTTCTTTATTAAGATTTTTTAGTTTAGTATGCTTTTAAAATTTCATCAACAATTTTTTGGCATTTTTTTTTTGTAAAATAACTTGTTTATTCTTTAGTTTTGTTAATATTCTGTAAAAAATCTTGATAGATTTTTCTAGTGCTTAACTATCCTTATGTTCCTCAAATAAGCTACTTAGCTACAGTATATGTTTATACATACATATATATATTTTCATGCTGCTGAATTTGAATTTTGTGTATATGAATTATAATTGAATACAGTATATCAGTGAGCATCTGTATTCATTAATTTTGGAATTGTCTTTTGTAGAGTTTTGATAGTAAGGTCATGCCAATTGCATAAAACAAATTGGAAGCTTTCTGTCTTTGTCTATACTCTGGAAGCATAGGAATTGTCTAGTGCCATCTTTGTCTATTGGAGAGCATAGGAATTATTAGTTATTTACACATTAAAAAAAGTACCTGTAAAACCATTTGGTCTTCACACCTTTAAAAGAAATAGGTACTTAACAGTATTTTAGTGGTCTGTTCATATTTTCTACCCTATCTCAAGTCAGTTTTGTAATTTAAAAAATATATTGGGGTAAAATTGACACAATATTCTCTTATGTTTTTCTTTTCCTTATCTGTGGTTATAGTCTCTTTTTTATTCCTCATGTTTTAAAATTTTTGTTAAGATATTTTTGGATCCTGATTCTGTCATTTAACCTATTAATTATTAGAAACTTTGAACATGCTAGCATCTAGCCTGCATTTATCCATATATCCATAAGGCTTAATTAATTAAATAAAATTTAACAAACATCTATTCACTATCTTCTATATACCAGATAGATGCTAGAGATATAAAGGGTGATTAAAACAGTGTCCTACTCTAAGACATTTATGGTATAGCAAGCATATTGGAGACCATTTGTCAAATGGCTTGCTGAAATTCAGATACATTATTTCTATTACATTACTCATTTAGTAATAAAGTACTTCTGGCAAAGAAACAAAAAGAGGTTAATATTACAGGACCTGTTCTTTGTGAACTCATGTTTAGTCCTAAAGATTATCTCTTGTTCTTGTAGGTGGTCAGTTATACATTCTAGAATTGTTTCCTGATAATTAAGTTAGTATAAGGAATGTGTTACTGGAACATATCTTGCTCATTAATAGAGATTCTATTGGAAAAATTTTTAGGAAATACTTAAATCATTCTAGAACTTATATATTTTATCACCTGGTGAAGTGCTTCTTAAATTTTATTAGGCATACAGATTACCTGGGGATCTTAATAAAATGCAGATTCTGATTCTGTAAGTCTGGATGGGGCATGCGATTCAGTATTTCTAACAAGCCTGCAGGTAATATCATTGGTGCTTTCCTCAGGGATACTGAGTGGGACCACATTTTGAGGACAGATGGATAGTATATATTCTGATTCACAGTTAGTAAGAGGCTAGATTTTAGGAAATTAACAAATAGGGCATTTATGCTAAAATTAAGACTGACAGTACCTCGCATGTTCGTGAGGATGTAGAACAACTGAAACTCTCATTCACTGCTGGTGGGAGTGTAAATTGTTATAATCGATTTTTTTTTTTTAACAGAGGTACTGGGGATTGAACCTGGACCTCTTGCATGCTAAGCATGCACTATGCCACTGAGCTATACCCACAACCCCGCTGTTACAACTGATTTTGAAAATTATTTGGTATTATATACCAAAGTTAAACATATTCCTATCTATGACAGCAGTTCCAGTCCTAGGTATATACCCAAGAAAAGTGAGTGCTTATGTCCACCAAAAAACATACAAAGCATCTTCATAGCCATTTTATTCATAATAGCCACAAATTGTAAACAACCTAGATATCCATCAACAGGAGAATGGATAAATAAATTGAGGTATAACTTGGTCAGTGGAATACAACACAGCAATAAAAAATGTATTGATATTCACAACAACATGAATGAATCTCACAGTCATTATGTGGAATCGAGAGAAACCGGTTAAAGAGATAGAAATAGAGCTTGATAAAGATTAGAGGAGACAGAGGATAGAGATAGAGTATGTACTATGATTCTATTTATTAAATTCAAGAACTGGTGTAACTACTCTGTAATTATAAAAATCAGAATGGTGGTTATCTCTGGAGATGAGAGAGAGATTCCCAACTTATTAGTAAGGAAGAGGCATGTGAGAACTTTCTAGGGTGCTGGGAATGTTTTATATTTTAGTCAGGGTGGTATTTATATGGGAGAGTACATATGTAAAGCTTATGAGTGAATTCACTGACTGAACGTAAGATTAGTGCACTTTACCCTCTGTATTATCCATTAATAAACTTTTTACTTTAATAAAAGAAATAGAGCATTAAAAAGGGGATACCTTTTGAAATCTAAGCAGGGCTATATATTATTTTAGCAGTGGAACTGATTTTCAAGGGAGTTTATATATGTTCCCATTCATATTCATTTACTGCATGGAACTATTGAAAAATGTATTTAAAGGTAGTGAAATAATGTAGCCAGCTGATTCCTTAAAATAATAAGTATAGGTGTCATTGGATTTTAGGATAATAGAATCACAGTTCAAACAAATTTTGGTTAAATCAGAACATTTCCATTGTTTTGAAGGGATATGTGAAACTCCCAAGAAAACAAACTCTCATTAGCTATTGTGGAAATCAAATTTAAAAATACCTTTGTCTTTTTATTCTTCAAACTTTCCTTTTTAATTTGTAACTTATATTCTCCATTCAGATGCCTTATTACTCATGCTGTAATTTCTCACTGCCTAGGATTTCCCATGACTTCTTACTCTGGATGGCTCTTAAATGTATCTTTATCTTTATTTCTCTGTGCCTCTCTTTCTTCTCAGAGCCACAGGAATTTATAGCTTTCAGACTTTTTGTAAGCATTAGAACCCATTTTTCAAGTAAATCCTTATTTATGGAAATCTAACAATGATACAAACTTTGGATGAAATCTTGTCTGCTCAGATCCCTTCAACTCTTCCTTTAATTTTCCTTTTCAACTTACTCTTCCCTCTTTATCCCACAACAACTGGAGAGTGGCATACACAGGGGGAAAAGCAATCAAACGTAACCTAGCCCAATCTTTATACTTTACAGAGGAGACTGAAGTACTGAATGGGCTTCACAGCTACTAGTGGTCAGCTCCTTCTGGCTGTCATAAAATTAGTCTCAATTGCTAGGTAGTGAAATTAAAATGTGGGAAAAAATTTAAAAAATCTTTACATACAGTTTGAATAATCAGTATAGTCATTCCAAAAATCTGCTTTTCATGTTGTGCTTATAGACAGGTAGCCACAATTCAAAATTCCCTGTTAAAAGGAAACAGTAGTGACATCTTAACACCTGTTATTTTTGACAAGGGTGCCAAGACAATTCAATGGGAACATAATCTTTTCAACAAATAGTACCAGGACAACTGGATATCCCCATGCAAAAGAATAAAGTTGGACTCCTGCCTCCCATCTAACTCTTAGAAGAAAACATAGGGGTATGTCTTTATGACTTTGGATTAGGCAATGATTTCTTAGGTATGACATCAAAAGCATAAATGAAAAAAAGATAAATTGAACTATATCAAAATTAAAAAATTTTGTTTCAAAGGAAACCATCAAGAAAATGAAAAAACCTGTAAGATGGGTGAAAATATTTGCAAGTCATACATTGGTAAAAAATTAGTATTCAACCTATATAAAGAACTCTTACACCTCAATAATAAGAAGACAAATAACCCAATCTTTTTTTAAAGGGCAAAGGATTTGAATCAATATTTTTCCAAATAAGATTTACAAATGGCTGATAAGCATATAAAAAGATGCTCAAGATAATTAGTCATTAGGGAAACGTTAATCAAAAATCACGGTGAGATATTACTTCTCAGACACTAGAATGGCTGTAGTCATAAAAACTGAAATTAAAAGCTGGCAAAAATGTGGAGAATATGGAACCTTTATACATTGCTGGAGGGAACATAAAATGTTGTAGCAACTTTAGAGAACAGTTTAGCAGTTTCTCAAAAAGTTAGACACGTAACTGCTATAGGACCCAGGAATTCTACTCCCACTAGCTGAGACATTGTCCCCTCAGAAATGGAATAGGTGACAAAGAAAGCTTTTATATAGCAAGAAGGGAAATTAGGAAAGATATAATGAATAATATTGTGCAAAGCAATACATATTTAAATTGCTTTTTATAAAATATAATAAAGTTAAATATTTAAAAAATTATCTAGTCATGCCCCTTTTGCTTACCAGTTTAATAAGTGAGATAATATACATTTGTGTGTATACATTTGAAAATGGAATTTGTGTGTGAGATTCTATTTTTAAAGCTGAAATTAGTAAGTGTAAATTAATTAGTTTCTTCAGTTCCTCCCTCCTCCCTCTTTCTCCTTCTCTCCCTTCCTTCCTTCTTTCTTATTTCTTTTCTTTTTTTTCTTTCACTTTAAAAGTTGATTTCCATTAGTCATTTATGTTTTTCAAAATTTCCTCTTTAGTTTTTAAAGATAGTTATCCGATCTGTATTATTTTGGAGAGGCTATTAAATGGGGGTAAAGACCTTTGCGTAGGAGTGTTGTAGGGAGACATGAGAGTATATTTACTCTAAATTTGAAAATTCCCAGGTCTTCCTATTGCCATTCTTTTAGCAACTTTTTACGGTTTCAGTTCTCTTCTTAGAATATTTTCTCAAGAAGCATTTGGATTTTAAAAAAGAATAATGTTTTAATACAAAGGAATGAATCTTTAAAAGAAAAATGTTAAATACTATTTCATTATATTACAGAAGATTTTTCTTATTTGAAGTGACAACATGTGTTTTTGAGGTTGGGGATTTTATACCATATATTTTATTGCTTGGTTGGTCTATGAATGAGAGTGGTTTCAGTCCTTAACTAACTTTAAAAAATGAGTATGTGTGTAGTTGTTTGTGGTTTTCAAAGGCTTTTCTTATACATTACTTCACTTATATTCAAAGTAACTCTGTGTGAAGTAAATTTGTTCTTTTAAAAAACTGAAGTGTAAACATACAAAATGTATAAAATATAATTGTATGTATATATAATAATACTTACAAAGTGAATTCCATGTAACCATGTAATCCAGGTTAAAAAAAACCAGAATACTAATGTCATCCCAGAAGCCACTTGTGTCCCTTCCCAGTCATACCTCACCCTCTCTCTTTAAGGTAAACACCATTGTATGTGTAATGTTAGTCGTTTCCTTTGCTTTATAGTTTTACTGTCTTTGAATGCAACTTTGAACAATATGATTTGATCTTGCCTGTTTTTAATGCATTATGTAAATTATACAGAATCATTTTTTATGGGTTGCAGTTTTTGCTCAACATATATCATGATGAAATCCTAGTTTATTAATTTGCTCTTTATTGTATGAGTATTATGAGTATCAGAGTTTGTCCTCTCTATTGTCAGTGAGCATTTGGGCTATTTTCAGTTGCTGATTATTATGAACAATTCTACTATGAACCTTTTTGTACATGTATCTTCTTGACATACATGGACAAGTTTCTCGAGGTTGTATTTGCGGGAATGGAATTCTTGGATCAGAGGATTTTACCAGATAATGCTAAAATTAAAAAAAAAGTGATAATTTATACTGCTACTAATAGTCTATGCGCATACCCCGTCCTTGACATCTGTGCTAATGGTTGATGTTGTCAGACTTTAAATATTTGCCAATCTGCTGGCTGTGTAGTAATATCTCACCATGGTTTTAATTTGTATTCCTGATTACAAATGGTTGTTAAGCACTTTTTTTTTCTTAAAGTTATTGATCTGGTAGATTTCTTCTTTTGGGAAGTTCCTGTTCAAGTCTTTTGCTCACTCATTTTTCTTTTGGGTTGTCTGCCTTTTTCAAAAAATGATTTTTAACTTCCTATATATTCTTTATATAAATTCTTTGTTATTTATGTGTTGCAAATATCTTTTTCCACTCCTGGTTTGCTTTTTACTCTCTTTATGGAATTGTTTGATGACCAGGCATTCTTAATTTTAATAAAGTTGAATATTGATCTTTTCTTTTTTGGTTAAACCTGTGCTGTTTAAGACATTCTTTCCTATGTGAGGTTATGAAGATAATCTTCAATGACTTCCACATTGACCTTTAATCCAGCTGCAGTTGTGTTGGGATATTGTTTGATGTAGGAGTGTAGTTGTATTTTTTTCCTTCTATAGGTATCCAGCTGTACCAGATAATTTACTAAAATCCATCCTTTCCTGACTGCTCTGCAGAGTTACCTCTGTCATATATCAAATGCCCATATAAGCATGGGTCTATTTTGGGGTCATTTATTATGTTCTCTTGATGTGTTTGTCTCTCCTTGTACCCTACTTACTTATATTTGCTCAATACTAAGTCTATTATCTTGTAGAATAAGTTCTGTCACCTTGTTTTTATTTTTCAAGAGTGTTTTGGCACTTCTTGATCCTTTGCATTTCCATATAAATTTAGAATTAACTTGTTAAGTTCCACAGACAAAACCTGTTGTGATTTTTTTTAATTCAGTTTGCATTTAATCAATAAGTCAATTTTTATGGAAATGATACTTAACATTGTATCTTCCAACCCATGAACATTTATCTCTCTCCAATTATTTCAGTCCTCTTTAAAGTGTCCCAATGGAGTTTATAAATTTTCCTGTACAGGTCTAATGCGGCATTAATGTTAAGAAAATTAAATAACATTTCAAGACAATAGTAACAGAGAGGTCAGAAAGTTAATTGTTAAATGAGCAATACAAACCATAAATTGCTTTAAGAATTCAGTAAGGGAACAGATATACTTTAGTGTTTCATGATAGATGAAACTCGAAGAGATTTTGGGTCCAATATTAATAAACAGTATTATCTTAGTTCCCTCATAGGTGTTATATACATGTATATAAATTAATTTTCATATTTTTGGTTGGTTACGAAATTAAAAAAGAACTAATGTACTGATTGTTTCATTGACTATTTGCACAGTCACTATTTTACTGATTCCTTTTTTTCTCTGTTGAATCTTTTGGCTGAAATGGCTATCCTTAAGCAGATATTTTGGTATCATGTAAAAATATCTTAAGGGTAAGGTCTTCTTTATTGTCATTTCCAACCCAAGTATGTTATAAAAGTCTTTGAAACATGAATGTTTGGTGTGACTTCTGAAATAGTGAAATAGTGTATTAGTTGCTTTTTAGTGGTAAGTTTAGCCATTTCCATTTGGCGTATTGATTCTTTGAAACATCAGAGACTTTCTTCAGTGTGTGACTTATAGGCTTCAGGGGAGAACTGAACCACATTCATTGTTTGACATTAAAATGTAATTTATTTTTATTTTCAAAATAGAGATTGGCATATTTAAAAGAATTAGGTGGCATTCTTAGTTCCTAATAAAAATAAATCTCTGTTGGTCTTGACGATTGCTGTACAGATAGGTCCTAACCTTGTCACTTCTGAGGAACAGCAGTGAAATTGTTTGTTCCTGACAGCAGACAGCCCCACTGCAGAGACCTGGTTTCATGTTACATTAAGTATTAGTGCTGTTCTTTCAGGAGCTATTATGCTGTGACATCAAAGATTTTCTGACAGGGCAGTGGTAGGCTAGCACTGAAGTTGTCTGCTGAAATTTTAAAGAATGAAATTAAATATATATGGTCAGACTTTAATATAAGAGATTGGGGCAGAATTAGAATGGTTTAAAGAAGATTGAAGAAATGATGAATCTACAGGCTGGCTTCTTTGTCTCCACTTGTTTAAGCCAAATTTTATTATGTTCTATTTCTACAAAAAGTGCAAATGACTGTTATGTTAATGATAGGATAGTTGGTCATTTTAAGACATTATGAATAAGGAAAAAAGCCTTTTTAAAAAAATGGTTAGGTTGACCTGTAGAGTATTTGATATAAATGAACAAGTGGACAGTAATTGCAATGGCCTGACTACAATTAGTTAAAAGATCCACTAATTAGTTAAAAGAATCAAACTACATATTCTATTAAAGTTACAGGAGTATAATTTAAATTGCAAGTAAAGAGATGGAAAGTCTTGTGACTAAAAAGGCTTAATATTTCATAGCAATTGTATAAATATAGGTAACTTAAAAATTAATAAGATTACAATATTATCTTTAGAAAAGGCTAACTTTTGTTAAATGTTGGGAAATATTATTAGTCACTTTTGTTTGTGTAGGCTTTCTATTTAAGAAAAATCAATTAAGCATTGTTGTAACTGTAACATTACTGTATTTTCATGAAATAATCTTGGTAATATGAAATGTCAATTTTATAAGCACAATTCAATGACTGGACATTTTAGGCAATATAACAATTTTTGAGATTAAGCAAATAAATCATATGTTAAAATGAATATGTACGCAGTATTGTAGTTTTGTTTTTATTAAAGTAATAGTAAATAAAACTTTTTAAAAATTATATACAGATACAAACTTCTAAACATAAAATAGACAAGCAACAAAAATTTACTGTATAACATAGGAAACTATATTCAAAATCTTGCAGTAAAGTATAATGGAAAATAATCTGAAAAAAATAACTGAATCACCTTGCTCTATACCTGAAACTGACCCAATGTTGTAAATCAGCTATACTTCAATAAAATACCATGATACATTTATTTTAAATAATATAATACTAATACTGTCAGTTGAGAAGCAACTGGAGGAAAAAAATTTCTTTATAGGTACTTGTGTGTTTGATCATGTTTCAAGATAATTTCCATTCAGTTGAAAGTATTCTGTAATATAATCATGAAAACAATTATTTAGAAACTGAATTTAAAGGTCTTTGCTCTGACGTATCTCACAATTTTATTCAGATAGATTGGATTGCACCAGGAAATATTGCTACATCCTTTAAAAATCATTAAACTTGATTACTGTGAAATAAAATGGCCAAGGAGTTCTACTATTTCTCATACCACTTGTTGAAATTGAGATACTTAAAATGAATTTGATTATATAAAAATGCTTTCACCCTTTACAAGTTTTTGTGTTGTTTTTACTTCTGGTGTAGCAAAATGCAGTGATAAAAAATCAAAAGAAGCAATAGGCCAAATATGAAAAAGATATTATAATATCTTCTCTGGGGACCCTGAAATCTTATATTTCAGAAATGTCCAAATAGATTAAATATTTTTCTTTTAAAATGTTATAATTTTAAATTATAATATTTGGTAGGAAAGGGTGACTGTTGGGTTAGATGTTTACTCATTTAAAAGCAGTAATCCTATATAGATATTTATATTATCAATAGTATTTCAATCCTTTTACTTCTGTCAACTGCAGGCATCCGAATTCAAAATGCTTTGAATTGCCATTCTACAAACAGGATACATAGAGTTGAGCAATGTTGCCATTAGCTGGCTAAAAGCTACATAGGTGCATTTAAAATTTTCTAGTATACTTACTTACTGAAGGACTGAAGGACTATAAAAAATTTTAGTCTTTTTCATAGGATGATGAAAGAAAGTGTGAGTACTTTAATTAATTTGAACTGTTTTGAAAAACTTTTAAAGTCTGGTTTGTCACACTGTCTATGAAACAATTGATCAGCACTGGTGTTCTCAGGAGAGCTGATTATAGGTACAGTCAGCTATTCCCAAGGGACTGCTAAATTAATGTTAAAAAAAAGGGGTTGTTTATTTATTTTTGAAAATTTTGTGCATTTAACTTAAAGGCTACTGGGAAATACATTTTGAGGAGAATTTGTTGGACATTATGTTATGAGAGGCACAGATGCCTTTTTAAATAAAAGTTATCTTCCATTTAAGAAAAAAACCTAATAATCAGAAACCATTCTATATTCATTTGTATTGTTTGGGGTTTAAATATGTGTTTCATACTTTTTCAAATCAACAAATAATTTGTTAGGTGCTGACTATGTACTAGGCCTTATGGGAATAGAAAATAATTAGTGTGCATCTCTGAACTCAAAGAACTTTACAGTTGTTAGGGCAGTACAAGAGAATGTATAATCAATTGCTAGAATATGTGGTTAGACTATATCTTCGGAGATGAGAAAGAATAAAATCAGCTACTGAGAAATAAGGGTAGGCTTCTATAAGTACACTTCTGAATTGAAGTTTAAAGGCCTTAAAGGACTTAAATTGGCATTGTTGAAGAGTGAACATATCAGGGTGGGTGAATTTGCCTTTGACTTTGCTGTGTTTACAAATTTATATTATTTGGGAACTTTTCTTTGAGCTTACCTTAATTAAACTTATTAAAGGAAATGCATTCAGAATTTTTTCTCCCATAAAAATCCAGAAGCCTAGTTTCCAGCATAGAATACCTTTTTAACTAACATAGTTTCTTATTTCTCTTTTAATGAATAGCGGCAAAAATGACTTGAAAATTCCACCAGTAAACAGGTCATATAATTGAAGTGAATCCTCAAAAATCTAGTTTTGATTTTGTTTAGTAAGTGAAAGCTAAGAGAAAATCTCCAAAGGCTGAAAGTTTACAGAGGAGAAGGTTTTTTGTTTTGTTTTTTTTCTAACTATCTTTGCCTTCCTACTGCAAATGTAACACATTTTCATACATTATGTTAAGTCCATTTCAAATCTGCACATAAAGAGAAACTCATAATTATATTATGTAGTTCTTGGCAAATATTTATAGTTCTCTGGACTAGAGATTGTTATTACTATTCAATACCCTAATTTATGTTTTTATAGCATTATAAATATATATCTGGTAAATGCCAAGATACCCAAAAGTTAACAGTTTGTCTTAAAGTTAAAACATAAAAAAAATTAAGTTACTGAGATGTGATTTAAGAGCTCAAAATTAGCTTCAGTTTTAGTTATTTTATTTAATTAGCCATGATTTCTTTTTACCTAAAGTGAAAGAAAACATTCAAACCAAAGACTACTCAGAAGATCATAAATGTAAGAGAAACAAGATTATTTCAAGTAAATAGTCTCATTTATATCAGATGGTGCATTGCTATATCCAAGAAACAAAATTTATCATTTATATATATTTTTTCTGATTTTTGGTGGGAATAATCAGTTAAAAGGATGATCCTATTAGTTATTATCATTTGGTAATTAATTTTTATATTTAAAATTATTTCTCAACATAAATAGATGAGCATTTAAAAATATTTTTTGTTGCTATTTGAATTTCTTTGTCTTTTAAAAGGGCACCAATGTATAAAGTAAATCTGACTATTTTACTATACTGCAATTTTATTTTGTTGAATTTTGAGGTATACTCTTTCAAAAAAGGGCAAAATACGTTTATTTATTTAAAAGTTTAAGTGGTTGAAATTAATTTTAACTTCAGATTTTTTGAGAATTTCACAACTCTTTGAAACTGCAGTCATTTTCACATTAAAAAATACTAGCAATCAAATACTTGGGTTTAGAGTTTATTAGTGTAACAAATCCCAACTCAAGGTGCATAATTTGATAATTTCCTTCAGCCTCTATGTATGCAGATCTATACTGCACTTTTTAATTTGTTTCTTATTTCATTCACTTGACAAATTTATTGAGCATATACACTGTATCGGGCATCAAAGATATAGAGATGAAACATAAGTGGATACTGCCCTGGATAAACTCACAACTGGGTGATGGGAGAGGCAAGATTGGGAATGAAGGAAAGTAGAGATAAAAGATACATTAGGAGTGTGAGATGGGCAGTGTAAAAGGCATCAAAAATATTTTTAGGTTCAATAATGTGAAGAATGTTTTAATAGAGTAATGGGCAGAGGTCTGTGGGAGCCCATAAGGCATAATATTAATTTTGACTGAATGATGGGTTCTGAGCTACTATTTTTTATGCATATAACTTGAATTTTTTATTGTTCACCCCATTGCCTTAAGGTCAGCTCAATATGGTATTTTCACATTAAATTTTTTTTTGAGATAGTATTTGCATCACATAAAAGTTATCCGTTTTAAAGGGAATTGTTCAGTGGCATCTTGTATGTTTACAATGTTGTGCAATCAGCACACCTACCTAGTTCCAGACATTTTCATCATCCCAAAATGAAACCCCATGCTTATCAAGCAGTTATCCCCATTTCTCTCTCTCCTCAGCATCTGGCAACCACTAATCTTCTTTATGTCTCTATGGATTTACCTTTTCTTGATATTTCATATAAAAGGAATCATACAGTATATTACCTTTTGTGACTTGCTTTTTTCACTTAGCATAACGTTTTCTAGACTCATCTATGTTGTAGCATGCATCAGTACTTTATTCCTTTTTAATGAGTGAATAATATTCTATTGTGTATGTTCTACAGTTTATTTATCCATTCATCCATTGATGGGTATTTAGGTTGTTTACACTTTTTGACTATTTAAAATAGTGCTTCTGTGAGCATGTGTGTACATGTATTTGTCTGAGTACCTGTTTTCAATTTTTCTGGATGTGTACCTAGGAATGGGATTGCTGGGTTATATGTTAATTCCATGTTTAACTTTTTGAGGAACTGCCATACTGTTTTCTACAGTAGCGTCACCATTTTACGTTCCCACTAACAATGTACGAACCTTCCAGTTTCTTCACATCCTTGCCAATGTTTGTTATTTTCCACTAAAAAAATGATAGCCATCTTACTGGGTGTGTCAGATACTATTTTGATGCCTATTTTTTGAAGTCAGAACTAGGAATCTCTGAAAACCATGGGGAAGTGATGGGTTTGGTTGAGCTTACAATAGTCGTCACTGAATCTATTTCTTCTTTCTCAGCAGGAAAGATCCTGAGCTTCCCAGAGATACCTGTAGGCTGATCAGACCTCAGTACTTCATAGTATTGTTCATTCCCCACAATCTGTTATCAACAGAACAGGATCCTAACTACCCCAGGACAGATGAAGTTAAATGTTGTAGAGGCTGGCAACAATGTTTTTGGATCCTCACAGGGCTTACTTTGAAGATAAGCCCCTTTTAAAGAGGAGTTGCTCATACTTCAGAAGACTCTTGAAGGCTTCATTTTAGCACCTTAGGTAGCTATTAGTAAACTAACGAAGTAGAGCCTTAAATCAGAAGTTCTAAACTTCTTTATCTTCCCAGAAATGGAAGCCATTATAATAGAAACTTTAAAACACAAGAATATAGAAGCACATATTCTGTTAACTTTTAGAGGAATGACATCATTATATAACATTTGGAAAACTCTACATTTGCAAGAGAATGAAAGTGAAAAAGGCAAATAACATGTTATTATCCTCATTAAAATAATTTTGACCTTGCAGTTCTCTGAAAGAGTCTTGGGGATACTTATAGATCCATGACCATACTTTGAGAACTGCTGTCCTAAATTATAATGTATCCAGGGATCTAAATATACTAATGTTGACAATATCAATCTTAAAATAACTTTTATTAAATACCTGTGTTCTAATCAGGCACTGATCTAAGTTCTGGGGATATAGCAGTGTAGGAGATGGATAAAGTTCCTGCCCTCATGAGCTTTGAGTTCTAGTCAGTTGATCTGGCAACTGAATGAAGTCATGAGTTTTCTATTTGACTAAGCTAAGTCCTTACATTCATATCTCAGGATTTGTCAAGGCATGTGGGGGGCTATTTATTTACAGCAGGTGAGGCAGTACAGCTGCATTTGTTGACAGGAGTTCAGAGTAATGGAAGACTGCGGTGCCCAAAGCGAGTGGACAACAATATTTAGTTGCATCCCAGACAGCAAGATTTTTGACAGCAAGATTCTTTTTAAGATACTTGTTTCTCTTCTCTTCCCTTCCTCCCGCCACCTCTTTCCTCCTTCCTTTTTCCCTTTTTTCTTCCCTTCCTTCCTTCCACTTTAAGTTGTAGGTAGACTTTTTCCTCAGATCACCTCTCCAATCTTACCACTCTCTCAAAAAGTTATAGCCTTATGCTTCTTTATTATATATAATAAAGAATATATTATATATAATAAATTATATATAATGTATAGAATAAACATATATAGAATACATATGTATGTGTAACACCAAGCACCTGCTATATTTCAGGCAAATTGCTGGGTACTAGCAGTAACACTGGCAATTGAATTTGACCCTCTGTTCTTAGAGCAAGAATTGGAATATTTTAATATCATGACTTAAAGAGATCACTCTAAGGCATGCTCTGAGAGGTTGCATTTCCCTAACTGTTCTCGTTTCTAGTTTTAACGGGCTTTAACAGTTTCTTTGTGTGAATGTACAATATTTCTGAATGGATTAGCTTTGAAAATTTCCCTATCCTGTCTCCCACCCTCATCATTTAAATCATATAAACTGGACTTGCTTTGCATTTTCTGGAGCCATTGCTTTCTAGGGTAGTCTTTAGCAATCAAAATATGCTAGCTATGGCTGTAGTCGGAAACTTTTTTCCCTTGGCAAAAACCAAAAAGGCAAAATAAAATAAACCTGAATTTCAAATTTTTGCTTTAATTAAAATAAGCTTTATAGACATGCATTTTAATGGTGCACTGATAGCCTAGAAAAATCAGAAGTTCAAAGGTTAGTATTGCCAGCACTCGTTAGACTCTTAAGTAATAGCAACAAATATTGTGGAAATTGCAGTTTAGGAAAGACAATAGTACTATACAATTAATAAAGCCTGAAAGGCATTAGCAGATATACTAAGAGGCAGAGGTAAAGTGATTTCATTTATTTTAAAGGTAGAAAGCTGCATTTTTTTGTGTTTTGATTTTGATATTTTGAAGACTTGTGTCTCACTTGCTACGATCACAAATTCCAGCTGTGAATAATGGAAACTATTGAATGGGTGTAAGTGCTGTATTGACTGCTCTTTTCAGTCTATAACACACCTTCCTTGTTGGCACCAAAGAGCAATGAATGAGGCATTTTATTAAAACTGAGGCTTGTGGTTCTAATCAAAGGTCATTGGTTGGCTCTCACTTTTCAGTTTCAGATTTGTCTGTTTGATCAGGGGGCAGCAACGAAATTATTATGACAAAGACTTTGTACTAGGCTGTATCTGTCTGTTGAAACTTGAAAGTCTTTGGAACCGTGATGCTGACAGCATGTGAACACTGCAGGAATGTGCAAGCTGTGTAAGGTCTTAAAGAAACTTTTAAGTATCATCTTCCTTTTGTGTTGTTCGAAAGAGTTTCAGATACTATTAAGGTACTAGTGAAAAGGTGTTTTATTGATTAAAGAAGATTTTTTTCTAGCAAATATGCGTTAAGACAGTCTTCCTATTACTTCTGCTCAGTCCCTGCTTTTATACAGCAAGTTCATTAACATGTAGATATGCAGTGATTGAAGTCAGACTGCTTTTTACAGTGGAGTTGTCTCGATATAATGAGCTCCTCTTTAATGTTAAAAAAAATTGTTGTTACTTCCTAAAAGGGGTTGTTTGTGAATTTCATTAAATTTAATCTCCTCTTCAAACAATTTCAGCATTGTTCAGTTTACTACAATTAAAATGCTTTCTGATGCTAAAAAATCACTTTTTACAGATGTATCACAAATGTAAGCACTGTGAGAGGGGCTTTGTTTTTTACTTTGAAAGAAAAGCTGCTATTTAGCTGAGAATTCTTATTTTTTAAATTGGTGCTCCATATGGAAAATCATAAGAGGGTACACTTACTGTATTGCTAAACAAGCTAGTTTGCTCTTGAGGGTTAGGTTTCACAACTAGTTCATTCAGTCCCTGGACTAAAGCATTGATCTAATCATAGCTGAAAAACAAGGGCCTTATCCTTGCCTTCTAGGTTTACTAGATTACAACCCCTTCATCTTTGGGATGTTGGAAGTCTTGAGAAAGAACAGATTAGTGAAGTTAGATTTTTGCTTTGGACAAAAGTTTCCAAAGGGGCATATTAGAAACCTGACTAAATTCTCAGTTGCAAACCAGCAATTGTAGTTCATAGTGAATAGCTTCATTCTTTGTAAATTATCCTTTCCACTTAGGCAAGCATAAGTTCCCACTAGTTTGTAGGACTTGAATGGTATGAGAGAAATCCTTGGCATTGCTTGAAGATTGGGCATAGAAAAAGGTAGAATGTCTTTCTAGACAGGTGGAAGATTTAAAAATTCCCAGGTGGTAGCAAGGACATTTTTCTGGTGAACGGAAGGTTGTGAAGGGAAGAGGTTGGAAAGTTAAGAATAAATTATTTGATTTCTTAAAGTTTTGGCCAGCTAGCAGAATTTATAGAGCTATATGAGTCCTACTATGAACAGTGTTCAGGAAGATGTTCTTCCAGGATGTTTCTTCTTGCTTTAGTTCTTAGAGGCTATTTACATAGTGCCAAAACATCTAGTCAAGTCAGGAATATACTCAGAGATTCTTGATATTTGATATTGCATAGAAAAAATATTTTAGATGTTTGGCTAATTTTTGAAATTGTGTTCTGGCTCCTTGAAGATAGGGCCAACATCTGAACCTTAACAGGGGTCTTTAGTAGACTGAGCTAATCATATCACTAAGTGGGCCTTTATAAGTCATTATGATGTAGCTACATAACAAAAGGGCCTAATCAGATATCTTTATTATACAAAAGATAAGAAGACACTATCATCAGAAAAAGGCACAGCTCTTATGCTATATAAGGCAGGAAATACTTCCATAGCTTGTATGAGCTAATAATTATGATAATATTAACTGATATTTTAATTTATAATAATAATAAATGATAGTGTTGCTAATGTTATCGTTTATAATTACAAAGGTAATATTTTCAGATGAGAAATAAGGATATTTGAAATAAATACATAAGATAATTATATATGAGCAAAGGAATGGTGCATAAAAGAGTCATGGAATTTGATGTTTAGATTAACTCTTATGTGGAGATTGCCAGTCTTATGTTAGTTATGAAAGAAAGGAAAATTGGTAAGCTGGGACTGCCAGGGAGGACATTCTGGGGGTAGTGTATAGTCAAGAAGAAATTTGGATGAGGGAATGGATTTACTGGGCACATTTAGTGTGGAGTAAATTTTCCAGTGGGGACTTTATGCAGTAGAGAGAAGAAACAGGTACGAAGGGACAAATTGGAGAGTAAGGGCTTAAGACATTTGTCAAATGCAGTGCAGATGCCACATGGAAAATTTCCTTATCTTACTTTGTCCATCTTAACCTCCATGAGGACACACACATATACACACATACACACACAAAGATACACTTTAATTATATACACTTAGGAGACTTTTGACATCTTTGATAACATTTTCCAGTATATAGGAGAAGAAAGAAAGATAAAATTTTATGAAAAACTATAGTCATATTTACTAGTTCTCAATAGTATATTTAACAAGACTAACTGGAAATACTACATTTTGAGAATATCATCAGAAAGTCTGGGATTCTGAAGTTTGGAAGACATTTAACTAATGCTGGAAAAGGAAACTTATGTGTGGCAATCATATTATGGTATATAACAGTAATGAAAAGTTGGAGAATAAAGTCAGAAATTCCTCATATGAAACTACTTAATTTGGTCCCAGAAGCACTCACAGCTAAGGCCTATGAATTGTGTTGCATTGTTTACAGAATAAAATTTGTAAGGATTTTATATTTTATGAATTAACTTCCAATGCTTTTTATTATGTGCAAAAGCAATAAAACAAAGTGCAAGAACAATAATGTTTAAATATTAGCAGCATTTGAATGAACATAAATTTATGATCCAGATAAAATGTTATTTGCTGAATGCAAAGCCATATTACATGGCTTGATACTGGATACTTTAATCTGAAATGTTAAATATTTTAATCAACATATAAAATGCTAGAGATACTTGTCCTAGATTTATAACTAATTGTTTATGGTCACTTTTATATGTGATTCTGTGGTTCTATTTGAATATACCTTTAAAGAGGATGGCATAGTTATCCTTTGTTTTTCAATATTTGAGCCAAAAGATGTTATTAAAGTATTTTTATTTTTATGGGAGGAAATATGAAAAATATGATGTTCACTGAGAAAAATGTGAGTTAGATCAGCATTGCAGGTACCTTTAGAATATCTAACCATTTAGTGTATTTTTCAACCATAGTTCCTTTATCAGTCAAACTTAACCAGTGATTGGAGAATGTTGTTGATTTGGGGACAAGTAATTTCAGTGCTTTTGACTTGTTTTCTTTCTCATTTTTAGGCTATGGCTGTAATGAATCTCTGATAATGATGAATGAATAATATCCTCAGTCTTTCTGGCTTTTTGAACCTGTTACTAACTAATCTTTCCAGTGATGATTATATATTCATTTAAGGACTTTTTGTTAGATACTTAAGGTAGAAGATACTATAAAATATAATTAAGAGCTATGATATTCTTTTGCATAAGTTCTTATTTTGAATCAAACAATAAAGTTTTGATTCATTTTTCTTTTACTTAAAATGTATAAATATCAAAAACCTGAAAGTAGTATGTCAGCTTTTCCAAGCAAGATATTGAGATCAGAATCTTGAGAAGGAAATATGTGTATTAAAAAGCCCATCTGGCTATAGAACTGGCAAAACATACTACTGAATTATTGGTAAATATGAATTTGTTCATAATTTTACTTAGTCAAGAGAACATGGTGGAAGGCACTTCTTTTTATGAATATGTTCATCATATCTCCACTTTTAAAAGTTATTTAATTTTCTGGTGTGTGAAATTCTTCTGGTAAAAATTTTTATATGTTTAAAACTTTATGTATAATAATAATGATAATATATTTTATTTAATAAAACATCTAAATGCTTAAATTACTCATCATACCTAAGCAAAAATAATTAAAAAAAAGAAATACAGTTATCTTGGTCGATGATCAGCTAATTAGTGTTAATTTAAATTCAGTAAACATACACACTGAAAGATTCAATGAGTTTTCATAGCATTGTCCACTTTTTAATGTATAAGCTAAAAATTTCTTTTCCTTTCTAGATTGTTGGATTTTTAAAATGTTATTGACATTTGTTTGTTTATTTATATATTTATTTTTGGTTGTGAATTTTGCAAATAATCCTGCTGACTAGTATATAATTGAGATTGAGATGTCTTCCATTTTTAGCTATTTTCATGTGAAACATTCAGAGAAGTAATCCTGCACATCTTTTAAGCAGTCAATGACCTTATCTTTTGCCAAAATCAAATGACATTCAATACTGATACTATGGAGAGAGGAATCAAAATAGACACCTAATTATAATTACTTTCCCCCCATCATTATATCACTACGTGCAGAACAACTGATTTTTAAGAGATCACACAACTGCTGAATTTTGGCAGGTACAAAGGATTTTTTTTCCTTTGCTTCCCTCCCCCTCCCCCTTTCTCCTTTCATCACATGTAGGATTTATTGGAACAGTTCAGACTGACCTCTTTCTTGAAAGATTTAGTTTGAATTTTAATAGTTTATAGGAAATAGAACTGGAAAGAAAAGTTATGTTTGTGATTGCTTCATATTTTCAGAAATCCTTAATATTTATGGTACAGTTCAATTGTTAAGAGAGTAAGGATAGTCTTGAGTAATCTTGGGGAAATGACTAAAACCTTGGACCAAATACTATACAGTTAGCTTCCAGAGTTACTGCTTTTGGAATAAAATCCAACTGTGAGCAATATAAAGGCAGACACTACAACTTCTTAACTTTTCCAACCTAGTACATAGTACTGTGCCTGGTACATTGTAGATATTTAATAGTTGCTGAAAGAGCAAAGGAAGGTAGTATGTGAGGGAAGGAAGGAGAGAAAAACCTAGGTTAATTGGACAAAGTGATAAATCCTATGTTACCCTGTTGTGTTCTTTTTTTGTCTGTTGCATTGCTTTCCCTAACCAAACACTAACAGGGGTTTGATCTTTACACTGAGCACAAACATGGTATAACTTTGAGAAACTTGTTGTTGCAAAGGTTTAGATACTTTTATTTGCTGTTAGTTCACGGTAGCTCAATTCTTTTTCTTCCTGTTCATTTTGGTTGGATAGTATTGGAAACAATATATGTAGGGTTGCATATGACATTTTAAGGAAAGCTTTGATGATGAGTATCATCAAAGTATCACTTATTGTTTCTTCTCTTAAAACTGCAGATCCCTGTGACCAGTTCTCCTTTTGAATGGGCTGTGAGCCCTCTGGCAATAGGGGCCACCACTTCCTGTTCAGGCTTGTTGACCGCACTAAAACACTTCAAATACTCTGTAACATGTATATGATATTTAAGAGTCAAAGATACCTGCTAGTTAGCCCATTGATAGAAAGTGGTTTATTACTCATCTTTTAGATAAGGTCTTTGATGAAGTGGTGTTAGAATTTAAGACAGGTAAAGGACTTGAGTAATAGAGTTCATCCTTGTGCTGTAAGTCAGCAATGAAACTCATCTATCCTGTCTATGAATTTGTTGTCGTTTTATTTACTGGTAATTTTATCCTGGCTCTGTTTGAAGTTAGAGACACCGGTCTACAATAGATGGCCCTAGGATCAATGCCTCTTTAAAGGTATAGTCTCTATTGGGAGATGTGGCTAGTGGATTGTAGTCATTTACGCATTTCTGTTTTAAAATGTCATCAAGTGTCTTCTTTTTACAGATAGTTTAGTTAATAAAAGGAAAATTATTAGAAAAAGTATTTTTGAAGATGATAAATTTCTAGGTTTAAAGTGCAGATTTTGATCCTATTGTTGATACTGCTGTTTAACAATTGTAATTTTTATTATGAAATATAGTCATTATGTAAAAAGATTCCCATGTTCATATGGTGTTATTTCTCAAATAATTTTATATCAATTTTTTTATTGTGGTATAGTCAATTTACAATATTGTATCAATTTCTGGTGTACAGCATAATGTTTCAGTCATACATATATATATATATATATTCATTTTCATATTTTTTTCATTATAGGTTACTACAAGATATTGAATGTAGTTTCCTGTGGTATACAGAAGAAACCTGTTGTTCTGTTTTATGTATAGTAGTTAGTATCTGCAAATCTCAAACTCCCAATTTATCCCTTCCCACCCCCTTCCCCCTCTGGTAACCATAAGTTTGTTTTCTATGTTTGTGAGTCTGTTTCTGTTTTGTAAATAAGTTCATTTGTATCTTTTTTTTTTTAGATTCCACATATGACTGATATCATATGGTATTTTTCTTTTTCTTCTGGCTTACTTCACTTAGAATGATGATGTCCAGCTCCATCCATGTTGCTGCAAATGGCATTATTTTATTCTTTTTTATGGCTGAATAGTATTCCATTGTACAAATATACCATAACTTCTTTATCCAGTCATCTATCAATGGACATTTAGGTTGTTTCCATGTCTTGGCTATTGTAAATAGTGCTGCTATGAACATTGGGGTGCATGTGTCTTTTCAAATTAGAATTCCCTCCAGATGTATGCCCAGGAATGGGATTGCTGGATCATATGATAAATTTATTTTTAGTCTTTTGAGGAATGTCCATACTGTTTTCCATAATGGCTACACCAAACTATATTCCCACCAACAATGTAGGAGAGTTCCCATTTCTCCATACCCTCTCCAGCATTTATAATTTGTGGACTTTTGAATGATGGCCATTCTGACTGATGTGAGGTAATACCTCATTGTAGTTTTGATTTGCATTTCTCTGATAATTAGTGATATTGAGCATTTTTTTCATGTGCCTATTGGCCATTTGTATGTCTTCATTGGAGAATTGCTTGTTTTGGTCTGCTGCCCATTTTTGGATTAGGTTGTTTGTTTGTTGTATGAGCTGTTTATATATTCTGGAAATTAAACCTTTGTCAATTGCATCATTTGCAAATATTTTCTCTCATTCTGTAGGTTGTTGTTTTGCTTTACTTATGACTTCCTTTGCTGTGCAAAAGCTTATAAGTTTAACTAGGTCCCATTTGTTTATTTTCCCTAGGAGAACATTGGTAAGATTTATGTCAGAAAACGTTTTGCTTATGTTTTCTTTTAAGAAGTTTATAGTATCTTGTCTTATGTTTAAGTCTTTAAGCTATTTTAAGTTTATTTTCATGTATGGTGTGAGAGAGCATTCTGACTTCATTGATTTACATGTGTCTGTCCAGTTTTCCCAACACCACTTGCTGAAGTGACTGTCTTTTCTCCCTTGTATATTCTTACCTTATTTGTAGAAGATTAATTGACCATGTAAGTCTGTGACCATAAGTGCCTGGGTTTATTTCTGGGCTCTCTGTTCTGTTCCACTGATCCATGTGTCTGTTTTTGTGCCAATACCATGCTGTTTTGATTACTGTAGCTCTGTAGTATTGTCTGAAATCTGGGAGGGTTATTCCTCCAGCTTCATTTTTTTCCCTTTCAGTATTGCTTTGGCAATTCTGGATCTTTTCCATATAAATTTTAGGATTATTTGTTCTAGTTCTGTGAAAAATGTCCTGGATAATTTGATAGGGATTGCATTAAATCTGTAGGTTGCTTTGGGTATTATGGCCATTTTAACAATATTAATTCTTCCAATCCAAGAGCTTAGGATATGTTTCCATTTCTTTAATTTCCTTAGTCAGTGTTTTGTAGTTCTCCCTGTATAAGTCTTTCACCTCCTTGGTCAGATTTATTCCTAAGTAGTTTATTGTTTTGGATTCAATTTTAAAAGGGATTGTTTCTTTACTTTCCGTTTCTGATATTTCATTGTTAGTGTAAAGAAATGCAGCTGATTTCTGTATGTTAATCTTGTATTTTGCTAGTTTGCCGAATTCTTTTATCAGCTCTAGTAGTTTTTGTGTGGAGCCTTTAGGATTTTCTATATATAGTGTCATGTCATCCACATATAGTGACAGTTTTACTTCAGTCTCTTCCAATTTGGATCCCTTTTATTTCTTTTTCTGGTCTGATTGCTATGGCTAGGACTTCCAATACTGTGTTGAATAGAAGTGGTGTGAGTGGGCATCCTTGTCTTGTTCCAGATTTTAGTGGGAAGGCGTTCAGCTTTTCATCGTTTAGTATTATGTTGGCTATGGGTTTGTCATCAATAGCTTTTATTATGTTGAGATACGTTCCCTCTATACCCACTGTGGTAAGAGGTTTTTTTTTTTTTATCATAAATGGGTGTTGAATTTTATCAGATGCTTTTTCTACATCTATTGAGATGATCATGTGATTTTTGTCCTTTTGTTGATGTGGTGTATCACATTGATTGATTTGCGTATATTGAAACATCCTTGTGTCCCTGGGATGAACCCAACTTGATCATGGTGTGTAATCTTTTTAATGTGTTACTGGATTCTGTTTGCTAATACTTTGTTGAGGATTTTTACATCTATGTTCTTCAATGATATTTTCTCTTTTGGTAGTGTCTTTGTCTGGTTTTGTTATCAGGGTAATGGTGGCTTAATAGAATGAGTTTGGGGGTTTCCTCTCCTCTTGAGTCTTTTGGAAGAGTTTGAGAAGAATCAATATGAGCTTTTCTTTGTATATTTGATAGAATATCCTAGTGAAGCCATCTGGTTCTGGACTTTTGTTTGCAGGGAGTTTTTTTTTTTTTTTTTTTTTTTTAAATTGCTGATTCTATTTCTCTTCTAGTGATCAGTCTGTTCAAACTATCTATTTCTTCTTGATTCAGTTTTGGTGGACTGTATGTTTCTAGAAACTTGTCCATTTCTTCTAAGTTGTCCAATTTGTTGCCATATAGTTGTTCATAGTATTTCTTATGATATTTTATATTTCGGTGTTGTTGGCTGTAATTTCTCCATTCTCATTTCTTATTTTGTTTATTTGTGTCCTCTCTCTTTCTCTTGGTGAGCCTAGCCAGAGGTTTGTTGATTTTGTTTACTCTTTCAAAAAAAACCAGTTCTTGGTTTGATTGATTTTTTTTCTGTTGTTTTATATCTCTAGTTTATTTATTTCTTTCCTCACCTGTATTATTTCTTTCCTTCTGCTGACTAGGTTTTGTTTATTCTTCTTCTAATTCTTTTATGTGGTAGGTTAGGTTGTGTATTTGAGATTGTTCCTGTTTTTTGAGGAAGGCCTGTATTGCTATGACCTTCCCTCTTAGGACTGCTTTCGCTGCATCTCATAGATTTTGTGTGGTTATATTTTCTTTGTCATTTGTCTCAAAGTATTTTTAAATTTCTTCTTGATTTCATTGTTGACCCATTGGTTTTGTAGTAGCCCATTGTGTAGTCTCAATGCAGTCATTTTTTTTTTCCTCACTCCCCCCTCCCACCCCCCGTGGTTTACTTCTAGTTTCATGCCATTGTGGTCAGAAAAGACACTTGAAATAGTTTCTGTCCTCTTAAATTTGTTGAGGCTTCTTATGTGTCCAAGTATGTGGTCTATCCTAGGGAATGTTCCATGCACACTAGAAAAGAATGTATATTCTGCTTATTTGGGATAAAATATCCTAAAAATATCAATTAAGTCCAGCTATTCTATTGTGTTATTTAGTATCTCAGTTTCTATATTGATTTTCTGTCTGGAAGATCTGTCCAATGCTGTTAGTAGGGTGTTAAAGTCTTTTACTATTATTGTGTTCCCATCAATTTCTCCCTTTATGTCTATTAGTATTTGTTTTATATATTTAGGTGCTCCTGTATTGGCTACATATATGTTAACGAGTGTAATAGCCTCTTCTTGTATTGTTTCTTTTATCATTGCATAGTGTTCTTCTTTATATTTCTTTATGGCCTTTGTTTTAAGGTCTATTTTGTCTGATATGAGTATTGCTGCCCCTGCTTTCTTATCATTTCCATTTGCATGAAATATCTTTTTCTATCCTCTCACTTTCAATCTATGTGTGTCCTTCAACCTAAAGTGGGTTTCCTGTAAGCAACATATTGTAACCTCTTGTTTTATTATCCAGTCTACCACTCTGTGTCTCTTGATTGAAGCATTTAGTCTGTTGACATTTATAGCAATTATTGATAGATGTGTGTTTATCGCCATTTTAAACTATGTTTTCCAGTTGATTTTGTATTTCTTCTTTTTCTTTTTGTGGTTTGATAATTTTCATTTGTATTAGCTTGGTTTCTTTTTGGTTATGTGACTTTATTGTGTGCTTTTGATTTGTGGTTACCCTGTTTTTCAAGTATGTTAACCCATTACTATATCTGTTTGCTGTAGAATGGTAGTCATATAGGCTCAAACATATTCTAAGAAGAATGAAAAGACAATCTACATTTTCTTGCTTCTCTCTCCCACATTTTATGATTTTAATGTCCTCTTTTACAACTTCATGTTTATTCTCTTGCAGCTCATTGTAGTTATTGCATTTCCAATTATGGTGTTATCTTTTCTATGGCATCCTGTTTCTTTTCTATTCAGAGACGGTCTTTCAGTATTTCTTTTAGGATAGGTTTAATATTGCTGAATTCTTTTAGTTTTTGATTGTCTGAGAAATTTGTTGTTTCTCCTTCTTTTCTAAAGGATAGTCTTGCTGGGTAGGGTATCCTGGGTGCAGATTTTTCTCATTCAGGACTTTGAATATATCTTGCCACTCCCTTTTGGCGTGCATTGTTTGTGTAGAGAAAACATCTGAAAGCCTAATAGGCTCCCTTGTAACTAACTCTTTTTCTCTTGCTGCCTTTAGAATCTTTTCTTTATCTTTAACTTGGTGTAGGTCTGTTTGGGTTCATGTTGTTTGGAACCCTCTGTGCTTTCTCTGCTTGGATATCTGTTTCCTTCATTATGTTTGAAAGGTTTTTAGTCATGATTTATTCAAACTACCTTTTCAATCCCCTCTTCTCTTTCTTCTTCTGGTACCCCTATTATGTGTAGATCGGCACACTTTATATTATCCCATAGGTTCCTGACATTGTTTTCATTTGATTTTCTGTCTGCTTGTCTTTTTTTTTAGACCCTTTAAAAAATTTATTTATGTATTTATTTTACAATGTCATATTTTTAAATTGAAGTATAGTTGATGTACAATATTATGTGTTACAGGTATACAATGTAGTGTTCACAAATTTTTAAAGATTATACTCCATTTATAGTTATTATAAAATATTGGCTCTATTCCCCATGTTGTACAATACATCCTTGTAGCTTATTTTATACCTGATAGTTTGTACCTCTTAATCTTCCACCTCCATCTTACCTTTCTTCTTTCCCTCTCCCCACTGGTAACCACTAGTTCATCCTCTATATCTGTGAGTCTGTTTCTTTTCTGTTATATTCACTAGTTTGTTGTATTTTTTTATATTCCACATGTAAGTAATATCTTATATTTATTTGTCTTTCCTTGTCTGACTTGTTTCACTTAGCATAGTGCCCTCCAAGTTCATGCATGCTGTACCCCAGGAGCAAATACAACATTTTAAATCACCTGTACTTCAACTAAAAAGCAAACAACCAACCAACCAACCCATTTAAAATATAAGTAGAAGAACTGAACACACATTTTTCCGAAAGAGGAAATGCAGATGGCCAACAGGAGCATGAAAAGTTGCTCAACATCACTAATATCAAGGAAATGCAAATCAAAATCACTATCAGGCATCATTTCGCATCTGTCAGAATGGCCATCATCAAAAAGGACACAAATAACAAATGCTGACAAGGATGTGAAGAAAAGGGAACCCCTGTATACTGTTGGTGGGAATGTAAAACAGTGCAGCCACCATGGAAAACAGCATGGAGATTTCTCAAAAACCCCAAAATAAAACCACCACATGGCCCAGCAATTCCACTCCTGGGCATATATCCAAGAAAAATAAAAATGGTAATTGAAAAAGATTCATATGCCCTGCTATTAACAGCAACATTATTTACAATTGCCAAGACATGGAAGCCTCCTAAGTACACATCAACAGATAAATGGATAAATAAGATGTAGCATATGTATGCAATGGAATACAACTCTCTCATAAAAAAGAAGGCTATTTTGCCATTGTGGTCCTTTGTTTGCTTTTTTTTTTAACTTCAAAAACCAGAATTTTATAACTAGCATAAACATTTCCACTGCATCCAAAACAACAAAATACCTAGTTATAAACTTAACCAAGGAGGTTACCTATACTCTGAAAGCTGTAAAACATTGATGAAAGAAATTGAAAATGATACAAAGAGATGGAAAGATATCTTGTACTCTTGGATTGGAAGAATCCACATTATCAAAATGGCCATATTACCCAAAGTAATCTACAGATCCAATGTAACCCCTGTCAAAATACTCATGTCATTTTTCACAGAACTAGAACAAACAATTCCAAAAATTTGTGTGGAACCACAAAAGATCCCGAATTGCCAAAGCAGTCTTTTGTAGGTCTCCCCCCGCCCTTTCTTCTTTTTGTTCTTTTTACTTTGTGGTTTGATGACTAGAGAAGTTCCGTTAACATTTGTTGTAAAGCTGCTTTAGTGGTGCTGAATTCTTTTAGCTTTTGTTTATCTGTGAAGCTTTTGATTTCTCCATCAAATCTGAATGAGAGCCTTGCTGGATAAAGTATTCTTGGGTTTTCCCTTTCATCACTTTAAATATATCATGCCACTCCTTTCTGGCCTGTAGAGTTTTTGCTGAAAAATCAGCTGATAATTTTATGGTAGTTCCCTTGTATGTTATTTGTTACTTTTCTCTTGCTAATTTAAATATTTTCTCCTTATCCTTAATTGTTGTCAATTTGATGACTATGTGCCTTGGTGTGTTCCTCTTTGGGTTGATTCTGTGTGGTACTCTGTGCTTCCTGGACTTGGGTGACTGTTTCCTTTCTCAAGTTGGGGGAAGGTTTCAGTTATTATCTCTTCAAAAAAATTTTCAGGTCCTTTCTTCTCTTTCTGGGACCCCTATAATGTGAATATTATTGTGCTTCATGTTGTCCCAGAGTTCTCTTAAACTATCCTAATTTCTTTTCATTCTTTTCTTCTTTTTTTCTGTTCTGCAGTAGTGATTTCCACTAATCTGTCTTCTGGCTCACTATCCATTCTTCTGCCTCATTTAGTCTATTCTTGGTTCCTTCTAGTGTGTTATTCATTTCAGTGATTTTCTTCTTCAACTTTTTTTGGGTATTCTTTATATTATCCAACTCTTTGCTAAAAACTTTGCTCTGTGCATCTGTACTCCTCTTGAGTTCTCTGAACATCTTCGCTGTCATTGCTTTAAACTTTTTCTTGGATAAATTGTCTATTTCTTCATCACATAATTCTTCTTCTGGGGTTTTATCTTGTGCCTTGGCCTGGAAGATATTCCTCTGCCACCTCATATTGTCTATTGTCTATCTTTCTATTTATATTTTTAGGTAGGTTAGTTACATTTCTTGACCTTGAAGAAGTGGCCCTCTGTGGGAGATGTCCTACATGTTCTAGCAGTACACTCCTCTATTGTCACCCAAGGGCCAGGATCCAGCTGGTCCCAGTATAGAGTCTGGCCTCTGTTTGTGGATTCCTTCCACAGGCTTTGAGATTGTTTTTTTCTTATTTCTGGTATCTGACCCCTGGTGGATGAGGCTGGACTAGAGGCTTATCTAGGTTTCCTGGCAGGAGGAGTCAGTGCCTGCCCACTGCTGGGTGAAGCCTGGTCCTGTCCCTCTGGTGGGTAGGGCCATGTCTAGAGGCGTTTGTGGCTCAGGAAGTCTGCCAATCAGTGGGGCTGTGTTCCTACCCAGTATGTTGTTTGGCTTGAGGCTTTCCAGCCCTTAAGCCTACAAGCTGTTGGGTGGGGCTAGGTCTTGGTGCTAATGATCCAATTAAGATGTCAGCCTCTAGGAAAGCTCATGTAGATGAACAATCCCAGAATGTCCACTACCAGCTTTTATGACCTCTGGGTGAGCTGCAGCCGTCCCCTACCTCCCCAGGAGACCCTCCAAAACCAGAAGGCAGGTCTTGATGAAATGACTGCCTCTGCCCTTGGACCTGACACATGTGAGATTCTGTGTATGCTTGCCAAGAGAATAAAGTCTGTTACCCCCAGTCCCATGGGGCTCCTGTAGTTAAGCCCCACTGGCCTTCAAAACCAGATGTTCTGGGGTCTCCTACTCCCAATGCCAGAACCCTGGGCTGAGGAGCCTGATGTGGGGCTCAGAACTCTCACTCCTGTGGGAGGGACTTTGTGACCTAATTATTCTTCAGGTTGTGAGTCACCCACCTGAGGGTATGGGGCCCAATTACATCACAAGCATGCCCCTCCTACCATCCTGCTATGATTCCCTCTTTATATTTCCAATTGAAGAAAAGCTTTTTTGCCAGGTTCTAGCCTGTTTTTTTTTTTTTTTTTTTTTTTGATGATTGGTTAGCGGTCAGTTGTGGTTTTGTTGTAGTCATGAGGAGAGGTGAGCTTGTGGTCCTACAAATCCACCATCTTGACTGGAAATTTCTCTACCATTATGATTGGGAGGTTTCTGTTATTTTGCTTTCTAAATCACTTATTCATTTTTCTGCTTTTTTTTTTTTTTATCATTATTTAGCCTGCTTTTGGCTGCCTTTACCTTGGCTTTTAACTTAGCAGTTGAGTTTTCTGATTTTAATTGTCTCTCTTTATTGTTTCTATTTCCTTTTCATAGTATTCTGCATTTGTATTGATAATCTCTCTTATTTCCTTCAGTGCTTTTATCACCTCCTTTTTGAAGCCATGATCTAGTAGACTGTAGAGGTCTATTTCATTGTTCATTCCTTCAGGGTACTTCTCTTGTTTTTTTAATTGAGAGTGGTTCCTCTGCTTCTTCATTTTACTTACAGTTCTCTGACTCTATGAATTTGGGAGTAACAGTTATCTACTCTGGTCTTGAAGTATTTTTTATTTTTAAAAATGGAAGCATTACTCTGTAGACTGTGAGCATCTAATAATTTTATTGTGTGGGCTGTTTTTAGTATGAATAGTTGACATATTTTTCCTCTATCTGTGCTGGCTGTTATCCCCTTGACTGGGGGTGTGGTTGGTGTTGTGGTGACCAGAGCCTGCCCTGGTTGTTGAGTGGGGCCTTCTCTTTGCTCTTTGGTTGTCACAGCCCCAACAGGGGCTGGGTCTGTGCCCTTGTTTTTAGAATAGAGACTTCCAGACCCCTTTCTGAACAGTGTATAGTCGACAGGATTGCAGTGCTTCTGCTGGAAGAGGAGCTGCTGAATATTCCTCCACAGAAGATGTCCACCATTGATTGCCCTCAGTGGTGGTGTCTGTCACTTGTTACACAGGCTTACAAAGTACAGTTTGCTGATGCTGCCCTTGTCCCCACCTCAGCTGTGGGAATGTCAGCAACCTGCTCTGGTGTCCCCCAGGTTCTGTGTTTGCAGGATTCAAGTTTTAGCCCTGCCTCCACTGGAGATCCATGTACCAGGGATTATGTCCCTCCAGAGCAAGCCAAGAAGACGGCTGTATCTGAATCACACCTCTCTGCTTCTGAGAAAGTGTGCCAACAATGATGCCAAGCAATGCCTTCTGAGCTGGTGGAGATAACTGCTATGGCTGGGCTGTGTTGTGCCCCTCCTCCACACCTATACCAGCTGGGGTCCCAGACTGTTCTGTTTTGCGCACTCTCAACCCCAGTGTGCACCACACTCCAGCCCCAGTCCTCTCCCTGGGCTCATCCTTAGAAGCCTGAGCTCCAGCAGTCTGGCCTGGCTTGCCCCTGCCTGCTCACATTTTGGTGATGGGGACTGCAAGGACCCTTTTGGCTGGTTTGTCTCAGTTCTGTCTGCCAAGTGGCTACTGCTTTCTCCTCCAAGCCTCCAGAGCTCTTTTTGTCCCTACTGATCTCCCACTGGAGAGGGGGCTTCTCAGGGTGAGGGTGCTTTTCCTCCTCTGCCACTCCCTCCCTGGGGGACAGATCATGCACTGATTTCATTTTTCTTTCTTTGTTTTTTTTTTCCTTCTACCTGGTTTTTTTGAGGATTTTCTTGTATTTCCAAAATAAGAGCTATTCTGCCAAAGTTCAGTAGGTATTCTGTGTGGATTGTTCAATTTTTAGATATAATTTTTGGTATATTTGTGGGAGAGGGACAGCTATGCATCCTTCTACTCTGCCATTTTGGTAGTCTCCCCATATCAAATATTTTTTATTCCCTTCTAGATAGGTATTATTCAACACCATACTAATTTTCCAGTTTTCCTAATTGTGTCATAGTACTATATGATGTTTACTAAATCAACTTAACTTAAGAGTGTCAGCTCAGAGTAGGCTGTAATTGTTTATGGCATAGAGGATCTCATTCTAACGTTAGACTTGAATGTGTAACTTTTAAGAATGTTATATAAAGCTTTTTAAAAAAACCCTTTGGTTTCCTGAGAGATCTGAATCTCACTCTTTTGTAACTTCCAGGACTGGGCAATATACAGTACGTATTTCTTTATGAAGTGCACAGGTAGCAACATTTTGTAACTAAATATTTAGAAAAATTACTTTCATTTGTGGAAAGTTCTAATTGTTGCTGTGTGCAATAAATGTTTGACTCAGCCTTTATCATTTGACCAAACTAATAGACTCTTAAGTATGAATAGATAAAAACAAAACTCCCACACTAACTCATAGAGTGATACATATTTTAGTTGCCTGCCTTTTTTAGTGGGGAGGGGTTAGTAAATAAGGCTGATCTTTGTAAATTACACAGATCTCACTTTTATTCTGAGAATTTTCATCCCACATTTAAGTTTTATACTGGACTTTGTAAAATGTCAGCTATACAATATATATTTTCCTGTTATTATTTTAGCTCACTGGATTTTTATGATTAACAGAGATTTCAAAAAGCACAGAACCTCTGTATTTTACTTTATAGTTTGTCAAAAAAGTACTAATTTATTTTGGGGCTATATATATTAAAGTTTATTAAGGTATTGGAGACAGTTTTAGATATTACTGCAGTAGTTTTTCTCTGCATACAGTATTTAAGTGCCAATGAAATATGCAAAGTAGAAGGTATAGCTTTTGTAAGCGAAGAGATATAGATCTGTAGGCAAAATGTACACTACAAATTTGGTTAAAAAGGTCTAGAATATTTATAGAGAACTCTGAATTGCTAACTAAGAAGTGCATAAAACATATTCTATTTGATCATTTTTGGTTTTGGATAAAACCAAAATTAAAATTAAAATTATTTTTGTGTTACTGCTTTAAATTTAACCCCATGTTTATAAATATTATGGCATATATGCCAAATAGGAGAGTGTCACATGGTATGAATCTATTTTAAAGCGAGTTTCTTATAGATGGCACATAGTTGGGTCTTGATTTTTATCCAATCTGAAAATCTTTGCCTTTTATTTAGAGTTCTTAGACCATTTAGACTCTTTTTTTTACCTTCATGTTATAAAGATATTTTTCTTAGGAGTCTATGTTGGCAGTTTTTTTCCTTCAATATTTTAAAGATGTTACTTCATGGTCTTTGAGCTTGCATAGCTTCTAATGAAGAGTCTGCTGTCACTCTTCCCCCCATCCCTCATATGTATTGTGTCATTCCCCACCTCCCCCACTGCTTTTAAAATGTTCTGTTTATCACTGTTTTGCAGCAATTTGATTATGATGTACTGTATGTCTTCTTTATGTGGTTTCTTTATGTTTCTTCTTGTGCTTTATTAAACTTCTTGGCGCTATAGGTTTATAGTTTTCTTCCAAGTTTAATCCCTTAGGCTGTATTTCTCACTTTTCCTCCTGTCTTTTGGGATTCCACTTACATGTATGCTAGATTACTTGATGCTCTGTTCATTTTTTAAGATTCTACTTTTCTCTGAATGCTTCAACTTGAATCATTTCTTTTGCTATGTCTTCAACTGTTAATCCAATTCAGTGTTTTTTATTTCACGTATTTTTCCTCTCTAGAAATTATGCATCTTTTTAATATATTCCATGTATCTTCTTAACATGTTCATGTTTTTCTCTATATTTTTGAACATATGGAGCATATTTTAATAGCTATTTTAATATCCATCATCTCTGTCACTACTGGGTCTATTTCTGTTGGTTGATTTTTCTTCTGGTCATGAGGCATATTTTCCTGTTTCTTTGCAAGCCTGTAATTTTTAAAAACTTTTAAAAATTATTGTGATAATAGTCATATAATAGAAATTAGTAATTTCAGCAATTTAAAAGTATACAATTCAGTGGTATTTAGTACATTCATAATGTTGAGCAACCATCTGTAACTATCTAGTTACAGAACATTTTCATCACTCCAGAAGTAAAACTATACCTTTTAAGCAGTTGCTCTCTATTTATCTCTCCTCCCAGCCCCTGGCATTCACTAATCTTTCTGTCTCTATGGATTTCCTGTTTTAAATATTTCATATAAATGACATCATACAATGTATCTGGCTTCTTTTCCTTAGCATATTTTCTAGGTTCATCTGTGCTGTAGCACATATCAGTACTTCATCTATATTTATGGCTGAATAATATTCTCTTGTGTCTATACCTTAATTTATTTATTCATTTATCAGTTAATGGACACTTGAGTTGTTTCTATCTTTTGGCTATTGTGAAAGAGTGCTGCTATGAACATTCATGTGTAAGTTTTTGTTTGAACATCTGTCTTCAGTTTTTTTTTTTTGATTACACCTAGGAGTGAAATTGCTTGGTCCTATGGTAATTCTGTTTATCATAACAGGACTTGCCAAACTGTTTTTCACAGTGGCTGCACCATTGCACATTCTCTTTAGCAATATATGAAGGTTCCATTTTCTCTGCGTCCTCAGTAACACTTGTTATTTTCTGTTGTTGTTGTTTTTTTTAAATTATAGCTATCCTAGTGGATATTAAGTGGTATCTCATTGTGGTTTTGATTAGAATTTTTCTAAAGAATAATAATGTTGAGCATCTTTTCATATGCTTATTATCCATTTGTATATTTTCTTTGGGAAATATCTGTTCAAATCTTTTGCTCATTTAAAAATTGGTTTGTCTTTTCTTTGTTTAGTTGTTAAAGTTCTTTATATATTGTGGCATTAGACCTCTATTAGATAGGCTATTTGCAAATATTTTCTCCATTCTTTGGGTTTTCACTTTCTTAATAGTGTTCTGTGATGCACAGAAGTTTTTAATTTTGATGAAGTCCAATGTATATATTGTTTCTTCTGTTACGTGTACTTTTGATATCATGTCTAAAAAACCATTGCCAAATCCAAAGCCATGAAGATTTATTCCTATATTTTTCCTAAGAATTTTATAGTTTTAGTTCCTAAATAAAGATCTTTGGTCTATTTTGAGTTAATTCTGTTTTTTTTTTTAATATGGTGTAAGGTAAGGATATTTTACATGTGAATATCCAGTTTTCCTAGCATCATTTGCTGAAGAGACTATCCTTTTCCCAAGGGTCTTGGCACCCTTTTTAAAATTAACTGACAATAGATGGATAGGTTTATTTCTAGGCTCTCATTTTCTGTTACATTTATCTATATGTTTATCCTTATGCTGATACCACAACGTTTTGATTACTGTAACTTTGTAGTAAATTTTGAAATTGGAAAGTATGAGTTTTCCATCTTTTCTCATCTTTCTCCAGAATGTTTTGGATATTAAAGGTCCCTTGCAGTTTCATATAAATTTTAGATCAGCTTTTCGTTTCTGCAAAAATGGCCATGGGTTTTGATAGGGATTGTACTGAATCTGTAGATTCATTTGGGTAGTATTGCCATGTTAATAATATTAAGTCTTACAATCTATGAACATGGGATGTCTTTCTCTTTGTTTAGGTCTTCTTTACTCCCTTTCAATAATGTTTTGTAAGGCTGTAATTTGTGATTAAATGATGAGCATTGCAAATTTTATGATATTGAATGCTAGATTTTGTTTTGTTCCTTTTAATAATACTATGATATGTCTGGAACATAAAATTACTTGGAATTAGGTAAGTGAGGCTTGCCTTTAAACTTTTTTAGTGAGGTAGCACATGTTAGTAATAATTTAAGCCCATTACTTGATGAGACCTTTTTGATGACTTTTCTCAGTGTCCATGTATTTCCTCTGTAGTTGAAGGAATACAAACTGTTGTCAGCCCTGGGTGGGCTTCATATATTTTTCAACCTATTATTTTACAATAGTTACATTTCCAGAATAGGATAATTTCCTCTAACCTATGTGCAAATCTCTCTTCAATCAGAAACTGAATGGGACCCCTCTGCACATCTCTGAATCCCCTTCTCTGTTCTGTGTTCCTCTTTTTAAAAGTACTTTCCCATGTTAATTCTAGTCTTTTTGGTCTTTCTGGTCTTTCATCTTTGTTTCTTCAACTCAACTAGACCTCTGGACTCTTGTTTGGGATCCCCTTGTCTGTACTGTGGCCTAAAGACTCTAGAAGCAATCATAGGCTCACCTCATTTGTTTTTCTTTTCTCAGGAATGATAGTCTTGTACTGCCTATTGTTTAGTTTCTGAAAATCATAGTTTCGTATATTTCAGTTTCTGGTTATTTAAAGCATGAAGGTTACTTCAATACTGTCAGAAGTAGAAGTTGTGAATAACTGTGTCAAAGAAAAGTCAAGTTGAACTTTCACTGATGTAAAATGAAGAGAACACCTTAATTCTTGTTTAGTGCCTAGAAGAATTTAGGCACTGTCTTTAATAAATTTATCTTAGAAGTTGAATACATCCTTAATGCTAGTTAATTATTATTGAGAATTTTTTAATTGTGCCATTTTCCAAGTAAATACTGGCTTAATGACACAATGTCCACAATGTTAAGAATTCTTTAAAAAATTCAACCTTAAAAGCATAACATTTTAATGATGACAGGTGTGTGTGTTAGATGGAAGGGGAGATATGATCTTGAACTCTCTTGCTTCAATTTCATCTTTAAAATTAAGAAAATAAAAATATAGTTCTGATATATAAAAAATGATATATGTAATGGGATATATGTATGTGTTTTTAGGAGAGTACCAGACATATGCTAAGTGCTATGTAAGTGTGAAACATTATTATTATCTTAATCATAATAATTATTTTTATTATCATATGAGGAGACATGGAGGGAATTAAATCATTAAATTTAAAGCTATAAAATATTTATATAATTTAATATCAAGTTATTCCTGGATATATTAATTTTGAATATCCTTGGCATGAAGAGTTGAAGACACAGTCTGGAGTTTGGGCTAGTAATATAGAGCTCAACAAAGAATTATGGTTCTGTGAAACTTGAGTATATTAGCTAGCAAATTTTTTCCTTAGATCTGTGATGTCATTACTGAAATCATCAATATTGAGAACTGAAAGGAAACTAAGCTGAGATTTTTACTGGGCTAGAAATTAAAAGATCTATAGCATAGCCGTTCACATTTTAAATAGAAGCTCAGGTTATTGATATTGTTAAACTCTAAAAATGATATTATAGTTAGATTTTGGGCAAAAATATATGCCAGTATATATTAGTCTACACAGTAAATATATTCTAGAAAGTTGCATTTTCATTCAATTTGGTTATTTTCATTTCCAACTTTAGTATGGAGGAATATACTACTAAAAAGAACATGTTTTTGAGTCCTTAATAATAGATATTATGTGGTATATTAGTAAGTGCTCAATTAACACCTCTACCAAGTTAACTTTTAAAACAATTTTTTGTAGAAGTGTTGTGTGTAGACTACTCTTAATTTGGAAATAAAATACCATACCTTTTCAGAAGTGGAGTTATTAGACTAACTACAGGTAATATAAATATAATGTTAGCTATCATTTACCAATCAGGCCCTTGATACTCGAAAAAAGTACTCCACTGATTTGATCAGTCAGTCTTTAAAATAACATCTGTTTATTGAACAAACTTTTGAATTCTAATGGTGCAGAGTATTGAGGTTACTTAAGACATTAGTGTTTTTGTTCATGTTATGTTAAGATTGGGTAATATTTCTATTTTAGCTCAGCAGAATTTAAATGCAGCTGCATACTTGATTCTGAAGTCTTCTTGATTTGCTGCTTCTGGAGTTATTAAATTCTTAGTCATACTATTGATTAAAATGCTCAAGATTTTTTACCTTGCTAAATTCTGTAGGACAGGTTTGTTCTGGGAGACTTTTGTGAATCAACAGTTTAACTTAACAATTGCTTTAGAAATTTATGAAGTCATGCTTTATACCATTATTTTTATAAGTAACACTAGAAAATACAGTAGTTAGCAGCAGATTTGGAAATGGTAGGGTCTAGTGTGTAAAGTTATTGCATATGAGTGCAGAGAGATGTTATTTCAATGATCTGTTTTTATTACTAGCTTCCGTTTTTATTAAGGATAATGAAAACCTTGTGTCTGGGCCTGTGAACAAAACTAATGTGACCTTTGATGTGACCCACCTGTTTTGCTTTCACAATCAGTAATAGTCCCCTCATGTGAGGGTGATCTGGGGAATAACAATGTGCCAGCATGATGGAAAATAACATTTGCAAATTTAAACTGCAGAATTGAAATATGCTTGGATTAGATCCTAGATTAAAGTAATGAAAACAACTTATCTAACCAAATATTTTGAGAAAAGAAGATGTTAACAGATGCCTGATTCACAATGCCTTTTTTAGGGGGAGTTGTTCCTTGGTTATATACTTGTCTATCATGCTCCTTAAAATAAATGCCCTTCTAAATCAGTATTTGGCAATTCTTGCAACTAAAAAAGCAAAATAACCAATGCCTGGATTGTAGACATTCCCAGTGTTGTTACATTTATGAAAAATTAAAAATTTTATTTAGCATTTAAGACCAATTTTTTAAAGCATCAATCATGCTTTTAAAAAAGAAAGAAACAAGGAATAAGCAGTTTGCTTATTTGATTCTTGGAGAATGTGTATAAATAATAGCTTTCCCTGCTAGACCATGTCTGGCCTGGATTTACCTGGATAGTAGTCTACTAGCTAAAGAACTGTACCAATTTTGCAAATAAATTTAAGGACACCTGCATCTGGTAGATATTTTCACAAGCTTATGTTCTTTAGCATATTTGTTCTTAGAAAGATCTTAGTGATAATATATTTAGTGTCTCAAAACTAATGTACTACTGCTCTGCAATATACAGGCTAAATCCCGTCATCATGGATATCACTCTGTTATAAAAACATTGACATGTCTTGGTTTCTGACTTAGGTTAAAGATAATTCCTAATTGTTTAATACTCATCTTTTTAAAAATTTTTTATTGATTTATAATCATTTTACAATGTGTCAAATTCCAGTGTTCAGCACAATTTTTCAGTCATTCATGGACATATACACACTCATTGTCACATTTTTTTCTCTGTGAGTTATCATAACATTTTGTGTATATTTCCCTGTGCTATACAGTGTAATCTTGTTTATTTATTCTACAATTTTGAAATCCCAGGCTATCCCTTCCCACCCTCCACCCCCCGGTAACCACAAGTCTGTATTCTCTGTCTGTGAGTCTATTTCTGTCCTGTATTTACGCTTTGTTTTTGTTTGTTTGTTTTTGTTTTTGTTTTTTAGATTCCACATATGAGCGATCTCATATGGTATTTTTCTTTCTCTTTCTGGCTTACTTCACTTAGAATGACATTCTCCAGGAGCATCCATGTTGCTGCAAATGGCATTATGTTGTCGGTTTTTATGGCTGGGTAGTATTCCATTGTATAAATATACCACAGCTTCTTTATCCAGTCACCTGTTGATGGACATTTAGGCTGTTTCCATGTTTTGGCTATTGTAAATAGTGCTGCTATGAACATTGGGGTGCAGGTGTCATCCTGAAGTAGATTTCCTTCTGGATACAAGCCCAGGAGTGGGATTCCTGGGTCATATGGTAAGTCTATTCCTAGTCTTTAGAGGAATCTCCACACTGTTTTCCATAGTGGCTGCACCAAACTGCATTCCCACCAGCAGTGTAGGAGGGTTCCCCTTTCTCCACAGCCTCTCCAGCATTTGTCATTTGTGGATTTTTGAATGACGGCCATTCTGACTGGTGTGAGGTGATACCTCATTGTAGTTTTGATTTGCATTTCTCTGATAATTAGTGATATTGAGCATTTTTTCATGTGCTTTTTGATCATTTGTATGTCTTCCTTGGAGAATTGCTTGTTTAGGTCTTCTGCCCATTTTTGGATTGGGTTGTTTATTTTTTTCTTATTGAGTCGTATGAGCTGCTTATATATTCTGGAGATCAAGCCTTTGTCAGTTTCACTTGCAAAAATTTTCTCCCATTCCGTAGGTTTTCTTCTTACTTTACTTCTGGTTTCCTTTGCTGTGCAGAAGCTTGTAAGTTTCATTAGGTCCCATTTGTTTATTCTTGCTTTTATTTCTTCTAGGAGAAAATTTTTGAGATGTATGTCAGATAATGTTTTGCCTATGTTTTCCTCTAGGAGGTTTATTGTATTT
Organism: Camelus ferus; assembly: GCF_009834535.1. NCBI lineage: Eukaryota > Metazoa > Chordata > Mammalia > Artiodactyla > Camelidae > Camelus > Camelus ferus. Next base: position 46,932,508 of record NC_045705.1, read on the forward strand.
TGTCTTATGTTTAAGTCTTTAATCCATTTTGAGTTGATTTTTGTATATGGTGTAAGGGAGTGTTCTAGTTTCATTGTTTTACATGCTGCTGTCCAGTTTTCCCAACACCATTTGCTGAAGAGACTGTCTTTATTCCATTGTATATTCTTGCCTCCTTTGTCGAAGATGAGTTGACCAAAAGTTTGTGGGTTCATTTCTTGGCTCTCTATTCTGTTCCATTGGTCTATATGTCTGTTTTGGTACCAATACCATGCTGTCTTGATGACTGTAGCTCTATAGTATTGTCTGAAGTCTGGGAGAGTTATTCCTCCAGCCTCTTTCTTTCTCTTCAGTAATGCTTTGGCAATTCTAGGTCTTTGATGGTTCCATATAAATTTTATTATGATTTGTTCTAGTTCTGTGAAATATGTCCTGTGTAATTGGATAGGGATTGCATTAAATCTGTAGATTGCCTTGGGCAGTGTGACCATTTTAACAATATTGATTCTTCCAATCCAAGAGCATGGAATATCTTTCCATTTTTTAAAGTCTTCTTTAATTTCCTTCATCAATGGTTTATAGTTTTCTGTGTATAATTCTTTCACCTCCTTGGTTAGATTTATTCCCAGATATTTTATTACTTTGGGTGCTATTTTAAAGGGGATTGTTTCTTTACTTTCTTCTTCTGTTGATTTATCGTTAGTGTAAAGAAATGCAACTGATTTTTGAACGTTAATTTTGTAACCTGCTACCTTGCTGAATTCTTCAATCAGCTCTAGTAGCTTTTGTGTGGACCTTTTAGGGTTTTCTATATATAGTAACATGTCATCAGCATAGAATGACACTTTTACCTCTTCTTTTCCAATTTGGATCCCTTTTATTTCTTTCTCTTGCCTGACTGCTGTGGCTAGGACTTCCAGGACTATGTTGAATAGGAGTGGTGATAGTGGGCATCCTTGTCTTGTCCCAGATTTTAGTGGGAAGCTTTTGAGTTTTTCACCGTTGAGTACTATGCTGGCTGTAGGTTTGTCATATATAGCTTTTATTATGTTGAGATATGTTCCCTCCATACCCACTTTGGTGAGAGTTTTTATCATAAATGGGTGTTGAATTTTATCAAATGCTTTTTCTGCATCGATTGAGATGATCATGTGGTTTTTGTCCTTTCTCTTGTTGATGTGATGTATTACATTGATTGATTTGCGTATGTTGAACCAGCCTTGTGTCCCTGGGATGAACCCCACTTGGTCATGATGTATAATCTTTTTTATGTGTTGTTGGATTCTATTTGCTAAAATTTTGGTGAGGATTTTGGCGTCTATGTTCATCAGTGATATTGGCCTATAATTCTCTTTTTTTGTAGTGTCTTTGCCTGGTTTTGGTATCAGGGTGATGGTGGCTTCATAGAATGAGTTTAGGAGTATTCCCTCCTTTTCAATCGTCTGGAAGAGTTTGAGAAGGACTGGTATGAGTTCTTCTTTGTATGTTTGGTAGAATTCCCCGGTGAAGCCGTCCGGTCCTGGACTTTTATTTGTAGGGAGGTTTTTAATTGCTATTTCTATTTCCTTTCTAGTGATCAGATTGTTCAAGTTGTTTAATACTCATCTTAAATCTTCTGTAGATACCTTTTCCTCTTTGGCAGCTGCAAGGACATTAGCAACATGGCTATACCTTGGTTGATGAGGGTCCTATTGACAGGGCCTTTGTAGATGGAGGAAAAGAGGGTGGCATCAAGGTTTTAGTTGGAGATGTGATGGGATGAAGCTATACTAATGTCTTATGCTTGGCTTTTGGAATTGCTGCTGCCCAAACCAGGGGAGTCCTTACTTCTTTTTGGGTGGTAGGGAATTAGGATCAGGAAATACTTTACTTTGGGATCCCGAGGTAGAACTTAATGCTTATTTTCTTATAGAGACTGGAGTGTTGTAATTCAGTGCTTAGCTATGCTAGAACTTAATGCATATTTTCTTATAGAGACTAGAGTGTCATATAATTCAGTGCTTAGCTATGCTATGGGTGGGCTGGCATAGAAGTCTAACCACTATTAATATCATTGTTTCTATGAGAAAGTACATTCCAAAATCTAAGAAAAATTTTTTGAACTAAATCCATTTGTATGTTTAAATGTTTCTTGTAGGAAATATAGGACGTTCTACATTATTTTAGAATTGGGGAGATCCTGGAAGTCATCTATTTTAAATTCATTTTATAGATAAGAAGACAAAATTCTAGAAGAAACTTGAGTCTAGTTTGGCTGGAAAAATATCATCCCATGGGATATGGTCTTTAAGACATTAAAAAATGCTTTTAACTACAAGCTTATTTCTTTTAAGTTCCAGGACTGTTGGTTTACAAAATTTTCATAGTGTTGTGATGTACAGGTCAAAGAATTTTCCAGGTTTATGTTTGAGGACTTCTGTATCACTAACCAATATTATATGATCTTTAGATTAAAAGGTAATAAGCCTTTGTCTATTTTGTTGGACTTATCTCTTCTGCTGTGTTGTTTTACTAATTGTTCCTGACACAGTGTTGAAAATGTTTTGATGGACGAGTCATTGCTTTAAATGGCAGTTATTGATCTTGAACTTATTTATTTAAAAATTCCTTATTATGTGTTAACCTGAACATTTATGTGCTTTTGCTCTGTAGACTGGTATGTTATGTTAAAAGTGGGCAAGAGAAGAACACATACTCAATAAATGTAGTGTTACTGGTTTTCAAAAACTGACCATAATTCAAAACTATCTTTGCTTGGAACTGTACATTTTAATTTTTGTGTTATTTTTTCTTGGTATCTTAAAGTGTGTCAGTAAAGCTATTTGTTAAAAGAATATGTTTATTTTAAAAAATGACATTTTAAACAAATTTGTTGTCACCAAATGACATATTATTATTATGATATATGGTAACTTCCCTTTTACATCTCTCTCCTGCTCTAACATGCTCCCTAATAAGTCAAAATAAAAAGCTAGAGATATTAATATTATACTGAAGACAAAATCTCATACTTTTGTTAAGGGTATACTATCTTTAAAAGCTTTTTCACTTTAAATATCTTAATTTTAGACTGCAAATATAGCAACCATTTTCTGCTGCTGGAAAGGAGTTAATAGGTGACTTTCAAGCATGTTTTTCACATTTGACTTCTTCAGAATTCAAATCTCAGACTATGACATTTCATATCTTAAGATACAAGAGTTTTTGGTCTTGATCCTCTTCATTGAGCTTTCTATTAGTCCTCCATCTTACCTAACTTTTCGGAATATACAATTTTCCATCACCATAGTCACATTGCATTTGACCCAGTCTCACAGACTAAATTATGCCCAAAATACTAAAGATATATTCATTTAGTTTTAAATATTATGTTTCTATTGCAAGGTACTGATACTATATACTTTTAATTTATGTTGAGCTTTTCAATGATTTTTTTGCTGAATAAATATAATCACTGTGCTAAGTATTACTTTTTAAACAGATGCCAATATGTAATTTTGTGTCTAAGTATTTTTTTGATAATATAGGGCATCAGTATTAAATGAAATTTTAATCCAGTGATTACATTTCTTTGAAAACACTTCTCTCAGAAATTCATATTTTACTTGTATTATGTTGAGCATGATGAAATGTTTTCCACTTTCCCTTATCATGTCCTTATTTCGACAGTCGCCAAAACATTCAAAAGTTTAATTTAAACTGAAATATTTCTCCATAGAATAAACAGAAAATCTCACCTGCAAAGGGTGATTACACTTTGTAAATTTTGTTCTAAGACCTTTGTAACTCACAACTCATAGCTTTATGTACCTGATGCTTAAAAACATTGACATATTATGTTCAAAAGATATTTAGGATATTTTAAACTCTACAATTGTCTCATTGAGACTAGGAGTTGATGATAGTGAGAATGCATTTTATTTAGACTTATATAATAAGGTATAGGTTTGTGTTTACAAAGTAACTTCATTAAATTACTCTGGAATATATGATGTTATTTAAAAATTTTTTGAATCATGATATAGTGGACATGTTCTAGGTAAGATTCAGTAACTGAGATTTGCTAAGGCGACTATAGGAACTCCAAATTTCCTTTTATTATTAAGTGAACTAGATTACTACTAGATATAATTGTATATTAGGCACCAAGATTGAATGGGATTTTACAGAACCAAGTAAACTTTTATGGTTTCAGAGAATTGAATTTAGGGCCCAGTGCACATGAGATTAAGGTCGTGGAATTTTAAGCCAGTTACTTAGCTTTGCTTTATTTTTTGATCATACTGTGAAATAAAAAGTCCTAAAGAATAGGGATAAATAGACCCCACTCCTAAATAGAGTAGTGTTAACAGAATTCCTTGGGGATTATTTCTAAGTATAGTCACTTTTACTTTATGATTTGAAGAGAGAATGTACAAGGAAATTTCTTATTTTCTTGGAATAGGAAGTCTATTCCAAGCTTTTTCAGGTAGCAACATGCTAATCAAGAAAGGAAAATGTATTTTGTAATTAATAAAATAGAAAAGCAAAACCTGAAAATAAAGAATGGGTAATGTACTTAAGATATCAAACATAGGTAAATAGTATAAAAATGTCAAAAAAACTTCACTTGTCCAAAGTGGTGATTATTCCCATTTTTCTTCCTATTTAATACAAGGACAACAAAGATCTAAAATAATTCTGCTTATTCTGTGTAATAAGTAAGAGTTAAAGCTTTGTTGTCCTTGTATTTGAGAGTCCCAAATCAGACGGAATAATGGATATTTTCAGAAAAGGTATTAGAAACAAAATACAGCAGAATCTTGTCTTTAAGCAAAACAATATAGCAGCCAAACTAGAAAACCACATTTAAAAAAATTACATTTTCAGAAAGCAGAACCAGAAAAAATCCAGAAAAATTAGGAAGTGTGAGTGAATTCACATCAGTATAGACTAAAACCTTATAACTTTTTGGTTTGGAAAGATGAAATCTGAGAGTGGATGATTTAAGTATAAATACTCATATACAAAAAAAAATACTCATAAAGAATATATATGAAGGGAAAATGGATTTAGCTATCATGTTAGCTCTCCCTCCCCACCCCAACCCCACAATATTCAGTGGTTTATGTAGAAGCTTTGAAGCACAGTTTACGGTATGTATTTTGAATTCAGAATACTTGAATTTATCTCTAGGTTTGTACACTTAATAGCTGCTGTATGACTTTAAACATCACTTTCCTTATTAAAAAATTGGATGTACGATTTATCCCACAGGATTCATATATATGCGTGTGTGTGTGTGTGTGTATATGTGTGTGTATATATATATATATATATATATGTATAAATTAAAATTACATTAGTTATGACATGAGTGGAAATATCTAGCACTTAGTAGAACTAAATAAATGTAGACTGAATTAGAATATATGCCCATATCAAATCCTTCTACCCAGTCTCAGGTTCTTTTAAGGAGAGTTCTCAAACTGGGGTCCATTGATTTGCAGTCCATATTATATAATAAATTATTTTCTTTGCTGGATCCACTTTATTTTATCTCCTGCTCCCACATCAAGACATTCACAAAGTTTAATCCTTTGTTATATTGTGTAACTCATGTTGTTCTTGTCTTTTCTTATATGTCTATATATTTTCTTAAATCAGTTTTATTATCATTTGTTACCTTTAGAGAAGTGTGAAAAATCATAAGGTTATATCTTTCAGTTGTGGTTACTATGACCTCTGGGGGAATATGTGAACATTTCTACTCAGGGAATTTTATTTTATTTTATTTATTTTTTTAGATGATTTTTTAAAATTGAAGCATGGTCAGATACAATGTGTCAGTTTCTGGTATATAGCATAATGTTTCAGTCATATGTATACATACATATATTTGTTTTCATACTCTTTTTCATTATAGGTTACTACAAGATATTGAATATAGTTCCCTGAGCTATACAGAAGAAATTTGTTTTTTATCTATTTTATATACAGTAGTTAATATTTGCAAATCTCAAACTCCCAATATATCCCTTTGCACCCTCTTTCCCCTCTGGTAACCGAGGGGAAAGTGTATTCTTTTTTCTTATTAGTGTATTCTTTTTTCTTATTCTTTTTTTTCTTAGATTCCACATATGAGTGATATCATATGCTATTTTTCTTTCTCTTTCTGGCTTGCTTCCCATAGAATACTCAGGGGATTTTAGCTTTTATTTACAAAACAAGGCCAAAATTATATTAAGTAATTAAGGAAGTTATTATTAAAGTAAATATTTATTGAGTATTTCCTATGTGAAAGGCATTGTTAACATTTTTAAGAGGTATTATTTTTTTCATGATAATTATTATAAATTTAAAAGAACCTGCATTACAGGAGGCAATCTATATTCTATTTCCATTTTCCCCACTTCCAGCCAAGAGGGGGACCTTTATCTGTCTCCATTTGTGGTTCCATCAGGACTCAGATTTTTTTTTTCTCCCAAATGCAGGGAGTAATATAGCAGATATGATGGGCTAGATGCAGCTGATGGTTATCCTCTCTTCTGCATCCAACGTTACCCTCAGGTCCTCATCATTGTCAGTGTCCTATGATTAAGAACTGTCAAGAACACCATTAGTAACTTTCAAGTAATTTGTTGTTTAATTTTTAGCTATTGAAATAAGATTTTTATCATAATTGTATGACATTGTGATAAAATAAAACTGAAATCATCTCTCATGCTTTTAATGTAGTGAGTCTAAGTGTCCATTAGTGAGATTCTTGTTGAGTTTTTGTGCCCAAGAAATAATTTTTCCCCACGAATTAACTGATAAATATTTTTTCATAAAAAAATATTAGAAAAATAAATACTTTTAAGTTTTGGAGAGGGAGAATATAAACTATATTTTCCTAGGAAAATAGCTTTAAGAGAAAATAAAAATATAAAAGTTTTATATTTAGTTCCTATTATTTTCTGTTTTTATAAAAGTTTAGGATTTATTCTTATATTGTATGTTGCACATATATTGTGTTAAATTATATGTATTATATTATGTATATGTATTATTTGTTTATGTGAGGAAATGTGTATGTATAATGAAACATCATTAATGTCTGGTCTGTCTGAGTTAGGAAAACTGACTAATGGATTATTTTAAAGAAACTGGGATTTTTACTTTTTAAAATAAATATAGCGACACAAATCAGGAATATAAAACATTTTGTTATGATCTGTTGTTAAGTGCAGACTCTTAACTTATTTTAGTGAGTAGAAAAAATGATTTGTATTTATGAAATTGTATGTTTACATCTAAATTTCTACTTTTTATTTCCACCTTATACTATTAGAAACTTTATAAAATGAACTATACTCATTATAGAAAATTGAACCAATACAAAAATACAAAAAGAAAGGTAAAAATGTTACTTCAAATCTTGCCTCCCAGAAATAAAAACTAAATCACATTTGGTAAGTATTCCAGACACATCACCAACCATGAGAACAAATAGAAGCCTAGAAAGAGAAAATACTTTCACAAAAATTGGATCATATTCCACATGTACTATATTTCATAAAATTATAAATTTAATTTTTCTCTGATTTTAAAAAAGAAAATTTCAAATAAAGCTAAATAAGTTTCTAACTTCAGATATATATTTATAGCAAGACATAGTAATTCCTAAAGATCTTTCTAAAATTAAAAAAAAAAAGATAAGGTAAATATCATCAAAAAGGAAAACCACCTAGTTCAACTTCAGATAGTATTCTCTGAATGAAAGATAATTAATTTATACTTCCTCCCTTTCTCTGGCTTTATTATTTCCAATTGTATCATAACTTACAGTGTTGCTTAGTGCTCACCCTGTAGCCCTAGCTTCTTATTTAAAAATTATTTTAAAATTTAAATTTTTAAAATTTTTAATTGAGTTATAGTTGATGTGCAATATTATATAGCCCTAGCTTCATTTTGATTCATACCTTGATTAGCTGAATTTATCTTCAGGTAGTGTTTTCTTATATGCAGCCTTCCTTAATCTTTATAAGGTTATGTATTTTCATATGTTTAGACTTTGTTGCTTTCATACTTGAAGGATAACGTGGCTGAGTATAATACTGTTGGGTCGCACTTAGCTAAAAGATCTGTAAAATCTGTACATTTTGCTCCACTTTTTTCCTTGGCATTTGATGCTGTTGAGGCAAAGGCATGATTTCTGCAACAGTCCCTCCCGCCTCCAACTTTGCAGGTGACTTTTTTTGTTTTTACCTGTAAGCCTTTAAAGTACAAAGTTTATTGTGATATATTTTAATATATGAATTGTCATTCTTTACCTTTTCCTGGGGACATGAGCTGCTTCTATTTAAGTAATTTTTTTTTTGTGGAGGTCCATTTAAAAAAAATCCTCTTCTTCAGAATTAGTTATTATAAATATGCTGTATCTCCTTGTTTTCCTAGTTATCAGTTTTACCTCCAATACTTTCTCTCTGTTCATTTTTACCATCTCTTTTAATGATTTCCTTAATATTTCCTCTATGCCCTAGTTTCAGTTATTTAAAGGTTTTTTTTCTATTTTATCTAGTGAGACTTTTTACCTATGTAATGACTTAATTTTCCTTCTTCCATTTCTTTCCTGAGGTCTGCAAGCTCATTTTTCAACTACTGTTGTCTTATCTCTTCCTTGATCTCATTTTCTTTTCTTTGAGTTCTTTTTTTCTCCCCCACAGAGAATCATGTTATTTTTATTTAAGACTAAGGAGAAATATTTATCTAAATTTTTCCTTTGTTTCCTTGAGTAGAGGAGGAAATCATTATTTTTTAATGTGTCTTTCAATAATATCCTATGTTTTCTGTTATATAAGTATATTTGGATTCTGTGCTAATTCCTTTCTTATTGCTTATCTAAAAATGGTGGCATATTTATATTGGATAGCTATTTGCTGAAAGACAGTATTAGAAGTGGGAGTATAGAGTGAATAGAGGCAGTCTTTGCAGCTTTAAAATTGACACTTATCTTGAAAAACCTCAATTATTATTATTATTTTTTTGCATTCTGCCTATATCACTCCTTAGTTCTGAAATTGAAAGTTTGATGTGGATTACAATGAAGTACCTTAAGTCAGATGATATCTGTTGTGGTCTGGTCATCTCTGCTTCCTGTCTTTCACCTCAGATAGTGTTTTAGGAGATTAGATTATAGACAAGATGGTATATCTTCATGTTTCTTCCTTATTCAGCTCAACTTCACCTGTAGTTCCTCAGTGTGAAGCTGGGTCTTCACAGGAATAGTCCCTACTAGTTCTGCTGTCTCTCATGCCCTTAAATCTTACCACTTTAATCAAAGGGTGATTTGAAACCCTTTCAGACTGGCATTTAGTTTTAGAGAAATTTATTTTTGCTTGAGGACTGAGGAGGTGGGTGTCAGCTTATAGTATTCTCCTTTTTCTGGTTTAGATTTCAATTTATTTGGCGTATGTTCTTCATTTTGTGATTGAGCTTGTAGGTATTTCATTGCTTCACTGAAGATCTCTCCATCTCCCATTTTTCATTCTTTTTGGTTGTTTTCAAGAGAGAAGAGTTAAGAAAAAATGGCTTTTACTCCTTCATCTTTGAGTAGAATTCTGAACTGGCTCTTTAAAAAAATATTCATGAGTATATTCTCTACTCCTTTTAAGTCAACTGAACATTTCCTAACATGTATTATGTATCTGTAATGTGTTAAACCGTGTTCAGTGATCTTTATAGAACTATTATCTCTCATAATCTTAAAAATCCTGCATGTTTTCAGTATTATCTCATTTAAAAATCAGAAATCCAAGGTTCAGAGAAATTGAAATGTCCAGGGTCATACAATAGAAGATCTAGAATTAAAACTCAGGTCTATTTGACTCCAAAGCTGTTATTATTTCTGCTATACCCTACCTAGCCCCTGTCTGCATAATCACAAATTCTGAATAAGAGATTTTGTACATATTTCATAGTTAGACTTTTCACTGTTACCTCTTGGCTAATTTGAATGTGATAAATGTGTCTGTACACATCATTTACGCATGCATTAATAATAATGATAATAATAATAGGCCATAAATTTACCTTGATGACTTGTGTCTGAGTATGCACAGATACAGACTGTATTGGTAAAATTCCCCACCCCACCTTTTGGTTATCTTTCAAAGGAAGCAGTGGAACTTTAGGTTTAAGTAGCACCAAGTAGAATAATCTACTGGTGCCTGAGCACGAACAAGGTAACATTTTGATATAGATTATTCATGCACCAGTTGATCCTATTCTGATTTAATCTACCATGTGATTTATTTGATGTTCTGAATTGCAGAAAAATATCCAAAGCCATCTTAGGTAAACACAGCTTATCATTGTACTGGAAGTTATTGAATGGTGAGCTGTTTAGCAACATTTAGAGAAAAAGTAGGTGGGGGCTGAAGGAGAGAAAAATTAGGCCCAGGTTGTATGGACAACTGACTGCTCCAGTTTTACTTTGTACATCTAGGAGACAACTAGCTTGTTTTCTTTTCAAAAAAAATTTTCTTATTGTGTTATAGAGTAACAGGGTCTTCAAACATATACAAACAAAATAGCATGGCACACCTGTAAGAGGCTTAATTACTAGCAGTGGGTGGTGCTACTTTGATATAGTTTGCCTTTTCTCCAGTAGCAGTCTGGTTATCTGGTGTAGGGCCTGCTATAAGATTATCCAGCTTTCTATTGTAAGCTCTAATGTACTTTGGTGCCTCTGCAACTTTAATTACAACTTACCTAATGGTTAGAAAGTTTTCTACTGGCATAATTATGTATCTTATCACTTTTAAATTCTTGAATTAAAAAAAATCAACAATAACACCTAGAAGTTACACTGCTGTCATAGTGTATTAATACTTCAGATAGAATTACAATTGTGGTAGAAATTGTCAGGTAGAGCATATCATGGTCTGGAGTCACAAGGATGTGACTCAGATGAAAAATGACTCCTTAAGTATGTCGAGAGCAACCCATTCAGGTGCATCAGGGATTGCATTTTTTTGTTTTTTGTTTTTAAATTTAAAAAGCACTGGTGATGCACTTAAGTGAGTGACCATCAGTCTCAAAACAGTCACTGTAGTAAGTACATGGTAATATTCAGGCAGCTGTGAAAAAACTGGGTGTGCCCTTTTTAAAGGAAAGGGAAACACCCTAGTGCTTTTCTTACAGCCTGTGAAATCGGAGTCCAAGATGTTTTCCCCCGAGGCAAGCTATTTTTGTAAGTGCTCTTGCCTAGAGAACTGCTATCAATTTCTCTTCTTATTTTCCAGTTCCTTGGGTTCTCATTCACACACCTTCTCATTGTTGTACTCATTCCTGTCTATCTTTCCTTAAGTTTATTTCCATAGATGTTTCTTTCTTTTTTACTACCTTTACATTGCCTTATTCCACTTAGAAAGGTTAGTTATTGAAGTCTTTAAAACCAGTACTGGTTTTACACAAGAACAGATCCCATCTGTTAAGTTAATGCTTATAACTTGATGGAGAAAAACAGCATGTGAGTGTGAGGTAAGTGTAAGAGCAAGCGCTTTGGAGTCATGTATTCCTGGGTGGGACACCAACCCTCCATTCACACATCCTTAGAATACCTTTGGATAATTTATGTTACTTCTCTGAGCCACAGGTTGGAAGATGATGGAGATAATGCCTTCCTTACTGGGTTGGTGTGCAGTATAAGTGAGATAACTTACATAAAGTACGATTAGTACAATGACTAAAACATAATAAATGTGCATATTGTACTGTTGATCAAAATTATTTATTCCTTCAGTTCTATAGATGAAGTGTACTTCTGCCTGTCTTGGCCATGTCATTTCTGAGCAGAATCTTTTAGAAGGCACACGTTTCCACCAGACTGCTTATTCCTGTACCCTCTGTTATAAAAAGAACATGTTTCAGACATAGGATATATCCTCAGCCTGGGTTCTAGAATGAGAAGACAATGGAACAGACTTGAATGAGACACAGAAGCTGACCTCCTTCCACCATGTAATATGAGCAGAGAAGTAAATATTTGTTGTTGTAAGTCACTAAGATTTTGAAGTTGTTATGCAGAATACAGTTGTCCCTTGGTATCCACGGAGGATTGGTTCCAGTCCCACTCATGGATACCAAAATCCAAGGATGCTCAAATCCTTTATAAAAATGACATAATATTTGCATATAACCTATGCACATTCTCCTGTATGCTTCAAATAATGTCTAGATTTCTTATAATCCCTAATCCAATGTGAATGCTATATAAATAGGTGCCGGCAGGTGGAAAATTCAAGTTTTCCTTTTTGGAACTTTCTCGAATTTTTTTCCCAAATGTTTTCAATTCTTTGTTGGTTAGTTAAATCTGCTGATATCAAACCCACAAATACAGGGTCAACAGTAATACCATTTCTGTTACCAGTTTCTGTATTTGTCAGCTTTGCTGCAATCACAAAGAATTCCAAAGTCACAGTGGCTTAAAACAACAAACATTTGTTTCTCAGTCACAGATCTTCAGGTTGTCTGTGACTGAGCTTGGCTCTGTTAGGTCACATGTCATTTCAATCTGTTTTCCAGGTTGAAGGAGCAGCTCCTATCTGGGACATGCTGTTCTCATAGCAGAGACAAGGAGTACGAAAGACTGAACAAAATCATGTAGGTGCAAATAAAGCTTCCATAAGGATATGGCATATGTCACATCTTCTCATATTCCATTGGCCAAGTCACTTTTCCAAGCCTAACAATGGGGCAGGGAAATATACTCCATCTACTGGGAGGCACTGGAAGTTACAAATCAAAGCGTGCAAACAGATAGTTGGGAACACAATACAATTGTCCACACTAGGCTTTCCACACACGTTAGATTTCTTGTCTTCAGCACTTCTCTTTCTTTTGCAGGATTTCTGAGCAGATATAAAATACAAATATATCTGAGAGAGGTAATTGATTAATTTAATTTCACTCAAGGTAGAACTATTATGTACTTTGAGCAGATTCCAGCTGAAGGTATAATGGCAACAAAAAAGAATTTAAAATATAGTTAAGTATTAGGAAGTGTTTTGGATCCATGCAGATTGAATATGATTCCCAAAAAGCATTGGGGAAAGCTTTTCATCTTGGAAATGTAATTTTATTATGCTGTGAGATTTCTAGGATTCTAAAATGAAATGGTTGTGGCAGTGACCCTTTCTTTTTGACTAATTGCCTAGGTTGATGTTTTTTTTCCCCTCCTCAGTGCTCTAGGAATTTTTATGAGCCTCTTTAAAGTAACTGAGATGCCAGTCAGGATACTTGCAACGAACAGGTGATATCTGTAGTCTAGTTGTTGCCCCTAGTGAAAAGTCCCTTTGGCCACTAGAGCTTCTTCTTTGGATTGGCATTCACTGTACTTGGGAGTAAAAGCTCATTTAAATAGTGTTTTATCTATTACATAACATGCCAAAGTTTCCTTTCCCTATCTTTATACATGTCTGTGGAGGTCAGAGTATCTTAGGAAATGTCTGGGGAAAAACTTGAACTTAATGCTATATTTAAAATCATTTGTGACCTTAATTTCTCTTCTCTGTTCTGTCTCTATTTTCTTGTCACTTAAAAAATATCTGAGTTTTATTTTAAGCAAACTTGATATAGGAGAAGATGCATTAACTTTCAGGTAAATTATTACATTTTAAATTTAGTATCATGTCATGAAATTTGGAAGAGAGGTTTTCTTTAAGAAGTTTAGACTTTTGAAATAGAACGTGGAAGACATGATTAATGATAAATTAGATTTTTATCCTAGTCATAGAAAATGAAAACATATTTATGTTATTTCCCTTCTTTGATCCTCATTTTCTTTAAATCTGGCAAGTGGAAGAGATCAATAGCCTTCCTTCCCTTTCTTACTGGGATATGTACTAGTAGATCTGAGAACACTTTGCCTTCAGAAGAAAGGTGAAACAAGAAGTCCATCAGTGATATAAGTATAAAGGGGAGGTCTGTCCAGATGTGAATAAATTATGTCTTCAATGATGAATTTAGTTTTCTGTTTAGCTTTTGAAGGGTAATGACTTATGTTCATGAATTGATTCAAGAAATAGAGATTTTTGGAGAGACAGATACACTTCTTTTCCCATGATGCATGATTACTGAGAAAGTTACTGTTGTGTCTTTTAAAATAAAGGATATAAGTGCAGCTTTTTAAGTTTTGTTTTTGTTAATTTTTTTAAAAGTTGCCAGTGATTGAAGATGAGATGTATGTTATGATATGACACACATCATGGCAAATATTTCCCTCCATCCATCGTAGGAATGTATTTCTATTCATTCCTTTGCTATGATTTTTCTGGGTGAAGTTTGTTTGCATAAGGTTTCCATATTTAAATTCAAAAGACATATTACAGAGCTCCTGATAGTCAGGGCACTCTTCTAGGCTTTGCATGTAAAATTAAAATGAACAAGACAAGTCTTCTCTCCTTGATGAGCTTATAGCCTTTTATAAGAGACAACAGATCTTACATGAATTATTACAATAAAAGGCAAAACTAATGTGTCCAAGCAAAATATATAACCCATGCTGCCAGCATGCTGAGGAATGAGAGATTAACTCCAGTTGGAAAACTTAACTCTCAGGAGGATTTCATGGAAGAAGTAGCATTTGTATTCAACAGGTAGAAGTGGAGGGGAGTGGAATTCCACTTGCTTTGAGGAAAGAACATGAACAAAGGCCTCAAGGTGGGAAAATGAAACCCACTTTGGGGAAGCAGGAAACAATCTTATTTGGCTGAAGTTTTGCCTGTGTTCAGGATGATGAAGCTGTGAAGGAAACTGTGGCCAGATTTGTGAAGGCCTTGAATAGGATAGCAAAGATTCTGGGCTTTATGCTGAGGGATGAATAGATTTTGAGCATAGTAGTGAAGTGATCATATCTTTATTTAAGGAAGATAACTAGAAAGGTTATGGATGAAGTGAGCAATAAATTAACAGGAGAAGAGATTGGAATTAGAGATATCAATTAGAGTGTTCAGAAGTTCAGTTGAGAGACAATAAGGGCTTAGTCGAGGGTAGTGAGAGAGTGAGAAGGAGTTAACAATTTAGAGAATCATTTTGGAGATGACATAAATAATAATAAATATTTAATTTGGAAATGAAATAATTTAATGACAGATTAGCTACCAGACTCAAGATGCATTTTGTAGGTAGAATTCGGTTGATCTGGCAACCAGTTGATTATTCAGAAATAATTTTAATGTTCTATTTTAAATTAACCCAATCACAGTAGCAATTATTTTCTTCAGTCTTCTGTGATTCCTGGAAGTCTGATGTGTCCATGAGTTTAAGTTCTAGTACTTCGGGGTGTAAAATCTGTAGGTTACTTACAAGATGTATTGAAACTGCTTTACTAGCATGTCTGGCTGTTCGTAAAGCTAATGTGAGAGTGAAAGTATAAGTACTGTTTTGAGTGGTTATAACAATATCTTGTTGTAGAATTTTATATTTTTGAAGAATTTTCATTTTCTCATCATATCCTGTTCTTTCAACAACCTTTACACAATAAATATCATATATTATATACTTTAGAAGCTAGGGGAAACTGAGAAACAATAAGACTAAGTGATATTTCTAAGGTTACACAGTTAGCTAGTAGCAGAGAAAGGAAGAGAGTGCTCAACTTTGGACTATTAGCCACTTTTGTGTACCAACTTTACTCTGCTTTTCCTAGTTTTCTTTTTGTGTGACCTAGTTTTAGTAAAATAACTGTGCACAGATATCCCAGGTAACTGCTCCATTGCCTCCAATTCCATTAAATAACACGTGTATATCAATAGTGTACTTTGTGGCATTAAAAATAACATTTTACCAATATTTGCAGACTTATGTTTAGATGGAATTTTGCTTTTACATTAGAATTCTTTGTGTCCTGTTTAAGAAAGTGTAACTTTCAATCAGGTTCAAGTCTCATGCTTTTTTATTTGGGAATAAAGATCATTCCTTCATATCAGTTGACATGGTATTTTGCCATAATGTGCTAGTGATGTTCCTGCTGGAATCACAGTTCTAGGCATTGCCGGCCTCATCTGTAGTCTGCCTTCCCCTGACTTTAGATGAGAATTTATAGATTGTTTTAGATTTGTTATCCTTCTCACTCTGCGTTGAGAGGATCCTTCCCCTTGTACTGTTTTGTTTTATCTCTAATGTTCCTCTTTGTGTGTGTGAATATTTCAAAGTCCTATGACTTTGTTTTTTTTTTTTTTTTTTATTAGTTATCTGCTTCTCCCATGAGCACAGATACACTTCCTGGTTACATTTTGGTCTAGGAACAGAAATACTACCACACACTGCCAGGACACCTCTGAGCGTGAAGTTACACAAATGCTTATTTATGTCTCTGTCACTTTCTAACCTAACAATGTGGTGTTTCTAGTGAGTTGTTCTTCTGGTATGTAGAGTGCTTCTGATTTACTTTTCTCTGGTTGTCTCACCACTTTCATCTCACATTTTTCCTTTTTGGCTTGCATATGTATTTCAAGGCATTGACTTATTTGGCACTGGCATTGAGACTACTGATTTTGCTCATAGTCACCCTAGAGTCTTTCCCTTCTTGTGGGCCAAGTTTTTTAGACACTGGTTGGAATAGTGCATTTTCAGATACTTTTGTTACTTTCCTTTACTTATCAACAGTGATTTTTCTTTTATTTACTTGAGTCTTGTCTATTCATAAGTAAGAAATTTCTAAGGCTCTAGGCCAGAAGTTCTCAAATTTACTTGGTTCATGGTGTCTTCAGTGTGTCAGTAATTTTTTCACAGTGACTCTAGTCCAAAAGAAATACCTAACAGTTCACTTCAGCACATAGTTTGGATCAAACAACTCAAGTTTTTATGTACTAAAAACTTAGTAGTTCTTTGAAAAAATAATACAGATAAACTGAAAGCAAAGATACTACTTCAATTTCATCCTTAAGTAGTCACAATTACTAATGATATGTGTGTGCCTTTTTCAACTTTCACAACTTTTTCAAACACTGAGAAGAGATTTTATATTGCAGCCTTCATTTCCCGTTCCACATTGGTTTTAGCTTTGTTGCCTTTTACCACTGCCACTGAAAACCAGCTTTGCAGAGATAGGATGTCGTAGAGATGAATGTAGTGTGATACAAAGTTGAAACTGTGAACTACTTTTAATTTGTTTTTGTAGTTTACAGAGTGATCAACAGATGTCGTGCAGAGCTGTATTTCTCTTAAAAAGGTGAAATATTTGTTAGTATTTCTATGAGTTCTCTGTGGTGCACAAGGGGAGTGTTGATGCATGATGCAGGAACTGCAGCCTCTGGCACTTCTGTCTAGCGTGACATCGTGTTTTTCTGGTATGCATCAAAGTGTCTGAAAGATGGTAGGCACTCATGAAATTTTGGTTGGCTTCCACTGTCCTTTGGCAAGCAGTTGTTTCACAGAAATTAGGACAAAAAAATAACAGTTCTGGTGCAAGACATATTTTCAAGTGCAGTACTTTGCTGAGTTATGTTTTGCCATGCTTCTTGCTTTCCTCCTAAATGAGTTCTGACAATTGTAAGACACTCATCTGGGCTTGTCAGAGGCATAGTTCAAAACCTTAATCTCTTCCCATTTGTTTTCAATGTGAGGAACTAATCTTAGACATCTATTCTAAGAAAAATAATTAGAGAAAAATTATGATGCAGTGGTCTTACCCTGAATGTTATTTTGCAACTTGGCTAGCTCCTGTGCTTTTAAGTTTCAGTAGCATAATAGTCTTATTTCAAGGTAAACACTGGGAGGTAAGTTAGCCTCAAATTTCTTGTCTTTAGTTGAGTGGGTCACCTTGCTCTGATTCACCACTGCGGACAACCAAATTGGGAATAAGAATTTAGTCAGAGGATGCAAGGGGTAACATCTGCTTTGTCAGCATTCTAGTCACAGAATATACTGTTTGCAGAGTTTAGGTACTGCAATAAAAGAAACAGGTAAAGCCTGGACATACAAAGATTTCTTTTAGATAAAGTTCTGATACATTACAATTCTATTTGACTTGGTCAGAATTTTTTTGCTTAAAAAATTGGCTTAATCCTCCCTACAGTGTTAAGTGTTTCACTAATTATGCAGAAGGAGCACCAGATGGTTTCTGAGGATGACACCGTATGGGTGGGAGCACTGGTGACTGAAGCTGTGGTAAACTTTGTAGTTTCATAGTCATCATCATCCATGGCAACATGTGCTTTTGTGACTGAAGAATAGACAATTAAGTAACATATTAAGGTAAAAAAAGTACTATTAGTTCTGAGGAAAGAGTTTAAGTTGCTTGTAAACTGCCATGCAGTAAGGAGGTATCATTTAGAATGAAGCCCCTCTTGTAGTATAATCATCAAAGAAATATGTTTGTACATATTGCCTTGGAAACTTAATTTTTTTCCTTTTACCATGCTTTTCCCTTTGCCCTGACAATTATCTCAAATTGTTAACTTATTTTTTTATTCAACAGAATCAGACTCTTTCTTTTAAATTTTATTTTTTATTGAAGTGTGGTTGATTTACAATGTTAGTTTCAGGTATACAGCAAAGCAATTCAGTTATATATATATGTACATATACATATATTTTCAGATTCTTTTCCAGTATAGCTTATTATAAGAAATTGAATATAGTTCCCTATGCTATACAGTATGTCCTTGCTGTTTAACTATTTTATATATAGTAGCGTGTATCTGTTAGTCCCAAAATGCCTAATTTACCCCCTCCACTCTTTCTTCTTTGGTAACTGTAGTTTGTTTTCTATGTTTGTGAGTCTATTTCTGGTTTGTAAATAAAACTTGTATCTTTTTTTTTAGATTCCACATATAGGTGATATCATATATTTGTCTTTGTCTGACTTACTTCACTTAGTATGATAATCTCTAAGTCCATCCGTGTTGCTGCAGATAGCATTATTTCATTCTTTTTTATGGCTGAGTAATATTCCATTATATGCATATATACACCACATCTTCTCCATCCATCTCAACAGAATTAGACTCTTAACTGAGATAAAATTTACCTTCAGTTAGCCTGCAAGAAGGATTGGTTACTATCCCTCCCTCCTAATCAGTTTACTACACTGGAAAATGGAGAATTAAAATTAATTGCTACCCATCAGAAGTGTTTCTGTAATGGACCTCAAATCTAAGGCAATGGTGATACTAATCTCCAAGATGTAACCACATATAACAACAATTATGACAACATGTGAAGTTCAGAATAACCTACCCGACAAGAGTATTGTAATGGAAGTAAGAACCAGGGTGTCAGTAATCATAATTTACCATAAAAAGATGAGCTCTTATTAAGATGGAGTTTGATTAATAAGTTGACATACATCAAAATATTGTTTTCACCAAATAGGTTAACTAAATTGTCCTTTGGTTTTAAAAGTATGGTATAATAAAAAATATTATTGAAGACTCTATGCTAAGGTACTGTATACATTTACAAAAGGAAAGAAATATACTGGTTTACCATTAAGAGATTTGCAATCTGAAGAAATGCATATTAAATCAATTTAAGAATTGCCTTATTCATGTATGCCAGGATCAGGTGCTTAATATATGTTGAAGGAAAAAAAATACAGCTATACATAGGATGAAGATAAATAAGACCATTGACTCCAGCTAGTTCAGAATAATAGATTTTTGTTGACCTGAAGAAATGAGTAAATAAGTAACTAATGGTAGATTTAAATGTGAATTCAGGAACTTGCAGTTTTCAAAGTTTTTGAACAAATGGGCCAAAACCATGCTGCAGTCTACTAATTTGAGAATTAACAGCTTCTGAATTTTGAGAGTGGCAACATTTTCCTTTCTCAGATGTCATTCATTCCTGTTTGTTTTGATGTGACATGAGATTGGTAAATCTTTCATACTCTTCATGATTATACACAAAATGAGGCCTTAGATAGTTGAATTAGCTTAAAAGACAGACATGAAACTAATTGAAATGAAACAGACACTCATAAAAGCCATGATAAAGTTAGATTCAAGAATTTTTTAAATGAAATGTTCTGTTAAAATGATCTGGGGTGTTGCCAAATAGATTGAGTTTTTTTTTGTTTTTTTTTGTAAACAGAGAAAGGGCTCAAGTTGAAGTGAATGAACTGCTTGATTCCACCCATTTTATAGCAGTCATTTTACTTTTGTATAAATGGTTAAGTCAGCTGGAAGACAGAATTGTTCAACTGTGCCTCAGTAAAATTAAAAAATTATCTAAAATTACAAAAAGAGTGAGTATATGTTTAGTGGACCTGTCTAGGCATAGTCATGACTTGTTCTCTTGTCATTTATATGATCTTGTTCTATAGTGTTTATTCTGTTATTCATTAGTACAAGTCTAAAATATCCCTCATTCTTGCTTTGTTTTACAGTATTTTGTAGTATATTTGAAAAACAGCATGTCATCTTAAAGGTATTTCCATATACTGAGATCATCATACCAGGATGATAAATCCCAAAACTTCATTCCTAGATTTAGTCAGTTATACTGACTCCAGGGAATATAAAAGATGTTTGTAGTTAATATATGAATTCTGCATAGGATAGCATACTTTAAAAATAAAGCCTTGCCAGGTAATCTTTATATCTTATTATTATTCACAAAATAATATATTTATTATATTTCAGGGACTATGAGACTTTTGTGAAACTCAATTCCAAAATAAATATATTTTTAAAAAACAAGTGAAAAACACACACAAAAAAGAAAACAGAATAAATATATTTATTTATTTAAATAGGTCAAATGTATGGTAACAATTTACAAAGTTATAGAAAGTATAGAGTAAAAAGTTGATCTCCTATTTATTTCCTATGAGTTCCTCAGTTTCTCAGATTCCCTCCCTGAAAGCCATTTTATAAGCAGTTTCTTATGGATCCATTTAGAGATATACTATGAAGTGCTTTCTTAACACAAATGGTATTATATTGTACATGTTTGCCTGTATCTTGCTTTTTTCACCCCTACTATATATACATATAAAAGATATACCTACTAGGACATATAATGCTTTCTCATTCCTTTTAACTGATTACATAATATTTCAATGTATTAATATATTGTAACTTATTTAACCCTTTCTCTTTAATGGACTTTTTGTTTAGTTCTAATCTTTAGGTATTACTAACAATGTTGCATTGAATATCCTTTATGTACATCCTTCATGTACAAATATATCTGTAGGAAAAATTCCCAGAAGTGGAATTGAGGGTTAATAGTTGTATGCAATTTAAATTTTAAATAGGAATTATCAAATTGCCTTTCATAGATACTGTGCCCATTTGTACTCCTAACAATAATGTTTGAATGCCTATTTCTTCATGCCCTAAACCATTCAAGTGAAAACTAGTATCTCATAGTTTTAGTTTGCATTTTTATCATTTTGTATTAGATTGCTTATCTTATGTATAAATGTCAGACATTTAAGAAAAACTTTTTTTGACCATTATATTATGGAATATAATGTCCAAGTAGAAAGATGCACACAGCAAAGATGTTTTATCATAGCGTGAGTATCTGTGTAACCACCACCTAGCTTAGGGAATAGAACATTTCTAAACCCCCTGCAGTCCTTCTTGCTCCTCTACCAACCACTACTCACTTTCTTCCTCCAGAGATAAAGTTGTCACTTCTTTGCTTTTCTCTAAAGTTTTATGTCCAGAGCATGCATCCCTAAACAATATAGTTTTGGTTTGCATGTTTTCTATATTTTATATAATCGGAGTCATACATTATGTATCTATTTTTGTCTGGATGTTTTCATTTCATATTATACTTCTGAGATCCATCTTTATTATTTTGTGTAGCAGTAATTTGCTGATTTTCATTGTTGTAGTCTATTGTATGATTGTATCATGGTTTACTCATTTTACTGTTAATAGACCCTTTTAATTTGGGGCCAATATCAATAATGCTGCTATAAGCATTCTTGTACTCTTGGTTGCAAGTCTGTTGTGTAAATACTTAAAAGTGGAATTTCTAGATCATAGGATGTGGTATTTTTATCTATGTTAGATAATGCCAACTGTTTTACTAATTTATACTTCCACCAGCAATACATAAAACTTCCTGTCATACAAGTTTTCTCGTTACTGAGAGTATCAGTCTTTGTAGTTTTAGAATTCTGGTGGTTATGATGTACCTTTTATTATGATTTTAACTTGCATTTCCCTAAATATTAATGAAGTTAAACATTTTTGTATGTTTATTGGCAATTTGGAAATCCTCTTTTGTAAAGTTCCTTTTAAAGTTTTTTTTTTTTTTGGCTTATGTTTCTATTCAATTGCTTATCTTTTTCTTAATGATTTGGAGGAATTCTTAATATATTTTGGATTCAAACCATTTTATATATTGTCTTAGTTTGGATGTCAGCAGAGGTAGAGCCTATGACAAGGACCAGGGTACAGATAGCTTTTTGGGAGTGATTCCAGGAAGTAGAAGAGAGTTGGTGGTGACAGTGCATCAGGGAAGAAGGAAAAGCCATCATTAAGGTTACCACTATAGGCACTGAGGACTTCATTTCTCTAGGACCTCTGAGAAGAGCACAGAATGCCTTCCTGAAGGAAAGGAGTCTGAAGCACTTATTCAGTATGGTTCAGAGTTTCCTCTAGGAGCATTTACTCCCCTAATTCCCAAGCTGAGCTTCTGTTGGGATAAATGTACTCCCAAAGCCTTTAAAGAAGGTCCTGAAGCAGAAGTTGGCAGGATGTTTAGTGAGTACTTAAGATGAAATACTTGCCAGAACCAGTTGAGTCTGAGCTTACATGGAACTGTCTATTACAGATCTGGCTAAAATCATAAGTGGGCCAGGAAACTCTTAAGTAGGGACACCAATGGTGTCCTTTGTGTCTTGGAAATATCTTTTCCCACACTTTGAGGTCCCTTTCACTCTCTTATGATGTCTTTTGATGAACAGAAATTCTTAATATTTATTATATTATATATACTTATTTAATAATTATCTATTTTTTTCATTTTAGTTAATGATTTCAATGTCTTAAGAAATCTTACCTTGAATTCATGAGGACATTCTTATACATTTTTTGTTTGTCTGTTTTATTTGAGAAGGTGATAGAAGGTATAGATAATTTCCCCAGGAATATGTACATGCTTATGTACAACTTTGTGGTGTTTATGGAACCTTTGAAATCTTCCCATGGAATCCCTAGAAGTTCATTGATCTCAGGTTCAAAGTCTCTGGTTGTTGTTCTACCTTTCAAATTTAGATCTATAGATCACTTGGAACTGATTTTTTTGGTATGATATGAGGATGGGGTCAGATTTTACTTTGTTTTTCCATATGGATATCTAATTGACTCAGGATCATTTATTGAAAAAAATAAATGAACAAAATCAACCCTATCCTTTCCCCATGGCTTAGTAGTGCCAACTTATAACTTTGTTGTAAATCAAGTACCTATATTTGCTTAGTTTCTCTTCTTCCTCCTCCTCCTCCTCTTCTTTTTCTCCTTTCCCTTCCCCCTCCTCCTCCTTCTTTTAATTGAAATATCCTTGATTTACAATAGTGTGTTAGTTTCAGGTGTTCAGCAAAGTGATTCAATTATACATATATGTATGTATCTATATTCTTCTTTGATTATTTTCCATTACATTTTATTACAATATTGAATATAGTTCTCTGTGTTACATAGCAAATACTTGTTATTTTTTTAATATATGGTAGTGTGCATCTGTTAATCTCATACTCCCAATGTATTCCAGCCCCCCCTTCCCCTTTGGTAACTATAAGTTTGTTCTTTATGTCTGTGAGTCTGTTTTGTAAATAAGTTCATTTGTACTATTTTTTTAAAGATTCCGCATATAAGTGATAATCATGTAATATTTGTCTTTCCCTACCTGACTTACTTCACTTAGTATAATAATCTCTAGGTCCATCCATGTTGCTGCAAATGGTATTATTTCATTCTTTTTTATGGCTGAGTAATATTCCATTGTATATATATACATCACATCTTCTTTATCCATTCATCTGTTGATGGACACTTAGGTTACTTCCATGTCTTGGCTATTGTCCTCTTCCTCCTCTCTTGATTCTGTTCCTTTGGAGTGTTTTCCCCCTACCCAGGGCCAGTTCTTTTCTGTCCTAATTACTTTTGCTTTATAATTAATCTTGATATCTGATAGACCAAGTCTATCCTTTGTGTTCTTCTTCAGGTTTTCTTAGCTTTTCTTGGATACTTGGATTTTCATAATTTAGAATCAAGTTAACAAGTTATATGTGTGTGTGTGTATATATATATACATACATACATACATACATGCATACGCATGCAGCAAACTGGTGGAATTGATTGGAATTGCATTGAATCTGAGATTGACTTTATTACAATTTGAGTCTTCCAATCCATGAGCATAGAATAGCACTCTAAGTTTTTTTTACTCAAAAACATTTTATAGTTTACTGCAATGAAGTCTTGTATATTTCATTAGAAATTTTACTTAAATATTTGTAATGGTTTCATGTAAATGGGTTTATAAATTCCATTTGTTTGGGGTTGTGTATAGAAATGCAGTATACTTCTTTGTACAATGCCCTTGCATAAAACAAACTTGCCAAACTCACTTTTTAATTATAGTTCCTTTTTCTGTAGATTCTTTTGAATTTTCTACCTATATGATCATATGATTTGCACATAAGGACAGTTTGATTTCTTCTTTTTCAATCCTTATGCCTTGTATTTCTTTTTCTTGCCTTCTTGTACTGTTTAAGACTTCTAATACAATGTTGAGGATAGAAGTAGTGATGGTGGGCATCCTAGTTGTATTCTCTACCTCAAAGTAAAAACTTGCAACATTTTACCACTAAGTATGATGAATATTTGCTTAAAATAATATTTATAGTGTAGTTGTTTCAATTGTTCGGTGCACCATTCTAGATATGTCTAAATATGTCAATTAAGTCAAATTTGCTGATCGTTTAAATCATATATTTTTCCTAATTTTTTAAAGGTTTTTAAGTTTTCTTTTGGTTAGTGTTTGCATGTTATATTTTAAAACCCACTTACTGTTATCTTTTTGTATTATCATGACTTAGAAGTGTCTCTGATAAGCCACATTTAATGAGGATTTTAAATTGGAGTATTTCCCATTTACATTTAATCTCTGAACATCCTGTGCATCATACTTCCAACTCTGGCATGCTCTATCCTCTGACTGCTTCACTTTTCTCTGTATCATTTAAAATACTATTCATATTACTTAGTTATTTTGTTTACTGTTGGCACCCCCCCCATTAGAATGTAAACTCAATGAAGGCAGAGACTTTTGCCTATGTGATTTATTTATATATCCACATCACTAGTTGAATAGGCATTCAAAATTTTTTGCCAAAATAATGACTCAGTGAGTTGCACTCTGTATGGTCTTTTTGGAGATTTTGAAAAACATTAAAGTATAAAGAAGTTCTAGAGACACAAAATTTGTTCAACCAATATTTCCTAAGCTTTTATAATCAAAGAATTTTATTGAAGTGTAACTTCTACTAATATCTCAGGAAATGAGTGTAATATAGAACACACTTTGAAAACACTGATTTAGAAGATATTATTATTGAAGAAGTATTCCTAGAAGGTCATAAATTAGGGAGTGATTTAGAGGATATCCAGCTGGGGAGTCCACTAAATCGGGGTTCAGCAAACTATGTCCAGGTGGCAGAACCTGGCCCACTACTTATTTTTGTAAGTAAGGAAGATTAAAAAACTCATAGTATGCAATGTAATTCTTACTTTAGGAGGTTAACTATGCAAGGACAGGTGATTTTCTTTTATTTTGAGATTCTGTGTGCTAACAATTACTTGAGCATAGGAAGAGTAAATATTACATTCTTTTAAAAATGTACATGTGCAGAATAAAGTTTAAATAAGTAACTTCCCAGATATAATTTTGTATTTTCACACTGTTAACTGTTTTAGGTTGATCCTGATACTTAAATCTTTATTTTTAATTTAAAAACATCCTTCTTTCATTCTGATTTGTCTTGCATAGAGTTTATCCTAATAGAAAGGAGAGAGTAAGTTGCCCATAATAGTAATAATTGCTACCATTAATTGAGTATAATAAGTACTAGGTGATTGTACTAATTGATTTACACATATTGTCTGATTTAATCTTAGCAACAAATCTGTGAGGCAGTGTAGTATTATTATGTGCATTTTATAGATGCAGAAACTGAAATTATTTATCAGGAGAAAGCAGTTAATCTTACTCCATACTTCACAGATATATTGCTGATTCAAAGGAAGTTAGGTAATTCTATTGGCTAAATTAAAACTTTATTTGTACGATAGAGTGAATATGTGCCACATGAGCATTTTCCTATGCTATTACCTAGCATTCCAAATGAAAGTTTTAATTAACACATAATATTATGCCTAGTAATGAGCTATAGTTTACTGAAACTTTCCCTTATTTTTGGATGTAGGATATAAAATTCACATTACTAATTAAAGAGATTTACTTGCATGCTAATTATAGTTCAGAAAAAACTCCCTGAAAGTTGGTCAAGATAGTGACATGTGCAAGTGTGAACTCTGTATAAAGTAGAATTGCATACTTTTGTCCTGCTTAATTCATTTTTTCCCATAATGTCCAGCATTATAGAAATTTAGAAAAATACAAGAGGAAAGAAAAGAAAGAATTTATCCCTAGTCCCATACCCATTGGCAGCCCTTGTTAACAGCTTAATGGTTTCTCCCAGTTGTTTTCTTAAGCATTGGCTTTATTTTTTTAGAAGTATGTAAATATAATTTTTATCCCTTTTTTGCTTCACATTATGACATAAATGTTTTTCTATGCTATTACCCAGTATTCTAAATAAGAATTTTAATAACCACATAATGTTATGCCTAGTGAGTAGACTATATTTTAATTAAACTTTCCCTTACTTTTAGATATAGGTTGCTTTAAATTATTGTTATTGTTATTGCCATTTTCTCTCTTTTACTCTTTTGCATTTTAAATTATGAAAGTAATATTGCTCATGTCCAAAATCAAATATGGAAACATGTGAAGTGAAGAGTCAATACTTTGTTCCACTATGAAGAGTTTTCTGGGTATTCTTTTATACTTTTTCTATGCTTATGTAAACACATTTATATCTATCCTTATTTTACAGAAATAGGATCTATAACCAGCCTCTCTGGCTTTACTCTTTTAAATAATTATGGAATAAATATATTTGTGTAAAAGTTATTTTTGTGTTTATGACTTTTTCCTTAAGCTAGATTTATAGCAGTGGAGCTGGGTTAAACTGATGGACATTTTGAAGACTCTTACTAAGTGCTGTCAACGTAAAACACTGCTGTTTTAGGAAGAGTATGCTAATATCACCAAATACTAGATCATGCTATTGTTATGGATATAACATATTTACATAGATTATTTGTGCATGTGTAATATGTATATTTACACACACCGAATTTGTTTAACCAGGGTGGATCTAGTCATTTTCCTCCTACAGTAGATTTAAACCTAACATTTTAGATTTAGCATTGTTATTCTTATTGATATTAGTCAGGATTATCCTTTTCAATATCTTTTTTGGGGTTATAGTTTGGTATAAAAAAGTTGTATTTGAACCTTAATTAAACCTTTACCTATTTTTAAATTTAATTAAAAATAAATATCCTTTTTGTTCTGATGATACAAGAAATGAATGTCAGTGCACTTAAAAAATTCAGACAATAAGGAAATGAGTAGAGAAAAAAGAAAATTTCAGTGATAATATCAGCACTCATTAATAACTTTTGCTGTATATCCTTTCTCTTTCTATTTATGCATTATATACATAGATATAGATAGCAACACTCATAAACAGAATATTGCTATATATCCTTTTTTGTGTTCATATGCATACATACCTATATAATAGTTTATATGTTTTTATTCAATTGGAATAAGTACATATGCTTCTTTAGCGTTTTTTCCCCTCAGTAACAATATGCTGTGGGTATCTTTCTTCTTGAGAATTATGGATATATGTCACAATTATAATGACTTAATTGTAGTCTTTTTATGGTTATACCCTGTTTATTCCAATGTTGATGAATAATTGGTTGTTTCCAGCTATTTGCTGTTATAAATAAGACTTCAGTGAATATTTTTATATGTGTGCTCTTTACCCACTTGTCCAATAATTTCCTTAGGATAAAATAGAAGTCAAATTTTTGTATCAAAGGACATGTGCATTTAAAATTGGAATGTATTAGAAAGAGTATCTTTTACTTTTTCTTATGCTCTTTCATATTGTTTAAATTTTTTCTGTAAATGATACAAGGAATGCAGAATTGTCAAGCTGCCCTCCAGAAAAGTTGTGCTATATTACATTCTCACCAGTGAATGAGAATGCCCAGTTCCTTATGCTCATAAACATTCATATTAACAATATCTTAAATCTTTCTTATCTTGTATTGAAATATGATTTGTTATATTACTTAGCATTTTAAAAATTAATTGTGATATTTAATACATTTTTAAAGCTTATTTTCTTTTCCTATTTTCTCATTTGTAAATATTCCATTTATTTTTGTGACCTATTTTTGTATTTTTTTTCTTATTGATTTGTTGTTCCCTTTTGCCTTATGATACCAAAAATAGACTTTTTTTTTCTGGTTTGTGGTTTATTTTTTAACTTTGTTAATGGCCTCTTTTTTATATAGAAGTTTAACATTTTTAATACAGTCCATTTTATTAATCTTTTTCTTGTTTTAATGTCATGCTTAGAAAGATCTTTCTTATCTAAAGATTATAAATATAGTCATTTAGATTTTCTTGAGGATTCTCTATGTTTTTAGTTTTTACATTTAAAAAATCTATCTGGAATTTGCTTTAGCGTAAAGTGGAGGTAGAGATTCAGTGTTAGTTTTCCAAATATCTACCCATTCCCAGCATCATTTGTTGAATAGTTTATCATTTGTCCACTGATTTGAAGTCACTTATATCATAGACTAAATTCTTCTATAAATTGTCATCTGTCTCTAGATTTTTTTGCTGTTCATTGATCTATTATTCCTATACCAATAATATACTGTTTTAATTTTTGTACTTTTACATTACACATTTTAAGCCTAAAATTTTAGATTATTTTGTTCTTGGAAATAAATTAAATTTGCATATTTAATTTTGAAACCACCTTAAATTTAATTTATTTAATATATAAAATAACCTCCTTGATCTTAAGAATATTGCTGTTTAAGTTTTGGAAGTTTGTTTATTACATATGTGATCTACATGGTGAATATTTTCATTTTTTTTAGAAGAAAGACTCCTCTGTCCAGTAAGATTGTCCTGGAAAACTACTCTGAAGTAGAGAGTGCAAGAAGGAGGCTTTGAGTTATAGGCTGATGTGTGGACTTGGCATGGTGCCTGTCCCATAGAAATATGGTGGCTGAAGAGCAGGAGTAGGATCAGTGTACAGAAATGGTGAGATTTAGAATTTCTTAAAAGAAGCTCTTTCAGCTTCAGAATCAGTAGGCTTTGAAAAATGTAAGATTTGAAATATTAAGGAATGCTACTTAATGAAATATGGAAAATACACTAGCTTTGAAACCAGAGATTGTGAATTTGAGTGCCAACCCCTGCCACTTACTACCTATGTAAATATTTAATCCCATTGAATTTCAGTTTTCTTTTTTTAAATGAGGGTAGTAATCCCATCATAAAGTAATTATGAAGAGTTAATGAGAAAATAAATATCAGCCTATTGCTTAATAATGCCTAGTCATCTCCTCCTCCTCCTCCTTCTCCTCTTTCTTCTGTTGAGTATTCTGCAGAAACAGCACTGATAAGGATAAAATTTAGGGCTGGGATTAGAGTAGTGGAGAACCCTGTGCTTTTCTTTCATCTCCTCACATTAAAAAAGGCAATGGTTTTTGTCCCAGTGGTGGCATGAGAGCAGTAATGAAGGGAAATGAGAATTATGAGTGTAGGGTATTTTTCCTAAGTATATCTACACACACACACACACACACACACACTCCCATCAATCTCACTGTGAATCAGAAAAAAGAAAAAGTGAAATTAGAAAGCTTCCAAGGAGAAGATGTAGAAATTGGTGGTTGACTGCAGTTGGGGGAAATGGGAAGGTGCTGGCACCAGAGAAATATATTTCACCCCGGATATTTATCCCCTTTCATTTTACAAAATGTCTTTTGTCAAAAGTAATGAAACTGACATATTATGAGAGAAGTGAATACTGAGTATCCCATTTTACAGATGAAGTAACAGGAGACATTTATATTCCTCATAGAATGGACATGAGCCCAGTAATTGGAAACTGAGTAAAATGAAAGCTCTGTCACTAACTTGTCATGTGAGTTATGTGTCTGTAAACTTGAGTGCATCTCATCCTGCTACCCCAGATATTTTTCACTTAGGAAGTGAGACAGTCTCTGAGAGATGCCAGGCCAGATCTTATCTGGACTTTACAGTGAAATCTTTGAATATTTATGAAGGGTATACATTAAAAAGATAAGCAGAATCTCTCTACATGAGTCTCTTCGTTTGTTTCTGTGTTTTTGAGAGTGAGCAAAAGACTTAATTAGGTCTGAGAAGGACTAATCCATAGTGTATGACTGAGCTCCCTGTGGATATGCAGTGTGTAGTTACTAGGTGTGATGATGGGGTAGCATTGCCAAGGTCATGTACCCTTAAGACATTCTTCAAAAAGTGGGTGGTTATATTAGCCACTAGATGATCTGTGTAAGTTGTGACTTTGGCACATTTCAATGGAATCTCAGGGAAAAAGCAAAAAGGGAAATACACTTATAGAAGACATATCCCATTTAGGAAGCATTTTCTTATCTCTAATCCTCACAAAAATCTTGGGCGATAAATGGCAACATCTCCATTTTCTATGCATAATTTTTATTTCAGAAAATGAGATTGCATAGTTTAATAATGTTTTCTTTACTTAACGTATCTCACACAAAGCTGTAATTACTTTTCTCCTTTACTACTTTGTGAACTTCCTTGAATCACCAAGTCTATTTCATTCACTTTTGTTTTTCTAGTACTTAACACAGTACTGGCACAGAACAAACATAAATGATAGTAACTATGATTTACTTTAGGAATTAGGACCCTTAGATAATTAGCCCATAGTCACCAAATCTTTATTTTTCTCTTCTACTTTTAGCATCTCTTTACCTTTCAATTTGTATCACGAGTTGAGAAATGCTTAAAAAATATAAAGTGCAGCATACCTGCTATGTAGCAAGTTCAGACTGTGCTGACTCTGCATTCACAGAAATTGTTCTGGTCTGAATCCAGTTGATAATGCAGCTGTTATTTTTATAATCTCATCCTAAGTACATATTTGCACAACAGGCAGTGTCAATTCATATAAGTAACTTGGTGTTGTTTGCCTGATACTTTAAATTACAGAGCTCCATTACCAAAGTCATTATTTGTGGTTAAGAGGGAGTGGTACGGAGAGTGGTAACAAGAAGAGTTTCTTAAAATGAGTATCAAAATGGACCCTTTATAGATGTCTTTAAATTTATCTTTATTTAACTATCTAGAATGAGTATAAAGAACAGCCCTGCCTCATTTTTCTGTGAATTTACCATATAGGAAATAGTGGCCTGATTATAAAAAATTACAGTCATAAAAAACTAGTACTTATTTACAAACTTTTGGTTAAATGATTGCTTTTAAAATGTTATGCCACTTTATTTTGTGAGCTGGATTCAGGGAGAGAAAACTCATCAGGGATGGAATCCTCTACTCTTTCTGGATATGATAATGCACCTGCAAATGCTGAGACTACTCTGACTATAATATTTATCTTACAATGAATCCAAATTGTAAGATAAATATTATAATTTGTAATAAGATAAATATTATAAGATAAATAAATAATAAGATAAATATTAAAATTGTCAGTTGCTGGAGATTTGGGATTGTGCTTTATTGTTCTGTATCCCCAGAGATTCTAACTCACGCTATGCATCCTATGGGCTCTCTGTGGAGAATTGCATGCATCGTTATCAAATGAAAAAAAAACCCTGCAATAACTAAAACTTAATTTTTAAGTTAAATTCCATGCCTAGTTTCTGATTCATCCTTACGTTTAAGAAAACATTTTATTAAAAAAATAAGAAATCCAAAAACATTGAGAATCTTTTTAGTAAGGTAAAAATATTTTGTAGAGTTATAAAATTTTTGTTTCTGCACAAAAGTTTTTGTGAGCTTACCCTCATTTAACATGGTTGCCCTTTAGGCCAGCAGTTATTGAATTTTAGTGTGCATAGGAATCACCTGGGGGCTATGCTTTAAAATAGACCCCTAGGCCATACTTTTAGAATTACAGAGTCAATAGGTCTGGGTAGGGACTGGGGCCCAACAATCTTTAAAAAAATTTTTTTTTTTATAAGGACCCCAGTACTTCTGAAGCATGGGGTCTGAAGATTATGTTTTGATGATCACTTTTTCTTCAGTCCTGCTCACACAAGACCTTCTCTGACATTTTTTACTAAGCCGATATCGTATATGTCTGAAATCAGACAGGCTGCAAAAAAAAAAGCATATTAAAAACACAATAATAGGTTTATTTCAAAGGATTCTATTTTGCTAAGAAAACAGGGGACATGAAGGAAGGGATAAAAGAGAACAATTTATTCAGTGAAAAGTTACAAAATATTTTCCAAGTTTTTTTTTTTGACCTGCCAAATTTTTGTTTGATTCTGATCAAGTGGAAAAGCTGCCTTATGTTGTGTTTATGAAGTATATAGAATTTTTCTGTAGCCAAGACCTCAAGATGAAAGACTTTTGGTGATGAATTCACACGGTAATTCTGTAAATAGCTTTGGAAGTTTGTGGTCCATATTTTGGTTTTGGTTCATGGCAATAAGCTGCCTTTGTAAAGTGGGAGACATGCTGCCTTCTTCTAAATAATCTCATTCATTTTTCATGTAGATACTATTTTTATACTGACCATTCTGTTCACAGACAGATCTCTTAAAGTGTTATTTCAGAGGGTAATAAAGTGTTAGCAGTTGTGAAAATGTGTCAAACTTAGGCAATTCTATCTCTGATTTACTATTCTTCTGCCCATGTTGGCAGGGGAGAAATGGCAGGTCTAGGAAATGTAACATTAATTCCTCCTCTTCTGACCCAGAAATACCTTGATCTTGACCATCTATAATGTGTTAAAGTACTTAGGAAATGTTATATTAAAGTGTAAGAGTATACTTCCCAGTGGATGTGGATAAAATATAAAATTGTAGAATGTTAAAGTGGTAGTGACTTTAGAGGAGATCTGCTGTAGCAGTTCTTGAACACCATCTACAGCCAGGCAGGTTTTAACAATCACTTCTGGAGCTTTTAAAAACCTGGAAACTCCTGGCCCACTCAAGGAGATTCCAGTTTAGTAGGTTTGGGGTGGGGCCTAGATATTTAAATTTTATAAAAGCTTTCCAGGTGATTATATAATCAGTTAAGTTTTGGTACAACTTTAAAATTAGTGTAAGAATTCTTTCTACAGCATCCCTGGCAAACAGTCATCCAGCCTTAACTCTGACAACTCCAGGAATATATCTCTATTTTGTGAGGCAGCTTATTCTATTGCTTTAAAGATTTGTCTGGACTGAGCTAAAAATCCACCACCTTGTAATTCCCACCCACTAGTGTTGTTCTTTCTTTTGGAAAGAAGAAAGAGAAACTAACTTTCAATCAGTATTTACCATATTACACTCACTGTGCTATCTTTCCTTTGTTGTCTTGAAGATATTAAATGAGATACTTCCCTTAGCTGCAAAATGGATTATCAGAGTAGATAAGCAGCTATCAAAATGTGGTCTATGGACACATAGGGACCCCTGAGACCCTTTCAAGGGGTCTAAAAAGTCAAAACTATTTTCAACATAATACTATGATGCTATTTGCCTTTTTCACTGTGTTGACATTTACACTGAGGATGCAAAGTGATTTTAGGCAGAACTGTTGGTGCCTTAGCACAGATCAAGGCAGCGGCACCAAATTATGTTAGTAGTCATTGAATTTTTTAAAATCATGGCCACTCACAGAAAAAAAAAAACCCTAGTTTTGATTAAGAATGTTGTAGATAAAGCAGTATAAATTGTTGATTTTATTAATTCTTGATGCTTAAGTACATTTTTTTAATACTCTGTGATGAACTGGGAAGTATGCATAAAGCACTTATGCTCCCCATCCAAGTACTGAAGTTATTGTGAGGAAAATCACTTGTAAGATTGAGTTGCAAGCTGAACTAACTGCTTTTTTTAATAAAACATCATTTTTACTTGAAAGTATGACTAACAGACACACAGTGGTTATTCAGACTTGGATATTTGGCAGATATATTCTCAAAAATGAGCAAAATGAGCCTACCATTTTAAGAAAAGCAACTGACACTATTTGTTATCAATAATAAAATTTGAGCTTTCAAAAGAAAATTAGTTGTTTGGAAAACTTGTAGCCACAACCATCAGCTTGATGCTTTCCAATATTTAAAAACTTTTCTGCTAAGTTTGGTGGTGATATTAACAAATGTGATTTTTAAAAATGTTGAACAATGAAATGTCAATGTTTTGAAGATCTGCACAACTTAGTGAACTAATGTTTTCCAAATGAACCAATGCATGATGTTGCACAATCATGCATAAGTAAAAGATACATTTAAAGACATGGTTTTTAAAGTAACAGAATATAAAAAGTTCATTGATAACAGGTTTTGGATTCAATATTACAGTGAACCTTTTAGAAACTATGACTTGCCAAATTTTGATATAGTATTAAAGAAGAATAGCTACAATTATTTTGAAAGGCTATTAAAACACTCTGCCTCTTTCCAACTTCATATATATGTGAAGATGGATATTTTTCACATACTTTCAGCAAACCAACATATCACAGCAGATTGAATGCAGTAGCACCTAAGAGAATCCAACTGTCTTTTCTTGAACTAGGCATTTGAGATATTGAAAAATGCAAAACAATGCCAGTCTTCTAATCTTTTTGTTTTGGAAAATATGCTTATATTTTAAAATCATGTTATTTATGTTGCCATGTAATAGGTTTATCACTAAATGATTGTTATTTAATCATTTATTTTATTTTAAATGAATTAATAATGAAAATTTTCTCAGCTTTAGTTTCAAATATAATAACTTGATAAATATAACTGTAGCTCTTTGAGACTCTGAATAAGTTTTTAAAATGTAAAGGAGTCCTGAGACCAAAGAGTTTGAGGACCTCTGGACTCGACGATCTCCAAAGTTCATTCCAACTAACTATCTTTAGAACATACATCCATTCTAATATAAAATGTTTCCTCTAAAATTTTTAAGCCATTCTCCTCTGTATGCTTGCCAATGTCCCTTCTAAATTGTGGACCTCAATACTGAAATTATATTGAAAATGTAGATTAAGCTGCATAGAATACATAGATAGGCGACTAGGAGTAGGCTTCAGTAATAACTATCGTGAGATTTTTAAGATTAGGGGAAGTTCTTATTTCTATGAGAAAATAGGTTCTTGTTCCAGGAAAGCAGAATGTTGCACTAAGTAGCATCTAAGTTACCTTCCTTGATACATCAGAAATACTCTTCTTTTGCCTTAGGAGATATAAATATCAGTAAGTAAAACCTCATTTTCCCATTTACTATTGTGATACTCTTAATCGTTAGCAATTGCATTTTTAAAAATTTGGGCATTAAATTAGTATCAGTTTCCTTTTTTACTGAAGTATAATCAGTTACAATGTGTCGATTTCTGGTGTACAGCATAATGTCCCAGTCACGCATATATATACATATATTTGTTTTCATATTCTTTTTCATTAAAAGTTATTATAAGATATTGAATGTAGTTCCCTGTGCTATACAGAAGAAATTTGTTTTCTTAAATTAATTTATATATATAGTGGTTAACCTTTGCAAATCTCAAACTCCAAAATTTGTCCCTTCCCACCCCCTTTCCCCTAGTAACCATAAGATTGCTTACTATGTTTGTGAGTCTGTTTCTGTTTTGTAGATGAGTTCATTAGTGTCCTTTTTCTTTTCTTTTTTTAAAATTCCACATATGAGTGATATCATATGGTATTTTTCTTTCTCTTTCTGGCTCACTTCACTTAGAATGACAATCTCCAGGTCCATCCATATTGCTGCAAATGGCATTATTTTTTCTTTTTTATAACTGAGTAGTATTCCATTGTATAAATATACCTACAACTTCTTTACCAGTCATCTCTCAGTGGACATTTAGGTTGCTTCCATGTCTTGGCTATTGTAAATAGTGCTGCTGTGAACATTGGGTTGCATGTATCTTTTTGAATTAGAGTTCCCTCTGGATATATGCCCAGGAATGGGATTGCTGGATCTTTGCAAGATGAATTTTGCATTTCATTTTTTATATTCATTCAAATTCTACATAATTTAGTATGTTTATTAAGAGAAAAAGAAAAGCTAAGAATGATAGAGTTAAAAAACACGGCTTCAGCCTAGCAATGCTATACACAGCAAAAGATAATAGTGAGGAGGGTTTTGCGTTTTTTTAAAATTGATGCAACCTGGAGGAGAATAGTAATTTTAATGTAAAATGACATTTCCAGGAAAACCTATTTGAATTTGCACACATAATATTTTTAAATGTCTCTCTAATTTTTATTTTGGTGTATAAAAGACAAGGCATTGATATATTGATGTATTTCAAGTTAGTTGAGAAAGTAAATGTTTTAAAGTAGTTTGTTTTAACTTCAGTGGCTCATTATGTATAACATTATTAAATCAATGAATCAGTCTTTGACTTGAGTTTTAAACATGTGGTGTTATAATTTAATGTAAAGGTGGCAAAATTTTGTTACAGGTATTTTTGGAAGCACTCTGGTACGTTAAAAAAATGCCTTTGATTATTGACTCTCAGAGTTGGAAGGTCATTTAATTCAACCACAGTTGATGCTTGACCCTTCTTGCTAAAAAAAAAAAAAGGAGTTCTGTGTTTAAAAAAAGAAAAATGGGTGTGGCTTAAAGATAGCTTTAAGCAGGATTTAAAAATGTAGCTTGAAAGCTTTTAAAGTCCTATTATACAGGGAGGTGGCAGTGTTTTTATTTGCTGTTTACCTTTGATCTATTACCTATTTTTGGTAGAGTGGGACATGCTTTGTGAAAATGTTTATGGTTTCTTCATTTGATGTCAAGATATTTGTTTGAAGTTGCCTTATAATTCAGAGGTTTTTCTTTTAGTGGCTAATATTACTGTTTGGCTTTTGCTGCTAGATTAATAGCAAATTAGCCTGGATTTGGTGACTACTTTAGAATATGTAAATGATATACTGGCTTTTAGACATAGTTTTATTGTTTTGGAACAAATTGGACCTGTTAAGCATAACAAATCTAAATAATACCAACTCATAAGAATAAAAAAAAGTGTATCTCATTCAGTGTTAATATTTTTGTTAAATTGTACTTTGTGTTTGTGTGTGTGTGTATGTGTACACATTTGATTTTATATAAGCTGGTTCTTATACATGTATTCTTTGTTCAGTGATTTTTGTGGCCATCTTTTTATGTCAATAAAAATAGATTTATATCATAATTTTTAGTGACTACAGGGTAGTGTTATATATATGTACCATAATTTACTTTTGCAGTTAGTAGGTTATTTCTAATTTGGGGCTGTTATAAAAAATCTGTAATGAACATGTGTATTACATGTATATATCTTTTAAACATTTTTGTGATTAGTTCCTTAGGATAATTTTTGGAAGTAGTGTTTAAAACTCAAAGGATATTGATATTAAAAATTTTAACACTTTATGTCAGATTACTAGAAAAGTTATATCCAATTTATAATCCCATGAATGGTACATGAAACTGTTTATTTTTCTACATCCTCCAAATACTAGTTTTTGTCCAGTTTACAAAATATTTTAAAAATATTATAGCTGAAAATATTTTATTTACATTTATTTGATTATTAGGGAGACTGTACATATTTTTATTATTGGGCATTTGTATTTCTTCATTTGCACATTTCCTCTTTTTATTCTTTGTGCATTTTTATTTTGAAGTATTTGCAGCAATGTACTTTTTATTTAGTAAACTAAGAATGTGCAAAAGATTTGATGACTAAATAATATGGAGGATTTCATTATCATGGTCAGATATAACAGTCTGTTGTCCAACTTGGATTATTGCTTGTTTGAAAAATCTTTGAGTGGAAAGGCCATGATTAAAAAAAATATTGATTTTAAAATTGAGATATAATTGACACTAAACATTATATTAGTTTTAAGTGTACAACATAATGATTTTATTTATTTTAAAAAACTTCCATGTTCATACTGTCCAATGCAGTCCTTAACACATGGTCACTATTTACTGAATGAATAAATGAACTAATAGAGGAATGGAACAATCCATGATTACTGGGTGTTCTGAAGATTCGTTTTACTAAACAGATTGTGATTTTCCAGAAAGATGGAAGATAGAGAAGAAAATGTGCTGCCCTCAAGAACAAAGTGGCTACCTTTATTTTGTAAATGTCTTCTTAGAACTTTTCTAGTTCTTAAAGAAGTAGCTTCCTTCAAGTTGCATATTAATTCTTGTGAGATAATTCTTAATTTTTTGCCCATCATAAAATGTTGCTTGTTTATTCCTAAATTCTCTGCAGGAGGAGGTATGCATTAAAGTCTTTTTTTCCTTTTTTTATAATAATGAACTCTGTGATTTTGGAAGCTTGTACTTTTTAACCTGTTTGCTGTAAAATTCACCAATAGTGTAAATCAGTTGATAATGAGATTCAAAGTTGTTTGTTGTTTTTAATATATGCAACAAGACTGAATTGATATGACAGATGATATTTATTGACTTCATATTGACATATATTAAAATATTATTTGCCCTGAATCTCTGGAATCCAACTTGTTCCAAATATAAAGTATCTCCAGAGTTAGAGATCTTAACTCCTAATGAGTCCAGTGATTGAAAAACTGAGACATATGTCAGCCACACTATTTTCTGGATGCATTTTATTCTATCCCCCATTGTTTAAATGCAAATGAAGAAATGGGATGTATTGTGTATATTGCATAATTTTAATCCGTACTTTTAAAAAAATAGTTTCTAGAGAGACAAGGTAAGATCATTTTTTAAAAATGTGAGTACTTAAGAATCTTTTGGATTCTTTATGAGTTTAGGCTTTTGTATATACAGCATTTTGCTATAGATTTATTTTGTGGGTAACTTCAAAGTTATAATTTATA
Organism: Camelus ferus; assembly: GCF_009834535.1. Lineage (NCBI taxonomy): Eukaryota > Metazoa > Chordata > Mammalia > Artiodactyla > Camelidae > Camelus > Camelus ferus. The sequence continues at coordinate 46,971,713 of NC_045705.1, forward strand.
ATTCAATATTGGATAAAATGTGAGAATAGTTTATATCAGAACCAGTATTCTTTACTGGCTTTGAATAGTACACAAAGTGTGTCCACATAGGGCTCTGTGGAGTCCGAGGTAAAACTGCTCTTCTGAATCCCAAAATATCAGAAAGCCATGAAGAGGAAAAGGGTGAAATGCCAAAAATAAATGACAGAGCTATCTTCCTCTGGTCAGACTCTCCTGTACTTCTCGTACCCATGGAAGTAGGCATTACAGAGTTGCTAGAAACTGGTGAAACTAGATTGGGGAAGCCTGAGACACCATTCCCTACAAAGAGAAGGAGGTTTGGTGAAGAAAACTAATGGATGTATTAGCCATAGATACTTAAAGCTGTCCAGATGCCCCAGACTTTATCAATTCTGACTAGAAAATGGAATAAATTATCTGGGTCACTTAGGCAAAAGCATATGGAAATCATAGGAGCTGGGGAAGGGCTGAATTATATGTTTATTTCATAGTGCAACTTAATTTCAGATGCCAGTACCTAATCTATTATAGCCATTTGTGCTATAAATGCCATGTTGGGAGTAATAGTTCCTATAAGTGATGATGATCTAGATCCATTTTTTTTCCAGAATGAATTTTATTTAAATCTAGTTAGCTAACTAACTAGGTTAGTTAACCAACCTAGATGTTTACTGGCTTTATTTAAAATATGTGGGTTGAATCAAATCAATCCCCAGGGTCTAGGAAAGTTTCTGACCTAAATTAGGAATCCAAGTTCCATTATTATTTTCAGTTGAACACTACTCATATCCATCCTCACATTTTGGAAAGAATATGGCCTTTGCAACAAAGTTTCTTTGTTTTCATGGAACTGAAAATGTGCTGTATTTAGACCAAACAATAAAAATAAACTACCAAACTACCTTCTAATGCATGGGGGTTCTGGAGAGAGGAAACCATAGATATTTAGAGGCATAAAGTGAGTCATTGTGCTAGTTAAAACTTTACAAGGCTAGCTCTGTGTGTTTGAGTTGCATCTGTTACCTCTTCAGCCAGAACGAAAGTGTGTGCAAGCAAAAGAATTTTGGATTGAATTGTGGCTCATACAGAATGCACTGTATACAGCCTAAGCATCTAAATGGGTTTCATATCTTGGGTAGAACAAAAACTGCATCTTTTCATATTTATTATACCTACAAGGTGTTCCTCTTGGACATATCCAAAATATTTTCTGTGAAGTTAATTTATTTTAACTTGCAGACAGAAATTAAACATGTTTTCAAATGTGACTTGCAAGCCTTTATCCCCTTCAAAATTTTCTCCCCTTTTCTTACTTACTTATATTTTTAAACACCTACTTTATTACTGACAATTTTTCGAAAAAGCCATAGTGGATGGAGATGTTGTACTTTTAGATGTAGATGCAGAACAATGAAATAATTGTTTCTTTTGGTATTATCATTCTCGGAAAAAATTGTTAGGGTAGATGGGGACAACTGCCTGAGTTAAAAATAGAATAATTTGTAGCCAGAATGTATTCTTTAATAAAGCATGTAAATGCAATTTACTTATCCTTTTTTCCTTTCATTTTCTATCTAAACTTTCAGGTCACTTTCATGAATTCAAAGGCAATTTACCAGTGAATTCTGGGTGCTGGGCTGATTTTTTTGTGCGTATTTGTAAGTATTGGTTTATTTATTACTCCTATTACTTTTCTTATTGTGTAATGAAACAGTTACAGTGTTCTTAAAGTACTGTTTGTTTTTTGTAAGTGTTTTTAAAAAGGAGTATGGGAAAGTATCAGCTGGTGAAAAAAGCCTCAGTTTGTTGTTATTTCCAATGAAATAACACAATAGCTGGGGTAATTACAATGGGCTGAAAGAATAAATATCTACTCTTTGAAGACAGGACTCAATTGTAGGAATGGATTACCTTAAAGGGGCTAGTCTATATACAAATGAATAATTTACCCTGATAACTTCGTACAGTCTTCTTGCTTGTCTGGTCTTGAAAAGTGCCGTGTGTCTGTACTCATTGAAAAGACGTGAGATCATACAAAATTCAAAGAGCTGTCAGTATATGAGGATATTATGTAAGAAGGAACCAAAGACTTATTTAGTGAATGTATAATGTATATCAAAATTGGAGTGTTCCTGCCTTCTTCACCATCCTCAAAACCATTATATTTAAATGATATTTTGAAGAAACAAAGATAATTTTTCTCAGGAAAGAAAGTCAATTTCAAGAAAAAAATGGAATGAACCTTAATGATCAACTGAAATACTTTGAATTGTTATGTACTGATTAATATAAAAGAAGTTTAGAGTATGTGACAGGTATTAAAATGCCTGTGCATATATAAGACCACATTTAAGTAACTTGAGTTTAACGTATATTTATATGTGTACATTGTTGTAAACCATTGGCATCTAAGGTGATCTTTTACATTTGATAATAACAAAGACAGAGGAAACTTTTCCTCTGTCAGTGTACTCTTATAAAGGAGTTTTAGATAATATACTTCTAGGAAAGTATTTGAAAAAAAGTAACATTATAAATTAGAGTTTAAATGCTTCAGTATTTAAGCAGAGAGCAGTGAAAATTAATTTAAAACCAGCTTTACTTTTCTTTTTGTAGTAGCATTGATTGGGGCAGGCATTTTTAACCAACTTAAAAAAAAAGATGTGCATATTAATATAGTTGAATATATTTTGCATATTTTTAATGCTTAAAGAATGAATAAGATGTTATTTTTATGAAACTGTCAATCCACATTTTATTATTTGAAGACTTAATTCTTATGTAAAACACAAAATATTAAACTGTGTGGTTCATTTGGATTAAATATAAGCTTTTAATTTGTGCAAGGTATCATAGTGCGGATTAGGAGGCAAAGAAGATGGAGAAAATAATGTAAAGTATCTTTGAAGGAAAATATCTCAAGGAAAAGGATGATTCCAAGGACCTGAGCTTATTTTATTTGAAATCTGAGTGAAGGGAAATAATGCTGAGCGGTCTAAATCTGGTTGTTGCTTTATTGTTTCTTTTACTTCCTTTCTTTCTTCTGTCATATCATTCAGTCATTCCCTCTATTAAGTTTTTAGGATAAATAAACTTTAAAAATGATAAATACAAGATAATTAACAGCATTTCAAACAGGATGGCCTTAATTAAAATATGTAGTTTACATTTCTCATCACCCAAAGGCTGTTTCCTGAATTCTTCACTTCTTCCCCGACCCCCAGCCCCTGAGCAGACACACACAGACTAGCTTTGAACAGAGGTGATCCAATTAGCTAAGATTTTTTTCTTGTGATGTAACAAGGGAAGAGGCTAAAAACAGAAGAAAGGGCATTGCAGGGATAGTTTTCATATGGTTATTTCTGGAGTTCAAATTTTAAAAAGCTCCAAAATCTTCTAGTCAGATTTTGTCTAATCACTTAGGTAGAAGCCATATTAATCATACAGGCCTAGTCTTCGTTTTCCAGTTTTGAGAATGTCCGTATGGTAGTTTAGGGCATGGAGTTTGTTGTTCCTTTGGTCAGTGGTCTCAAGCTTTGTTAGGGCCATCTCACTGTGGAACCTTCTTATTAAAGGAACGTAGCAGGTTATTATGACTAAGAACAGTCAGATAAAATTAACATGGCATCCAGAATGCTTGAGTTCTCACTTCTTTCAATTATTGCAGAAACTGTCCACCACTTACACTGAATGGTGAGGCAGCTAAAACAATAGAAATATTTATCTAGTCTAGGCTAAAAACAAACAAATGGGAATAGTGACAATGGCTTCTTTTAGGAACTTTAATTTCCATGTCTTAGAACTGCTTATTTGCTACATGATCTAAGGCAGAAAGTTATACCTCATGGCCGTGGGAAGGTTTCTTAGTAAGGTGTGCAGAAGTCGATCTCTGCGATAAGGAAGGTGGGATATTGTTTTGCACATTCATAATGAATAGGCCACACCAAGGGTGTTTGAGAAGCGATTGGAATCTTACCTACCCACATCTACTATCTAGGTTGGAGTAGGAAAACATTGGGAAGGAAAATGGTTATCTTTTCAAAAGCCGAAAGCATCTTATTCTATTTTTTTTCTCTTAAAAAAAAAAACTATCTTTTTCTTTTCCCAAAATAAGCATTGTATAAGAAGATTCTGTTTTGCATGCTAATATCCTACATTTAATTTTTCATCTCTAATTAAAAAATAATTAATTCTGACCATTCAGTTTTACCAGGGCAATAAATGATTGGTTAAAAACAGCAACAATAACAACAACAACAACAACAAAAAAAACAGAGATAGATCATTAGATAGCCTGCTTTTTCAGGTTCCCGAGCTTTGAAATTTGATACTGAATTCCCTTTTATAAAATTCTGTCTCTGTTCATGTCTAAGGGCAATCTTTTCCCTGAAAAGGTCCAAAAATATTTTATTGTCTGGTACAAAAAGTGATGGTTGCTTAGCCCCCTGCTTAGGGTAATAATAATAATATCTTAATTTGGAATAACACTTGCTTTTGCAGACATTAAATTGGCTAAATTTTGTGAAACTTATTATCCTCATTTTTGCAGAGTAGCAGGACTCAAACCGTGGGATTCATAGTATAAATGCAGTGCTCTTTTCATAACACCAATCTATCCTCTCTCAGAGAGTATTTTGGCTCTCTTTCTTTTGTTACTTGATCACTATCTCAGTCTCTACGCAGTTGCTATACAAATATTTTTGAAAAGTTGAGGTAGAGTAAGTCAGGGAGGAGATTGTGGAGATCCTTCTACCGCTTTATTTCCTCATGTTCCTGGATCATTTACTCCTCCCTGACATTTTCCTATCCCCCTATTCCAAAACTGCCACATGTCATGCTTCAGCTGAAATTTTTTGAATTGCATAGATTTTTTAGGAAACAAACAAAAAGAATCATGAAATCATCTCTTTGTGGTATTTTAAAATGGAAAGAAATTTGTTTCAAACTGAGCATAGCCCAGACCAAAGCTCGCCCTCAGTGAGAACATCTGTGCTTTTAAGGACAAGTAGGTCTAAGTGCATTATCTCTAAAAAATATTATTCCAGGCTAATCTTGACATAGAGCAGGTAAATAAAAAAGATGAGCTGTGAAAATCCACAAATAGGGCTTGAATGCCATTTTCCATGACAACGGGAGCTGCCCCATGAAAGCATTAATGCTGGGAATGTAAGGAATTTAAAATTGTGCCTTCTCAGTTTTACAGTTGTGTGCTCATGTTAATTAGAGATATACTGACATTTGAAGTATCTACATTAATACACACAGCTACTATACATTTGTGAACTGTGGCCAGAAATCTACTTTAATTGAAAGCAGTTTGCTAATCTGAATGTGTATATCCATTACATTTTAAGCTTTTACGTTTTATATACTAGTGCCCTTAGATACTTGTTTTTTCTGCTCTTTCTACTTTCTGTTTCTAATTTATACCTGAAAGGACAGCCTAGTCTATTTTTAATCTCCTAGAGGTGTTTTGGAGCAATATTGCTGGAATTTTGAGAAAAAAAGGTTTTTAATAGTGTCTTTTTATTTGCTGTAGTTTGAATCTTTTTTCCCTCTCTGACTTTCTAAATTGTTGGTTTTTCTTGCAAACCTTTAAGATGGCCTGACACTGAAATAAGGTAGGATTTAGGTTTATGGAATTTGCTTCACTGGCTATATTTAAGCACTAAAGAGCTACTCTTCACCATCACACTATGGTTTTAGCCAGAAAAGCTCAGTATTAGAGACCTTGATGTGATGAACAGTGAAGAGGCATTCTAGTTTTCCTAATGTAGCTGAGATTCATCCTTCCCTCTTGATGTCAAACCATGTATTTTAATTTTTGATTTTAAAATATGTTCACAATTGCTTGATGACTTTTTGAGTCATCTTTAGTCATAGAGTTTTTGCTTTGTCTGTCTTAAAAGAAGATCTTATATCTATTTTTTGTAAATTTGTGTTTCTTAAGAATCTGCCTGTCAGGTTTTGTAACCCAATTGTTTCGTCCTTTTTGTTTAATGAAACTTTCACACATACTTTTGGACCAATCCCTGTGTATTACACAAGACCAGTTAGAAAGAAGTTTCCTTTTTGTACCATCAGAAAAAGTTGCTCTAAAAAATTCTAATATTCTGGACTTACTTCATTAAACCATTTTACTGGCACCATTAAACTACTGAGACCTGGGACCTTTAAAACTTACTCAGTATTGTTATTATTATTATGGCCTATTTTACCCTTTATTACATTTTTTCACTATACTAAGTTCCTCTGTTCTTTATTTTTTCATGTTGCTTACTACATATTGTGCCATCACAGCACATTTAGTAATTTCAAGTTAATTGCTCAATTATCAGTAATAGTTATGAAGCACTTCAAACATGCGCAGTGGAAGATTTTAAAAATTTCAAAATAAGTTGGTGTGTTATAATCTTAAATGTGAAACATGCCAATATCTGCAATCATAAAAATACACTGCCTGAGCTAGGCATTTCAGGGAAGGCAAAAACCTACTCTTAAAATCAGGGCTTTTGTCTGGCACTGAAGTGTTTCATCTTTGCTAATTTCAAACAACGTATCTAAATTTGATCTTGGTTTCCTTTTCAACTCTAAAAATTTGGATGTGGTCATAAGGGAAAAGGGAAGTAAAAATGTATTGATTCTGTTCTAATGTTTTACTGGAACCTCAAAATCACGATGTTCACTGTAAAGTGGAATTTGGTGTGAGGTGGATCCATATTGGAAACCAATCAAGGAAGCTGACTTACTAAAGAAGGAGAATGATCTCTTTATAATGTTTCTGCACTCATTTACACAATCCTCTAATCAGAAGACAGTGTTAGAGTGAAGGTATTATGTTAATGATTTATTTATATTGAAAAAAAACCCCATGAGAACAGTGACACTTTGGGGAATTTTTCTATATCCTACTCAGTAATATTCTTGGATGCCTTCAAGATAACTTACACATTATGGCAAAATAATTATTGTAACTCTTTTGGCAACTAGGCAAACTATCATTAAATTTTGCATTAGTATTCAGTTTAGGGTTTTCTCTAAACTAATATAGTGCCAACAGCTCTTTTTTAGTTGCTATAATGGTTCTTTCACATTTTTATGGTACTGTAGTAAAGCTGAATTTACTGGCTACATTTGAAGGTGGAGTAGAGCAGCACAAGAGTCAACATTAAAATGATTCAGTGCCCGTTGGAGAAAAATTCTTCTTAACTTGATATTGGAAACAATGTGGGGCTTGAGGGCAGTTTGCTAAGAATGGCTAATAAATCTGAATATTCCCCCTAAAGCTGTTCTCTGAACTTGTTTTTAACCAAGAAGATAGGTTTAATCGTCTTTCAGTGTTCTTACATATTTTTATTAATGTTTAAAGGAATTAAACGCATATAGAGAAGGGGAAATAAAGCCATAATTTGAACTGGGTGGTGGTCTCAAGTATAGGAAGTGAAGAAGAACCAATAAACGCATTAATTATGTACAGCTAACTATTATTTTATAATATAAAAATCTATAAAGTGTGAAATATAGTCTGTCTATAATTCAGGAAAAAGTAAAGTCAGTGCTTTACTCAAGCATTTAGATAGAAATATTTTAAGTAACTATTCAGTTTATAAAGATTGTTTGAATAATCAACAAAATCGAGTTCATTTTGTTGTAAACTTGTCTCTACACATCATTCTCAGCACATAGTTTGTCTGAAGTACATATTTTATGTTATCTTGGAGTATGGATATAAATGCTTATCATTTCACCAAATTTTTGCCAGCTCCAAACATTAAAATGTGAGCTAAATGTTACCAGTAAAGATAAAAACATTTTCCGCATTCTCTTCTCTTTTTCTCCCTTCCTTCTCTCTCCTTCCCTTTTGCCCTACTCTCTCTTGTTCTCCATATTTCTTATTGGAGTTTTTCAAAGATGCAAAGCAATTATTATGTAAAAAGATTAATTTCCTAAGCATTACCTTCTATACATGACTGGCAGAAAGACTTATCTTTAATATTTAATCAGTCAGAAGTTTTATCCACATGATCTAATGCTTGTTTTTTTATTATTATTTGTTTAGAAAGTGCTTGCAAGAGAAAAATAAAGGTGGTCTCTAGAGTAAAGCCTTAAAACTTGATTTATTATTGGAAAGTTTGTGTGGGTGGAGTTTTCTTTGGATATAAATGGTACTGGAGTTAGCTCTTTTTCTTTTCAGCTCACACAGTTTCATATAAACTTAAGTGAATGAATTCATTAATAAAGCAGATTTTCTATTTTTATTTCATCTTTGGGCTCTTTTATACCTTTGGAAAATAGAAGCACAACAAAAAGGTATGTTTGACAGTTAATTATTGTTTTTACCTTTTTGACCCATGTATAGTAGATAATTAAGCAATAGCATTAATGGAATCCAAGTCTGCACCCCAAGTCTGCATCCAAGTCATAACTCTCTACATTAAGCAGAATATGGATTCTTTTTTTCCTAAAGCTATGGCGGCTGGTAACAAGCTTATGGCTTGGTTTTAATTATTGCTGCTAGTATTCTGAGTTTCACTGAACAAAGTATGGAAGAAATACAGATGTCATTTTCTTGTAAATATTATTTCTCTTCCAATAATACATATATATGGCATTATCAATTAGAATGGGTTATTTTTAAGGTGAGATTGGTTATATATAATTTGATATCTGATATAGCAGTAGGTGCACACACATGGAATGGTTGACAACTTTAAGGGTTGGAAGCATTCTGGGCTTTGTCCCTGGTAGTGACAGTATGTGGAGGCCACTGTTGATTTTGTGATAGTTACAGAGAATTTTTTCCCTGGACTTGCAGTCACAGAATAGATAGCTGCAAGACAATATCTGGGGGAAGACAGAGAAAGTAAGGCATGAAAAATGTGGGTGTAGACAAGAGATCTGAGTGTCAGAAATCTTTGAGGTCCTAGAGATTTCTGAGGAGAAGATACATGGTTGAACAAATGGAAGAAATACCTGTCCCTCAAGTTTCACAGCCGTAATTGAGGAGAGGAGATAAAACGCAGAGAAATTAGTGAAACAGGAAATGACTGAAATAGGAAGTTTTTGCAAAATCAGAAAATGGATTTGAGGATTGTTTTTTAAGATGTGGAAATACTTATTTGGCTCAGACAGTAGTAACTTAAAAAGAGTTATATGTTTTTTTTTTCCCTAATCTGTTTCAATTTTGTTGATTTCAGTTCAATGTATTTTTAAGGACAACTGTAGGAATTTTAGGAAATGGGCACCTCCCTGGTTAAAAAAAAACAGTAAGAATAATTTTGCTTTATCTGGGTAAAGATGAATACACACACAAACATACATATATAAATATAAATATAAATAAATATATGAATACAGTCATCTTATTATCACACTCTATGTCTTATATTGGAGACCTTTGGAAGAGTTTCACTGTAACTATCACCAAGTAGCACCCTTATATCTTCTAGAAGGAAAGAATCACATGAATTAGGTTTCAGTTATGGTATACGATGTTTTTAGTTTTGGAGGTTGGGAAACTCTTTGAATCACATTTCTGTGAAGTGACTTTTAGTGTAATGAATCTTTCTACCTTTCCTATCTCGTTCCACTTCCCTTCTTCCTTTCCTTTCCCTCCATCCTTTCACTCCTTTCTTTAATTTAGAGACAGTTTTCAATTAGTGTGTATGCTTCTTGCCAAGCTGTAAGATAATACCTAACATGTGTTCATTAAGTTATATACCTTTTTGATTAAGGACTAGAGTTCTGATTGAGTTTCTTGTATGAACTAAGAGCACTTGCATTCGTTTTGTGCAATCAAAGGAACTAGGGAACTGTTGGAATTAGTTTTACTACTGTGAAGTGAAGATAAGATAATTGGAAAGAAATTACAGTCTTTATTGACCCAGAAGTTTATGAAACCTGAATTAGGATTTGTCAGATTTTAAGGCTTGTTGAGTGTTTGCTCCGTAAGAACAAGATAGAGGAATAATTATGGTCTAAAGGAGAATTTTTAAGTTTTCTGAAAGACTTCCTACAGTGAGATATTATATACAACCATATACTTATAACCTTAAGGGAAGTCCATAGTTGTGTTTTTCTGGTGAGTCTTCTACATGGGATGAATCCCTCTCAGTTCTTGTTGTAGGTTGTTTCTTGAGAATAATTTGACTTAGGCATAAAGGGGGTTAAATATCCTTTGCAAACAAAAGGATAAAATTTACAAATTATCTCAAGGATACTAAGCAGGAGATGAAACCCAGATATTCCTGAAAGAAAGTCGTGGATTGGCCAAAAGTACGAGTATACAGAAAATCAACAGAACAACAAGCTGTGCAGCAATGTGAAGTGTCTAGAGTGAACAGGCTGCAACTCTCCTCCAACAGCACCTACCAGTGCTCTAGTCCTCCACAGTTTCTGTGGCAGGAGAGGAAGGGGAGGGAATCAAGGGTCTATATTTGGCAGAGAAGTTAAAAACAACTGTTGCTAGTGTTAAACACCTGTATGTTCCAGGAATTGTGCAAGGCACTTTTATCTTGTTGTTTTTAATCCTTTCAACAAATCCCCCGAATCCCTGGTTATTTTCTCTAAATTCCGATTTACCTTTTGCCTTCATAGCAATTAAAATAATTATTAATTATCATGTATTTGTATGTTTATTTAATGTCTATTTTCTTCACTAAACTAAAGGCTCTGTCAAGACAAAGACCATGAATATTTTGTTCAACCTGTATACCCAGTTTCTGGCACAGTGAGTGACATGTACTAGTTCCCAATAGATATTTGTTGAATAAATAAACAAATGAACAGCAAAAAAAAAAAAAAAAAAAAAAAAAAAAGATAAAGGGAAGAAGGAAGGAAGGAATGCAAGGGAGAAAAAGGCATAACTGGGATTCAGACACAGTCTCTTTGACTTGAGAACACATCTTTTCCCACTCTTGAACACCAGCGTTTCACTTTTGTAGAATATTCTTGATTATGAACTTATCTGATAAAATTTCCTTAGGTTCAGCTGTCTTAGAGCACTTCAAATCTGTTTACATCTTATTATGAGAACTCTTACATCTTATCCTGAGACTGAATGCCATGAAAAAGGGTGTCCTGTCTTTTTCTCATCCTGTTGGAATATTACAGCCAATTTATGCTAACAATTCTCTCCAGAAATACAGACTTCATATTCTAGATATTTGGGTTTCTGTTCCTCCTACGCAAGAAGTGAATTTCTCTTTCCTTCTCTGAGACTGGCCCTTAACTTAGCTCCTTGTGCTGCTGAATTGACTTTCAGTAATGGCAGAGGGAGTGTTGAGTGCCCTGCTGAGTTTGTTGCTGGAGGAGATATGTGTCACTCTTATTTAAAGAGAGCCTGTGGGAGTTGCTGGGCTCAACCCAAGGGGCTCTTATCCTGGCAGGTGCCAGGCACTGGGGCTTGGTTTGGTCATTCAGCAGTGATCTCTTTCCATTTACCTCATTTTGCTGCTTCAATTTTTCCTTGAATTTTTCTTGACAAATATCATTGTTAAGAAGATTTTATTTTAATATTGGGTTTTTTGCATAACACTGTTGATCATTTTCATTTCATTTTATTCCCGGTGCCATCTTTTGAAAACTTTACTGTGTCCTTCCATTCTATTTCCCAGAATGGGAGGAAATGTAAGACTATAGAGAGTAAATGCAAGCTTTGCCTAATCTCAGTGCAGAAAGGTGTCATTTTAGTTAGTCTTTCAGCAATGCTAGTAGCCTTGAAAGCATACATTTTTCAGGCTGTTTAGATGTGGTTAATTCAAACAGGAAGTGTGTATCTCCCAGATATATTGAATGGAGCCTAATTTAAAACTTGATATTAAGTGTCCTATATAAATTCCCAAGAGGGTACAAGAAATAGATTTCTGTAATATGAAGCAATAACCATCTTTACTGGACCAAACTGATAATCTTGGAAGCTCTGGCCATCTGGGAATCTATCATTTGAAGCAGCCTGGCCTACTTGGAAGTTAGTATCTTAGTGAGGAGTGATCTGAGCCATTAGGGTCTTCACATTGGATGGTGTAATCAGTGGTCAGTCTAATCTCCAAGTTGCCCTCTGAAAACTATTTAAAGATGTGATTATCTGTTTTCCCAGTTATGGTAAATCCTTTTTTGGTAGCAAATATTTTCTTTCAAGGAGTGTGCTTAGCATCTGTTGGAAATTAATTCAACTCCACAAATATATACTGGGTACTGACTGTATTCAAAACATTAGATGCTGCATTAGAAACAAATACAAATGTACAGAGGTCCTGCCATCAAGAACCTTAGCATCTAAACATAATTATTAAACTCTCTTACTGCTTTTTGTGTCCCTGTGTCTAACTCAGTGTGTGGCTCAAAGGAGGGATTAATGAATGTTAATTAAGTTACCTTGATTATTGTAGAGGAGATTTGTAATTTCCTATGCAGAATATGTTATGTGCCTTAATAAAGTAAAAAATAGTACTCTAGAGAGTGTGAAAGAATTAAAGATACATCCTTTTAAGAAGAAGGACCTTAATTTAGGAAGCAGACTTTTTGATATTCTTTGAAAATTGAGTAGAATTTTTTCAGTGCAATAGAGAATGAGGAGAGAGGTGCATCCTGTTGGTGAGGGGAATAGCACAAGCATGGGTATGGAACAGATAGAAGGAAGCAGGGAAGCATGGGATAGGGAACAATGAGAAGTCCAATTTGACTGAGGTTCAGGGTATGTACAAACTAGAATATTTAGTATTATCATATCGTTGTGGCCCGTAAACCTAAGCTAAGGCATTTGGTAGATCTTAGGGGGCCATCAAACTAAACAGTCCAGTGGTATGGCAAGAATGTTGCTTTTGAAAAATTAGTTCAGCCAGCAGTTTTTAGAATAGATTAGAGGGGGAAAAAAGACTTTAACTAGATAAACACCTTGTAAGGATTATTACAATAGTTCAGGCAGGAGGTAAGAGGTTTAAACAAGGATGGGTATTTTAGAACAGAACATTAGAACAGAAGGAAGTGACTTTGCCAAAGTGGCATCAATAAGACTGGTTGGATTATATGCGGTGGAAAGTATGAGGAAAAGAGGGGAGTCAAAATTGCTTATTGCTTCTCCGTGTTCCAGTGATTCATCACAACATTGAATTTTTGAAAAGGCAGAGGGAAAATATCATGCCAATTATCTCTTGTCAGGGCTCAAATCCCTTGCATCTCATTGGTTAGAAACCCATTGAAAATCAAGGATAGTTTTTTCTTCCCATGGAGACCTGGGAGTAAGGTATGTTTTTAAGGGAATGAGAATATACCTAAAGATAAAATTACTTTGAGGATTTAGAGGCATAACATAAACACAAAAGATATTAACACTAGAAGCTCAAGTGCACAGGCAGAGCCCTGTTGATTTCAGAGGCGTAAGGTAAAACTTGGCTACCATGAGTGAGAAAAGTGAAGATACTGGAGATTATGGCATCCCTATCAGGTGGCTTTCACATGGGGATTAGTACATGACATCTGTGAGGAATAAAACAGGTGTGCACAGAGTTTCGTTACTTTTAAGACTCTTTTAGACAAAGTGATGACTGTATCTCCCTGGTTGTATCACTACATTCTGTCCTTTTCCACAGAAGGTATAGTCACAGCAATTATTACACTTTGGATATAGGCCCTCTCTACTTGTCTCTTTCAAGGGAAAAGGAAATAGTGCAGGAAAATATATTCATAAGTAAGAAAAGACATTAAAATAAGATTTAAAAAATAGACTTTCTCAAGAAAGTGAAATGAAGTCAAGTTTATTTTGTTATCCTCATTACCTTATCATTCAGACTGACACTAACATGCATGCGTTCATTTACTCATTCACTCAATAACAATATTAATTCAGGATTCTTGTGGACGCAGGGAAGAATTTAAAATGGTAAAGGAAGAATTAAAACCCCAAAACAGCTTTTGAGTGCTTTCTGTGAATTAGAACTGTATTAGATACTTCATATTAGTTTAAAAACATACCGTGTGGAATTCCTGCCACCCCTGGTTGCTGCTGTGTACTGGCTATGATCTAGTATTTGAAATATATAGTTTGATAAGTTTTGATATAAGTATACACCACGGAAGCCATTTCCAAAGTCAAGATAGTTTATATATCCATAACCCCTAGCGGTTTCTTAATGCCCCATCACAGTCTCTCATTCCTACCTGTCCTTGATCTTTTTTCAACCTCATCCCCAGGCAATCACTGATCAGCTGCCACTGTAGACTGCATTTAACATTTTTTAAATGTAAGTGGAATCACACATTATGTACTCTTTTTTTGGTCTAGTTTCTTTTATTCAGCACAATTATTTTGAGATTCACTGAAAAGGTACATGTGTTGTGCATGTCAATAATTTATTTTTTAAATTGCATAGTATTTTATTGTATGGATGTATCATAATTTGATTATCCACTTAAGTTCTTTCTAGTTTTTGGCAGTTACAAATGAAGCTGCTTTGAACATTTGTCTTTGGGTGGGCGTATGCTTTCTTTTCTCTTGAGTAAATACCTAGTAATGGAATGGCTTGGTTACATAGGTGCATGTTTAACTTTATAAGAACTGCTAATTTTTTCCAAAGTGGCTTACCATTTTATTTTCCTACTAGCAATATGTAAAAGTTCCAGTTGCCCTACATTCCTAATAACAGTTGGCATGTTTAGTCTTCAATTTTAGCTATTCAAGTGGTTTGTAGTGGTGGCTCCTTGTGGTTTTAATTTGTATTTCTCTAATGACTGATGATGTTGAGCATCTTTTTATATGTTTATTTGTCATCCATCTATCTACTTTGTTGAAGTGCCTTTTAAATCTTTTGCTGTTTTTTTTTTTTTTAGAAAAATTGGAGTTGTCTTCTTTTTTATTGAGTTGTAATAGTTGTTTATATTTATTTTAATTCAGATTATTTGTCAGTCATATGCGTGCACATATTTTTTACTTGTCTGTGGCTTGTCTTTTAATTTTGTCTTTTGAAGAGCCAGTGTTTTAAATTTCAGTGAAGTTTATTGCTTTTCTTCCGTATTTCATGCTTTTTGTGTCACATTTAAGAAATTTTTGCAAAACCCAAGGTTAGATTTTCTCCTATGGGTTCCTTTAGAAGTTTTATAGTTTTAGTTTTTAATTTAGGATTGTGATTTATTTTTAGTTAATTTTTGTAATAGGGTAAGATGAGGTTTGCGGTTTATATTTTTGCCTATGGCTGTCCAGTTGTTTTAGTGCCATTATCTGAAATGATTATCTTTTCCTCCATTAAATTGCCTTGTCATTTTTGTTGAAAATAAGTTGACCATATATGTATAGGTTCATCTCTGGAGTCTATTCTGTTCCATTGATCTACTTGTCTATTTTTTTTATGCCATTATCTTGATTACTTGATTACTATAAACTCATAGAATGAGTCGGGAAGTATTACCTCCTCTTCAATTTTCTGTAAGTTTGTGTACAATAGGTACCATTACTTTTGAAATGCTTCAAAGACCTCACTAATGAAACCATCTGGGCCTGGAGTTTTCTTTCTGAGAAGGTTTTTAACTACAAATTCAATGTCTTTAATAGATACAGGGCTATGTAGGTTATGTATTTCATCTAAATTATATACTTTATTTAAGTGCATTTTATGTAAGTTGTTTAATCTATTGGCATAGATTTGTTCATAATATCTACTCATTATAATTTTAATATTTGTAGAATCTTTAGTGCTGTCACTTCTCTTATTTATGATATGAGAATGTAAACAGCATGAAATTTAATATTACTTTTCTGTTTTATATTTTACTGATTTCTTTGTTTAGTCTTATTATTTCACTTTTCCTGCATACTTTGGGCTTAAGTTGCTCTTCTTTTAGGCAAAAGCTGAGGTCACTGATTTGAGACCCTCATTTTCAATATAGGTTTTAGTGCTATAAAATTTACGCTTTAGCTGTATTCCATACATTTTAATATGTGGTGTTTACATTTTTATTCAGTTCAGAATACTTTCTAATTTCCTGTTTGATTTCTTCTTTGATCCATGTGTAATATAGAAGTGTTATTTTATTTCCTAATATTTGCAGATTTTCCAGATATCTTTCTGTGTTGCATTCCTAGTTCTTTTGTTAGTTGACAAGTTCTATCAATGTAAACTAGATAAACTTGGTTGACAATATTGTCCAGGTCTTCTATATCCTTACTGATTTTTTGTTTTCTTGTTCTGTTATTAATTAAGAGAGATTTTGAGATCTTTGATTAAAATTCTTCCTGAAATTTTATTAGTTGTCTTTCTTGTATTTTGAAGCTCTATTAGGTAGAAACATGTTTAGGGTCATTATGTCCTCCTAGTGAATTGACCCCTTTATCATCGTACAAGAATCCCTTTAGCCATAGTAATAGTCTTTGCTCTGAATATAATTTGTCTTATAGCCAAAGCCGCTTTCTTTTATTAGTAGTGCTGTGGTATATATATATATATATTTTTTTCATCTTTTCACTTTTAAAGTATTGTGTCTTCATTTTTAAAGTGAATTTCTTGTAGCCAGCATACAGTAGAGTCTTGCTTTTTCATTCAATATAACAATCTCCCCCTTTTAATTTGGGTGTTTAAACCATTTACATTTAATGTGATTATTGACATGGGTTGAGTTTAAATATATATGCTCTTTGTTTTCTGTTTATATCATCTGTTCATTATTATCTTTCCCCTTTTTCTTGCTTTCACTTTAATTTACTGAGAATTTTTATGATGTCATTTAAAATCCCTTACTGGCTTGTTAATCCTGATTCTTTTTTTATTTTATTATATTTAGTGGTCACTTTAGTATTTATAACAATCCTTTACCACTTATCACAGTCTTACTTCAAGTAACATTATCCCACATAAAATATGACATGAGAATTTTGCAATAGCATACTTCCATTTCTCCCTCCTGGCCTCTATGCTATTGTTGTTGTACACATTACTTCTATACATGTTACAAATCTAAAGGTAATTATTTTGCTTTGAATACTCAATAATATTTTAAAGATATTTAAAAAATTTAAAAAGTATTTTATGTTTACCCACATAATTACCATTTTTATTGTACTTTATTTCTTTGTTTAGATTCAGATTTCCATTTGATAATATTACTTTCTACTTGAAGGAAGGACCTCTTTAATATTTCTTGTAGGCTATATCTGCTGGTGAGATAATGATATTTCCTTCACTTTTTATATTTCTGAAAAATCTTTATTTTGCTAGGTGTAGACTTTTAGATTAATGTTTTATTGTTCTATAATTTAAAAATACTGATTTATTGTCTTTTGGCTTGCATTGTTTTAAAAAAAATGTCTGCTGTAATTCTTTTATATATTTATCTGTATATGATGTGCCATTTTCCTCTGGCTGCTTTCAAGATTTTCTTTTTATCATTGGTTGTAAGTAACTTGATTATTATGTGCCTTAGTGTAGTTTTCTTAATGTTTATTGAGCTTGGGGTTTTTTGAGATTCTTGGATCTTGGTTTATAGTTTTTACCACATTTAAAAAGTTTTCATCTGTTACTACTTCAGAATTTTTTATTCACTACTATTCTTTGTGGAATCCAAATACACATATATTAGGCAGCTTGAAGTTGTTCTTCAGTTCATTGATTCTGTTCACATTTCTTCATCTTTTTTTTTCATTCTGTTTCTGTTTCATTTTAGATTGTTTCTATTGTTAAGTCTTAACATTCCCTTGTCTTTGTCCTGCAGTGTCTAATCTGATTTTAATTCTAATCCGTGTATTTTTTTTTAATCTCAGGCATTGTATTTTTTATTTCTAGTAGTTACATTTGAGTCTTTATTATGTATTTGATATCTCTACTTAGTATGTTTAGCCTTCAAGTTCTGTGAACAAATAGAATGCAACTAATAACTATTTTAATATCCTTGTTTACTAATTCTATCTTCTGTATCATTTCTAGGTTAGTTTCAATTGATTGCTTTTTTTACTTCATAATGGGTGGTATTTTTCAGCTTCTTTGCATGGCTGGTGATTTTTTTATTAGATGCCAGAAATTGTGAATTTTACCCAGTTAAGTGCTGAATTATCAGGAATCCTATAAATATTTTTGGACTTTTTTTCTGGTATGCAATTAAGATACTTGGAAATAGTTTGATCTTTTCAGTACTTTCTTTTAAGCACTGTCAGTTGGAACCAACACAACCTCTAGTGTAGGGTTGCTTTTCTGCATTGTTGAGGCAATACTTTTCCAAGTACTCTGCCCAGCACTGACATTATGAAGTTTTTCACTTTGATGATGGGAAACTGAATTATTCCTGGATTTGTATGAGCTCTGGAGATTTTTTTCTCTGCTCCATTTAGGTACATCTTTCCCTAATCTTGGTTAGTTTCCTCACATATGTGTGCTTATCAGTGATTGTCTAAATTTTTGTGGAGGATTCTCTGTAGATCTCTGGAAGTCTATGTGCAGGTCTCTCCTTTGTTACTCTGTGTTACTAACTCCAGCCACGTTGGCCTCTTTAGACGCCCAGATTTATCTTCTTAATTCATTGAGACCATTAGGCTCTGCCTCTGTACACTGCAGTTGGTAATTTCTTTCTTGAGGCAGTAAACTGGGACAACTAGAGGGATGACCTCATTTGTTTTTCTTCTCTCAAGAATCACTGTTCTTCATTGCCTGATATTCAGTTTCTAAAAACTGTTGTTTTCATATATTTTTTACAGTTTTTAAGTTGTTTAAGCCAGAAGAGTAAATCCAGTCCCTGTTAGTCCATCTTCGCCAGTAACAGAAATCTCCACATATAGGAAGAAAATATATGATATATATTAAGCATGCAGTATATTGAGTGCTTCACACATTGAGAAAGTATTCAGTAATTGATCATTAATATTGTCATTTCTCTGCCTGCATCCTGTTCAATAAGCCTTATTTTGTATACCACCTTCTATATGAAGCTTTCCAGATGAATTATTACTCTTTATTTTTTGTACTCACATAACTTTTTTTTATACTTTCATTTGACACACATCTGCATTATAAATTTTGGTTTATGTGTTTGCTGTTTGTGGTAGATTGTAAGCCCTTAAACAAATAAGATCTATCTTGTTTATCTATCCTTAGTTTTTGGCATCTAGTAAATGCTTAGGTATTTGTTGCATAAATGAATAGTCAAGACACCTTTTATGAAATATTCAGGAGTAGAATTTTTGATTAGGAAGGAAAAAGAGATAGTTTAATAGTATGATAACATTTGAGTAGAATGAAGGAGAGAGGGGGTAAGATTTGGGGATTCCAGAGAGCAACATGGGAGCAGAAAGTGGTTGGTTGAGGTTAGTAATATATAATAATGATAATGATGATACTAGTAAATACTACTGCTGCTGTTACTACTACTACTACTACTAAAGTTACTGTGATGGTGAGAGAGGATAGAGGAATATAGCATGGACAATGAGAGAGACATACTGTAGTGTGTCAATGGAACGATTTTGTGATACCTTCAGCACCTTGCTATAATATAGATGGTAACATTGGTGACATTACATAAATATATATTGTGTGAATCAGTATAACTTGAATTGTAATAGAGGCTTTTAAACAAAGTGCTGAGAGAAAATAATATACTTTTTGGAGTAGGTGAAACTTAGAAGGAGGAGAGGGGTATGGATTAACTGAGAAGAAGCAGAAAGAAATTCTAGGTAATGGAGAATAGCATAAAACCAAAGAATAGTATAGGCTGTAAATAAGTATAATGTAACATCAAATGGACCTTGGAGCTGAGATCACTAGGGCTTCACTCTTATCTCTGCCATTTGGTGTAACTCTGGACAAATTACTTAGCCTTTCTGAGATTCAATTCTCTCATCTGTAAAATGGGTGTGGTTGTTGGAAAGATTATATGATGCATAGAGAAAATTTATTTTATTTCTGGCAGATAGTGGGTCTGATAACTATTAGTTTCTTCTTTTTAGACATTCTATATCTTCCGATGAGGAAAGAAAAATGCTTCAAGAAGGACTTTGTGACCCCTCATCACTTTGTATAAGAGCCCAGGTATAATATATAATTTGTGAGTGTAACTAATGTTCCCATTTATTTCCTATTTCCATGGCAAATGAGGATTGCATTGCATTTTGTGGTCCAATACTAAGGCCTAGGTAACTTTAACACCCAATTTCTTTACATCTTCTAGTTTTAACTTGTGTTTGTAACTATTGGGATTATTGGCTAAATTTTACATACAAATGAAACAATTTTACTACTACAATTCAATATTTTTCAGGAATGTTTCTATTTATAGGGAACATATCTACTGAATAAAAAAATGGAAAGATGAGTATCCGAAATCCTAAAATTTTCCGAGTTCTGAAACCACTTGTATTCTTTTAAGTTATTTATTTTACAAATAAAATTAGTTTCAATTTTAATTTCCCATCATAGAATTCATATAATATAAGGTACAGAATCAAGTTTAGAAACCTTTGACTTAAAAAAATAATTATACTTTAAATCTCCAATTGGCTTATAAAAAACCATTGTTAATGTGCACTTACTCACAAAATATTTTGGATGTATGGGGATTTTAAAAGGGATTCAAGCATAACTAATGCCATGTAATATTTTATTTTTTCCCTCAAGGGAAAATTCAGGACTCTTCCAGTTAACTAACTATGTGCTTGGTTAAAAGAACTAAAGAATTTGCACAGTTAATAGAATAAAAATTGATAAACCATAGTAGTTTTGGAGCCAATTTTCAGCACTGTTTTTGGTTGTTGAATACTTCCATTGATACATACAGCTCATATGTATAGTGCATAATGCTGCTGATCCTGCCAAGTGAAGAACCACCTATAGTCATCTGCCTGGATCTCAACTGCTGGGTGCTGAGTTGGCAAGGATCTGGCATGTGGTGGCATCTGACTTCATTTGCTGGTTTCATTATAAACTGGTTCTTTGCATTTATGAACCTTAGTCTGGCCTTGATGACAGTTTGCTTGGTTGAGAGTCACCTTATTTTTAGTTTGAGACATGTTGCCTCCAGGGTGCTTGTAAACATGTTGAGAGGCTGAGTTTTGATGAATCTTACAACAACAATATTAATAATATTAATAGTTCAGCATTTGGCAGTATTATGGATATTAATGCATTCATAGTTCACCTTGACAAACCTGGGCCCAATCACGTGTGAAAATGAGTTTAGTCTTCTAATTTTGGTTTCTGGTGAGTATTTTTATACTTTTTTTCAAACTATAGGTGAAATAGAGAAGATATTGATTGCTTCTTAGAAATGCAAGATTCATAGCCCACATGACTATGTCTTCTTCTGAAGTAAAAAAGAAAATGTGTTATAATAAATTGCCATCTTGATTTAATGAAATAAATGCTTAAGAATTTTTATATTGTATCATGGCTGATTTTTGATATTTTAAATTTCCCATTTTTTCATAATTTCAGAGTGAAGTACCTATTTTGTTATTTCCGCTAAACATATACTGTTAACTTTAAATAACTGATAACTTTATGTAATCTATGCAAGTAAACTGTATATTTATCATAAAATTTAAAACATGCTAATAATAAGTACATATAATAGCTAAGTATAGTCAGTATAGGACAGTTATTTTATCAAAATTACATTCATGAGGAAATAAATGTATCTTCTTATATTAAAATGCCACAGGAATGACACAATTTTATTAAATTATTAGTAAATCTATGACACATCTCATAATTTGTGGGGCCTAGAAATAATATGGCAATGACTAGAGTGGAAAGATCTTGCTCCCTAAAATTTGGTGGCTTGCTGAGCTATCTGAATAATCTATGTCCTTCTGGCACATACCCAAATACATCTTATGATCACAAAAGAATTATTTTTAGATCTCTAACTTAGCTTGTTTTGATATGATATAACCACTGTGTTGTCAGATTTCCTATTTTAAGGAGTATAAATGAATTTGAATTTTTATCTGAAGAAAAAGTATAATATTTGGTCCTTGAAGTATTTGGGTCCATATTTCTACCTAGAAATTCTATTATGTTCAAGTTGTACTACAAGGGGAAAAAGCTTATAAATTTTAAGAAAATAACTTTTTTGTGGTGATAAAATGTGGTTTACATTACTTGGTAAAAGGCATTGACTTAAAACTGAAAGGAAGTAAACAAATCAAATAGAGACTATTTGTTTTGGTTGCTTATAAGCTTTTAATAAGTTTTAGTATAGTCAGACTTATGTCTCAATATTGTATTTTCATTCACATAAATCTTCAAATGGGACATTATGTCCACTTGATAAACATGTAGGGTTAATGATGGTAATTTTCCACCTGTGTCATGAAAGCAGATCCTTTTGATCTTTGTAAAAATTTCCATAGTTTTCTTGGTAAGTCTTTAGAGTATAAAAAAAAATCTGAATTAAAAGGAAAAAAGTTAACATAAAAATCTCACTCTTGCTAAAAAATGTATCACACATAAGGTCTGAAAATAAGAAGAAAATAATCAGAGGTTTATTTTAGATAGCAGATTGGATCCATTCAAAGAATTTGTAGGAGTGTCTTCATTATTCTCTGGTAGTTATAAGTGCTACAAGCTTAGTAATA
Organism: Camelus ferus; assembly: GCF_009834535.1. NCBI lineage: Eukaryota > Metazoa > Chordata > Mammalia > Artiodactyla > Camelidae > Camelus > Camelus ferus. The sequence continues at coordinate 46,994,262 of NC_045705.1, forward strand.
AAAATAAAGTAGGCTTTAAACCCAAAGCTAGTAACTTTGGCTGAATTTCTTGCCACTTCTGTATCCCCTGCAAAGGAGAATGCATTACATCTCTGTGAACAACCTGAATTTCTCTTGCCCTGCAAAATCATAAAGTCCAACTTGGCTTTTGACACAGTCTAAACTACTCAGATTAGGTAAAGCTGATCTTAAAAGAGAAAAATTGGATACTCAGCAAACCCCAGCAGATATTTTGACACAATCTTGGAGCTGATAAGAGTTGTTATAAATTTAAACATTACCTTTCCTAGCACAGAAACTTCACTAATAAATGGCTTTGAATATTTTATGAATGACTGAGCACCTTACCTTGCTAATAAGTCCTCTAGAAAGCTGTGACTTTTGGGGGGATACTTTTACTTCTGGAGGAAGGAGTGTTGAAGAGAAGGTGCTGATGAGGATGTCATATAATTTTACAAGTTGTATAGCTGTTTTTAACTACAAAACTATCTCTGATTAAAATAACAATTGAGCTTGTAATTTTTTCTGAACAGCTGCTACTACAGGGGGTCATTACCTTGGAGAGCTCGAAAATAATCGCACTCCTGGTACATGAGTTATGTAGTCTTGTATTTTACAGCAAAGCACAAAGTTTAAAGCCTATAGAAGAATGTTATTTGAAAGCTGTCAAACCATGTTAAAAAAGACTGCATCGTCAAAAGGCCCTGGTGGCCACGATTCTGCATGTAGCCTTGTCTTATTCATTATAAAATGCATGTTTATAAAGTTCCACAGAGCATCCAATTCCCAATTCACTTATATCAGCAAGACTTAACTTGCTCATTAATCTAAATTCTTTTGCAACTTTAATCTACATGTTTAATTAATCATAAAATGAGGCGGTAAGTAATTTCAGCAATGTGTGGCTTGTTATCAGATGCATTTAATCACTCTTCTGTGAGCTCATTTGGAAACACCTGAAGATGTCGAGTGCAGTTTGAATAAGCATAAATTATTCTTTGTCAGTGTACTTCACTCAACTAATAAGACATTAATTTAAAAGGCACTGTTTGTCATTTTTAGATCTTTACCAATATTTTTAGCTTAGCAATGTAACTCTAATTGTATATATGATTCACAACTAGTGCCCGACATAGGAAAGGGTAAGAGTTTAATTCATTTTTCTTATTTACAAGTAATTATGTCATGTAATCTTAGTTTTTAATGAGGATTAACCATCTTGTAAGTATTCATATGCTTTTGGAATAAGGTACTAATGAATTATAGTTGGAAAAATTATTTGTTGGTACAAAGGCTTGTGATTCCTTGTTTCTTGCCTAGGTTAGGTCTGAAAAGACATGAGGTTTGGGAGAAGGCTTTGATTTGAGGATATAGGTATTGCATAGAGATTATATGATGCAGATGTTAACCTTAAAAATCCAAGTAAAATAGCTATATTCAGCTATCTCACATAATAACATATGTAATCCTATGTAACATATGTAAAGGACCAGGTAGTCTAAAATAATGACAGTCCCATTTTTTCCCGTATCCTCTCAACAGTATTGCACAGATGATGATAGCACTTTTCTAAAAGGCAAGAAACAAGAACAAACAAAAACTCACTCATAGCTTTAGAGCAAAAGAAAAAAAAAATTCATGAGGGCTGAATGAGTTATGTATCTTGATGTCAGGAGTATAGGAATAAAAATTGCATTTTATAGGATGTCATCACCTGTCCTGTTTATGTCATGAGAGCAGTGACACACGGTAAGAATAATTATCTCAGTGGAAACAAATTTATTTACCTGCTGTGGAACATCCCTGTTCATCTTACTCATGAATGTATCTCACTCATATGCTATCTGTGGATTGTCAGCAGTGAGCCAGAGGGGATGATTCCTGAAAAAGGAATATTGGTTTGAGCTGAAATAGAGCCATATTCTCCATTTTTATTTGACGTGCACATCTCCTGGGTTTCTTCTCTTTTCTTCAGGGATCCTTTACACTGAGCTAACGGTTATTTATATGTCCATTTCTTGCCCTATGCCTCATCACTATGAAAAAATTCTTCTTCCTGTTTTCCTTTCTAAGGGAAGACAAAATCCCAGAAAATCTCATTTGTACAGTTTGAGTCATACAGACCACAGCAACACATCGCAATGAAATGCCATTTACCCTTATTTCACTTAAAGCACTATACATTGTTTTCTTAGAACCACTAATGAAAACGTCAAACACTGGGGCCTTCTTCAGAATCGTTCTTGATAAACAACATTTCATTTGAATTTAACCCTCTTGGTAAGAATATTTTTCTCATTCCTGTATAATCTTATACTCTCAGATGTTTGAATATGTACTATGATTACACACACACACACACACACACACACACACCCCTTTACTCAAAATGCACATATACTGATAGTTTTGCCCAGTCACAAAAAGAGGGCATACCACTCAAACATGCTTCTTCAGTGGAGACTTTACAATTGTTTAGAATGCAATTGTTTAGAAATTTAGAATTGTTTAGATTACCCGGAATGATGAACTACTCCAATGGATACAACCTAATAAGTGAACCTTCCATTCCCAGCTGAACTGACAGAAATTGTTAGCAGAGCTCCAATTTTAAAGCATATCTTCTATGGCTGAAGGACAGCATGCTGGTAAATAAAGTGATCACTGATGGTAGAGAGGGGTGTAAAGAATGAGTGAGGAGCATGTGCAATGTGGTGTCCACTAGCAGTGTGCTCAGGGGGAAGGTTTGGTGTTATCAGAGTCTTCAGCTGTTGTGGGACTTCAGGCTCAGGAGTTGGATGAGAATGTCACAGAGCAGTTGGTTACAGGCAATACTTCTGACTTCATACTACAAGTCTCAATATCTGATTTATGTTATAAATGGGAGAGCAATGATATATTTAGTTGTGGCTTGTGCTACCTCAAGAGAAGGCCTAATATTTCCCTCTCCCCAACCCCAAGTTTCTTAAACAATTGAAATTCTGTTCTAATTTGTGCCAAAAGGTCCATATGTTATTTCCTACAAACAGTTAAATGATTTTTGCCCATCCATCTTTGTTTTGAATCCAGGCTTTGTGAATGCTGTTTGCCTTCCTAGAGCAGGCTAGTTTTTCTTAATCGTTTGAAATTGGCTTATATTAGAAGATCACTTAGGCATTACTATACATATATTAGTGTAGCACATATGGTGGCTTTTTAAGAAGTTCTGATGCTAGATGTTCAAAGCTTTGCCCAGGTAACATTTTTATGGATCCACACAGCCTTGCTTATACAGGAAAAGAAAATACTGAGTCATACAGATAATTAAGTGTGCTGTTAGTTACTTCTGTCAAATTTTCACGACAGTGAGTTGACTTGTAGTTGTGTTAACTTTCCTAGTGCCCTCACCTTAGAAACCTTGTGTATCATTTTTAGGCAACATCTGAATCACTTATATTCAGGAGAAGATAATAATATATGTAGGTTTAGAAACTGCCTATATTTTCCCCATTACTCATAACTCATAGTATTGGCTTGATTATAACTCTTGTTGTCATCATATTAACAATGTGTTACAGCCACAAATAATCATTTTTTCACAAATACTTCCAAGTGCTCTATTTGAAAATCCCAGACTTCATATATAGTAAATAAGGACATAATTTATAACTTTCACATTGAATTCTTGCTTTTTAAAATTTGTGCTTCCCCTTTTGTAAAGCATATGACCTACTTAATAAAGGCTAATAGTCAGTTGCCTTTTTTTTTTTTTTAGTATTTTTAAATCTATATCATAAAAAGACTTCTCTGAAGTATTCACAGGGATGTATTTGTAGGCAATTTCCAACTTACTAATGGATAAATTTCTGAAAGTTTGTTGCTTGAAATTTGGAATGGATATTCTTACAGAAAACATGTTACAGATGGTGATTTGATTCCTTGAGCAACCTGTTGAAACCCTTTTACCTTATTATATGGCTGAATTATAATATTGAGAGTACCAAGTAGCTAACTACTATCTGTTAAGTGGTTTTGATATGAAATCTCATGTTGAAATCTAACTTTAATAACATTCTTTTGACAAATTTCTGATGGTTGGATTTGACTTTTCCTACTTCCACTCTACCAGTGAACAGTAGTGAAAATGAAACACCCACTGAAACTGAATTTGGGAAGACTTCCTGATGTCCCTAGTTACGGAAAGAGAGTAACTGGGTATCCTGGCTGAAGTAGGAGGGAATGGATGACCCTGGTGGCCTTGGTATGGAGATGTATGTCTGTTTACACGAAAGACTTCCCATTGGAGGTTTATATGTTTTGAGGGTGAAAAAGGAGCATTTTCTGGTTTTACACTGATGAGCCAAAAGTGTGGAGAAGATCAGTACTTATGCTCATTCACCATGCTTTACAGTGTATTCCAAGTATTTTCATTGTATACCTTCTTCTTATTCCCCCACCCACTCCCATAATTTTGGCTTTTAAATGGTAGTACTGGTAATAGTAGTTCAGATTCTAATATCAGAACAGTTTTGTAATGTTTTATTGATAAGGTCTCATATAAGATGAGATGCTATATACATGTAAGAAGCATCTAAGTTTGACTCAAGGTTAAATACTGTTGGTTCTCCATATTCGAGTGTTCTACATCTGTGGATTCAACCAACCGCAGATCAAAAATACTCAGAAAAAGAAATTACAGAAAGTTCCAAAAAGCAAAACCTGAATTTCCCATACACTGGAAACTATTTACATAACATTACTGTCTAACTACATTATGTTCTTTAAGAGTATCTGAAGAAAGTCATATGAAAGTGCAGACAGGTAATGGAAAGTTTATTTGGTCACATGTAAAACATCATCTTGAACTTGAGCAGTTGAATTCTATTCATCCTTTTTACTTCAAATCTGGCAGATTATGTATTTTTTTTTTGATTGCCAACGGGAAAGTATGAAAAAAGGAGAGTAGTGGGGAGAAAATGAGAGAAGTGGTATTTTAAAAGGCTCTAAAGATTTAAGCTGTCAGAGAAAACAGTTTGATGAATTATGGGTAAAATAGAAAGAATTTAGTTTCCCAAAGAAATACATGGCTCAAAGTGTAGGGGAAAAGTGCTTGGCAATACAAACCATGTATTTTTCTTAACCTGGGGAGTTTGAAAAAAAATAAAAAAGAAGCATTTGGCAAAGTGAAAACTCAGCTGACTTCATGCCTACCAAGTGAAAAATCTGATTCTTTATCATCTAAGCACATAGTTGAGTAACTCACAAACAGAGCTACCCAGTGTATAAGTTGCAATGGCAAGAAGCCAACAGTGAAATCAAACTCATAAGCACCCTATAGAAAACCCCTCAAATTACTGCTGTGCTGTTGCCAGCTGTACTGCCAGGGAACAAGAGCTGTACAGATTTCTATGGAATGGCTGGGTTACTTAACACAGCTTGATTGGCTCTGTTCCTGCCCCTGTTCTCTTTGGCTGACAGCTGACCACCATACTGGTTTGGTTTGAAATAAGACTGAAGTGAACGTAACCATTTATATGCACCTTCCACTTGAACACTTCTCTCCACTGCTGCCACCCCAACTTCCACACATACCCTATGTATCTTGCAAAAGGATAGATAAATATAACTGAGTTTCTTTAAGTTAAAGCATACTGGGTGGCACTTTGCTGTCCGGTTATTCCACAAATCCATCAGATTTTTAGGAGAAGAATCGTTTCCTCAGTCTTTTATTTGTAAGTGCCTGAATTTGTTGAATGTGAAAAATACCTCAAATCTTTTACTTTTATTAACTTTTCTTCATTTTACTTCACTGCTTGCTTCATGATTCTAGAACTAGAATAGTTATTCAGAAGCCATCTAATCTCTCTCTGTTGTCCTTGGGTAAACTCTGATAGGTGGCTACTTCTGTGTTGTAGTATTTCAAATAAGAAGATATCAAAAGATATCCCAAAGGGCACTAGATAGCTTCAACTGCTACACTGCATGAATTAAGAGAAACTGTTGAAGGAGCGAGGTGGTTGGTTGGCTCTTTCCCTGTTAGACAAACGCTTATGGATTCACATGTTCTAGTTTCCATTAAGTCAGGAGGCTTTCAAACATTTTTGGTTGTGACTCAGAGTAGGAAATGAATTTATAATCTGACCCAGTATGCAGTCTAATAAAACTGAAATAAAAAGTTTTCACGAAAAATACTTATCCTTAATATGTGCAATGTATTTTATTTTCTCTTTTCTTCCCTGTCCTTTCCTCTTCTGTTGCTTCCTCTCTCCTCCATTCCCTTCTCTCCTTTCCTTTTTAATAAAAAATGCTGGCTGGCACTCAGAAAATTGATTTTATCACTCATTCAACCCATAGTTTGAAAAATATTTCATTAAAGCAGGCACTTCCTAAAAAAGTCTTGATCTTCATATTTTTTGGTCTACCATTTTTAAAAAATTGAAGTATAGTTCATGAACAGGTATATTGTTGGTTTTAAACAATGAGTCTCCTTCACTCATTGTTGAAGTGAATGGATACTAATTCTGCTGCCTGTTTATTATTAGAAAGATACATTTTGTACTCCACTAGTTGCATATATAATCTGTTAATAACAGCATGTATTGAGTGCTTAATTGTGCCAAATGTTGTGTTAAATGCTTTATATATACTTGACTCGAGAATTTTACTATTTAATCCTCATGATTATCCTGTGAGGTAGAAATTGTTATTACACCTATTTTTATAGTTGATGAAATTGAGGCTCAGAGTGGTATATCAGCTTTCCTGAATAACATACTAAAATGATAGTGGCCAAATTAAAAATCATGATTGTTTTACTCCATGACCATACTTTTTCTCTCAACTCTAATAATGTCTTAATTTTAGCTCAAAAAAAAGTTAAGTGCTTTTGTGAAGAGTATATATCATAAAGTAAAGAAAAACAGACTTGTGATGATGATTGCCACATATTTTTAATAATGTAAATTGAAACTTCTTGAATATAAACTCCTTGAAATAAAATAATTTTCATTCTGTAAAGAAAAATAGAAAAAGAAAGGATAGGAGAAAGAAAACAAAAAAAGCCTCTCCAGAGCCATGAATAGAAAAACTTGATGCTCTGTTTAAATCTTGTATAATTGAATCTTGTAAAAGTCTTCTTTTTAAGGAAAAAAGAAATACATTACATGGAATTACATCTTATGCTACAGGCTGGGATATTTTAGCAAGTCAGAGGAACTCAAACATGAATGAAGAGTGGAATTTTCCTTTCGTTTTCTATAATAACTATGTTTGTTGAAGAGAAAAACGGAGGAAAAAATGACCATCGTGACTGGTTTTCAAGAAAAACTTGTTTATATGTGTAATACATTGGAGAAATTGTTTGGGATCACTTTGACTATGCAGAAATATGACCACTGAAATTCTTAAGCAAGGTGTGGGGCTGTCGGCTCCATGAAACTAATTAAGTCAAACAAGAGTAAGTTTTTGTGAAGGTAATTCACTTACCTCATTTTTTCAATCTCTCTCTGTAAAGTGGTAAGTATTTTAGAAAGAAAATAATGGGTACAGTTGGCTTTTATAACCTCTTTTTTCCCCGTCCCACCCACTGCCACATTCCTAGGTTTAATACTAGACAGTTTCTCTCTTCCCTCCTTTCTCTGTCTCTTTCTCTTCCCTGTTTCCCTTCTCTTCTCCTCCTGTGACTTTCCTCTTGTCCCCTTTTCTCTCTCTCTGCTAATCTCCTCTCTACCTTATCTCCTCTGCCCCTTCTTTCATTTTTTCATTCTTACAGTCCTTATAATCTCCATTATCACGTTCATTCTTGTACTGGAAAGATGATTCTTGAATCTTCTAAGTAAGGTGCAAATGGATCTTGTTTCTGTTTATTAAAATGATGATCTAGAAAAATAACATCCTTTCTACCTTCTTGCATCTCTCTCTCTCCCATAAGCCAGACATACACTTTCAGAAGAAATCTATTGTCCTATTTTTGGAAAATGTTGAAATATTGCTTTCTACTTTGTATCTTCTTGGGAGTGAGATGTACCTATGGTCATTTTATGACCATTAATGAGAAAACCAAAGATTCCAAACTAAAAATTGGCATTGATCCAGGTACTTCTGCCACACTAACTATAAATGAACCTTTGTAGACACACTTTTATACAAGGAGATGGACTTGTTCAATATGTAATTGCTATGTGATGCTACCCCAGAGGAGAATTTGAAAGCAGGCCGGTGTGCTAGATCTAAGCCTCATTGAACTCAGGATTCTAAAACCAGCCTCCTCAAGGGTACTCAGACAAGGTGGAATAAGATGAATAAGATGAACTTGGATTCAAAGGTACTACAACAAAAAACATACTTTGAAGTCCAGAGGAATTTAAGAAAGAGTACTTTCAGTGATGGGAGAATGTAATAAGAACATGATCAGTAATAAGTACATGATTGGAAGATGCTGATGAAACTCCTAAATACTTCTATGAGTAGACAGATTTGGTTTATGAACATGGATGCAAAAACACTCACAGATCCTGGCTGCAACCATGTTGGGCAAATACACAAATATACAAATAATGGGGCAATTTTGAGTGTGTTGGTAGAGTGAGAGGCTGAACAAGAAATAAAGCATATGTATTTTAGATAAGACTGGAGATAAAAGAGAGCAACAATTCACTATTAGCTGGCAAATAATTTTTAGAGTTGGTGGATTATATGTTACATTTTCCCTGATTTATTAAGTATAAAGTAATGGATCTATGTTACTCTGGCATTGTCTTGTTTATATATTTTAATGTGAATCTTTAGATAGAATCCAAGCTTATACATTGGATTCTATTCTTTTTGTTTCCTTCTTTTTAAAATTGAAGTATAGTCAGTTTACAATGTTGTGTCAATTTCTAGTGTACAGCATAATGTTTCAGTCATATATATACATGCATATATTTTTTCATATTCTTTTCATTATAGGTTACTACAACAAATTGAATATAGTTCTCTGTGCTACACAGTAGAAATGTCTTTATCTATTTTATATATAGTAGTTAGTATATGCAAATCTCAAACTCCCAATTTATCCCTTCCCAACTCCTTTTTTCCTGGTAACCATAAGTTTGTTTTATATTTCAGTGAGTCTGTTTTTTTTTTGTAAATAAGTTCATTTGTGTCTTTTTTTTTTTTTTTTAGATCCACATATAAATGGTATCATATGATATTTTTCTTTCTCTTTCTGGCTTACTTCACTTAGAATGATGATCTCCAGGTCCACCAATATTGCTGTAAATGACTATTCTTTTTATGGCTGAGTAGTATTCCATTATATAAATATACCACAACGTCTTTATCCAGTCATCTGTTGATGGACATTTATGTTGTTTCCATGTCTTGGCTGTTGTAAATTGTGCTGCAGTGAACATTGGGGTACATGTATCTTTTTGAATTAGAGTTCCCTCCAGATACATGCCCAGGAGTGGGATTGCTGGATCATATGGTAAGTCTATTTTTAGTTTTTTAAGGAATCTCCATACTGTTTTCCGTAATGGCTGAACCAAACTACATTCCCACCAACAATGTAGGAGGGTTCTCTTTCCTCTATACCCTCTCTAGGATTTATCATTTGTGGACTTTTAAAATCATGGCCATTCTAACTTGTTTGAGGTGATACCTCATTGTAATTTTGATTTGTATGTGTCTGATAATTAGCAATATTGAACATTTTTTTCATGTGCCTATTGGCCGTTTGTATGTTTTCATTGAAGAACTGCTTGTTTAGTTCTTCTGCCAATTTTTGGATTGGGTTGTTTGTTTTTGTTAATTAAGTTGTAGAGCTGTTTGTATATCTAGAAATTAAGCCCTTGTCAGTCACATCACTTGCAAATATTTTCTCTCATTCCATAGGTTGTTTTCTTTTGTTTTGTTTATGGTTTCCTTTGCTGTATGATAGCTTATAAGTTTAATTAGGTTCCACTTAATCAGATTTTATTCTTCATTTAGGATTTTCTGGATCTTAGGATCACATAATGCTATCAAGATATTGCCTCCCTAAAGCACCACTGGTTTTAATAGCCCTTAAGTTAACTAAAATCAATGAATTTTTCTGATAGGGAAAATATGAATTTGATTCCTATGTGAAAGTTAACTTTGTTTTATTCTATGCTTTGGGCATAGATTCAGAATCTAACTCTGGTCAGTCTCCTTGGTCACAAGGAGAAATTGGTGGAGTGAAAATGGATACATGACCAGCAGTCTACACTTCTACTTAGGCAGACCTCATCTCCACTCTTTATCACTTTTAATTTCACAGTTTGTCATTCAACTATTTCTAACAAAGATAGATACATCACTTTTTACTATTTTTAACATCTTAAATATCTACAGAGTGGAAGCCAATTGTGCACACAGTGTCAACATGGTTCCCTAACAATAGTCTGCTTTAGGACATATTCTCTGGGTCATTTGTGTTTCAGAGGAAGAGGGACCAAAGAGAAGTAACATTTATTGAGTACCTACATATGTTATCTCATTTAATTCTTACAAGAACTCTGAGGTAGCAATTACATTTAGATAAACTAAGTTTGGAATCAGGAAACAACCCCATTAGAAAAGCAAAATTGCCACAGATTTGTATTTAAAGGACAACACTTGAAGAAAATGCCAACTTATCCTTGTCATTATAATAGGCTGAAATGAAAAATAAGTGAGATAAAGATACAGTGAGAAATGCAAATCATGGGACATGAACCATTACCGTTTGCCTCACCTCCACAGTGAATTATTGGAAATAATACATCTAAAAGAGGAAATGGCCCTGTAATTAGTTTGACTTTATAACAAGCTATCTTAGAAAAGACAAGCTGCTTTCTTCTGCTCAAGTGAGGAAACATTTCTTGTTCTAATTTCCTTTCATGTGTATTGACTAGATAAGGGTGCAGAGGTAGAACCACAGGCATAAACTATTTTTAATATATTCATTTAATTTGACTCCTGGGAAGGGATCTTTTGATGCAAAGGGTCTTTGATGACAAAAGATATCCTAAAATGACACTGTCCCACTCCAAATTTCATTAGAAAATAATTACCAGTCTTTAAACAAAATACCCAAAAGATAAATGAGGTTAAATGTTTAGAAAATATAGTTGAACTATGTTTTCCTTTTTTTTTTTTTTACTTAAAAAATTGTGAAGATTCCGTCAAGCGTCTAGCACTGTGGTTGCTATATAACAGACAATCAATAAATACTATTGAAATGAAATGTGGAAATAAATATATGCATGTTCATTTATTTATTCTTTTTTAATCAATAGACATTTACTGATGGCTTAATATGTGCCAGATAGATATGTTTGAGATTTAAATGTGAATAGCACACTAAAGCCAGCCTTTAAGTAGCTTAAAAATCTAATGGAGAGACAGGTAAAGAGAGAAATTATAATAACATGTTAGACTTAGAATTGAGATATAAATGAAATAGGATACACAAAAATTTGAAATTTGCCAAAGAGAGTTTGGGGAAGGCTTTATTGATTAGGTCAACATTTGAGCTGCTTCTTAAAGGCATGAAAAGGGAGTTACTTAGATGGGATGTGGAGATGGAAAGAATGCTCTAAGCTGAGGGTATAGCATTTGTAAAAGCACCTAGACATTGAAACAGCCTGGTGTGTTTTAAGAATTGTAAGAATTCAGTATCATTGCCACATGTGGGGCAGAAAGGAAGGGGCAAGGGATTAGGTTAAAAAAAAAGTTTTTGGTGGTACAGTTGGTTATTTTCTGATATAACCTGAAAAATGTTCAATTTTGGCTAATTAATGTTAGTAAGATGGGCATTTTTTAGGAAATTACCCATTTTTAAAGAATCTTCATGGTATATATTTTAGTGCCTTTACTATAGCAAATGAGATATTAAGCTGTTAAAATGATGAAGTTGTGCAGAGTGTGATGTGATATGAAAGTAGTTTGGAATGATGAAAAAATTGCTGGTCACCTTTCCTTAAAATGGTCCTTTCTGAGTTGCTTTTTGAACTTACCTATACTTTATCAGCCAATTAATTTGCTAGACAACTTGTAGGTCAGTCAAATGGTTCTAAAGCCTAAGAAGTAAAAGCACTGGATACTAACAGAAATACACTTTATGGTTAATAGCTTTTATTTCAGTTTTTAGGAGAAAAATAAGAATATACAAAATGTATGAATACATATCATCTCTCTAGTTTCAGGAAAATGTTAGCTGGGTATATCTTTGGCTTACTCATTTCTGTGAGCTACTTATGATACATACTTTTAAGGCTTTATTCCAGATGCAGGTTTCATTTTCACAGAGGAGAAGGTCAGGCTTTATAATGTTGGTCATTAAAATTTTTCTTTTTCTTCCAGAGAAACACATCAGAGGTTCCAGGATTCATTTTAGAGAAATTATGGTTTCTTCAACTTTGAATTGCTTTGATAGGTCACTGCCAGATTATAGAGAGCATGATGTGCTTTACAAGTGGAAAAGTTTTCCTCCAAGTAATAGCAGCAGTGAAAATTGTCGGAGAAACAACCAATTAATCTCTGCTCCTTTACAGCTGTTTAATGCAATGCATAACTAAAAGTCCTGTTAAATTAATTAATGATTTCAATTATGAACTTTTCTCCAAAATGTTATGATTCGTATCAGACTGATAATGCAGTGACCTGGGAGTGTGAAATCTGTGTTATGAAGAGAGTCGCCAGTTAATTGATTCACAAATTATTTAAAGTTTGTTGCACTCAGGGGAGTGCTCAGTTTCATGACAGTCATTTCTTAAGGTGTACAAACTCCTTTTTCACCTTAAGAATGTCTTCAGTTATTAAGCATGATAAAATGCCAACATGTTTCTGGGCCTGTGAGTAATCTTAACATTTATGACTTAGAATCTGTAGGTGAATATGTTGGAAGGAGGAAGAAATTAGCTAAATTATCAGTGATTCTCATTTGTGGCAGTTTTTTTTTGTTATTGTTGCTTTTGATTTAGTCATTTTAAATAGTTTTGTAAACATCATCCCATAATTTTTTTGCATTTTAATGCATTGAGCATATTTTCTGTTAACGATAAAATAGTTATCATTTTTAAGAAATTTTGAATGGGTTAATAACACAATATAAATTGTTTTGATAGTTGGTGTCTAAAGCATTTGGATTGCTGGTAGGTCTAAAATGCCAGCCTTAAAATAGTTAGAGGAAGTGCTGCTTCTCAGTGCAAGAACATTAATTTCTATAGGACACCTTGAGTCTTTTTTATAGTATACAGGAAAAAATGAACAGAGTCTTATGTACTTGCTTCTAGTCTCATTATTTTACCCATAACTTAACTAACAAATAAAAGTGTATAAATGTACAGGGAGAAGGGAGGAAATCAATAATGTCATTAATATTTTATAATACATTTATTAAAGTTTAAATAATGTTTCTCTGCCGAGCTTGGGCTGATTTCAGAGTGGATGATATGACCATAGTGTGAGTCTTTTCTTGACTGCGCATGGCTAGCTTGCTGAGGTGGAAGGGAGAGAGGTGATACCTGAGGAGAGACTCTTAAGCAGAAGGAGAAGGAAGCAGGAAAGTCTCTGGCCATGAGTGGTGGCTATATTATTAGTGGGCTCCATAATCCTTTCCATTCCATACACATATTGGGAATTAGTGAATAGCTAAAAAATCTAGTGTTTTTAGGATGTTTGAACAGTATCGTTAGCAGTTTCACTCCAATTTGATAGGCAGTGTAAGAAAGACATTTTTAATTTAATATGAAAAAGGTTTTTCTTTAGAGAAATTTGTCTCTCAGCTTTGAATTGATACATGTATTTACAGAATGGAGCAGGAAGCTTGTATTTTGGACAAACACTATGTTTGTAAATTTCACTTATCCTGGTGATTCTTCTGTTTTATTTTTCTCATTTTTTTGACCCAAGAAAATTGCCCAAAGAGAAGATAAATAGAGAAATAGTATTATTAAAAATAAGTTTATCTATGTTAAACTTGCTGCAGGGCAAAAAGAAATGGACTTGAAAGGGAAGTAAATTTATACTAATTTTTGCATTGTAGGGAATGTACTATTTCAGACATTGACTGACTGCTTCTGTTTTCTAAAATTAAGGAGCCTATAATCTCAGCACCATTAACAAGTGCTGTCATTCAGATACACAGTGTCTGGCTGATTTAAATAAAATGAAATGAAGATAGTTGTTTCTGGTCCCTTGGCTTCACTCATTGCCATAAACATATGCTCTGCGTCCCGCTTCTTTCCATCTTATTTATGACTTTAATTTGTTGTGTGGGCTGCGCTAGAAATTAAATTTAATATAATTCTCCAAGGGACCCTGTCATATAATAACATGGTAATTTCTGTGTATCCTTTTGAAAAATGAGGAAATTAATTCTTCCTGACATGTTCTAATTATTCCAGTGTGAACGGCAAATCCGTTTTTCCTAGCCCCTGAAGTGTTATAGGCAAATGGCTGGTGTTCAAAGCTGAGGTGCTAATGCTGACCAGCAGTGCGTTTAATTTGAAACATGAGCAGACACCTTTCAACACACCTTTGTAATATTGGAGTACTTTACAGAAATTAATTCACTACTTATTTGGCAGCTTAGCCTTGGGGTTATGTTTTTTTATTCATCAATACTATAGTCATGTTAGCATAATGTTTTCTGTTTCCTTCAGTGCTTGGTGTCTGTGTATGGAACTTAAAGTGTGCAATGGATAGTTCAACTGTATGAATGAAAGAGAATCCACACACTTCAGAAATACCAGTTTGTGTTTACACTTTATAGGGAGGTGTAGTAAAGTCTTGAATGTTAACTTAATTATAGTCTATGGTTAGCAGCTTTAACTGAAATTACATAGTGTAGGAATTATTGAAACAATCTTGCTGTGAAAAGACTATATATACTCTGCTGCCCTGCTATAAATTTCAGTTGTGAAAATTCAATTTATTACATGGGGAATGATAGCATGAAAAGTCAGTTTATGAATAAAACTTATGGAATAGGAATCTCACGTTCTGAACTCTGCCTGGAAGGAAATAGCTATACCTTGGGAGATAAAGGATTAGAGCCACGTTTTTGTGTACTGTTGGCCATATGAGGTGTGTGACTTACTCATTTGGATCATTTGGACTTATTCATAGAGGATCTATGTAGTATTTTTAGAGGAAAAGCAAAAAGAACTTTCCAATATTTGGCCTTTTATCTGTAAACTTTATTATAAACATTTTTCTAATCAGGTCAGTCATTTGTGTCAGCCCTAATACAATCCCTTTATTTCAGTGAGCAGTTCATAAATACTATTATATATTGGCCATTTATTGTTATAACTGATGAGAAAAATTAATGCATGAGATCCTATTTAGAACAAAAGACAGAAATACAATTAACTTAAATAAAAGGAATAGAGTTGTATTTGGAGGGCTGTAATCAAGGGTCTCTATTTATGTTTCTCTTTATTACATTCCCTTTAAATTTTAACATAAATAGAAATGGGAATGGTAGTAAATAATTATCCTGATAAATAACATTAATATTATCCATATTTTTTGCTGACCATTAAGCTGCTATATAAAATTGTATTCTTTCCATTAATCTACTGGGGGCTACTGTCAGATTTAGATTATGGGCAGGAAGGAATATACTTAAGACTTTTCTGTATTAGCTGTTCCTTATACTAGACTGATGGAAAAAAATAGGCATTTTTTGACTGAAAACTGGGGAGAAAAGATTTAGTTGTCCTAGCCTAGACCATACACTATACAAGTTGCTAAAGATAACTTCACTTTATACCTTTGTCATCCTGTGGGGCTCTCCCTGTGTTTCTGTGTCTTCAGTTGGCTATCAACTTATAAGGAAACTAATTATATTTGATTAGGAGCCCACTCTACTTCATTTAATTGATTTTATTTGCAGCTATTTTCAAATAAAGTTTCATTCTCAGGTACTGAGGGTTAGGACTTCAACATCTTTTGGGGGAGGGGCACAATTCAACCCAACAGTAGGTATTTATGGATTACTTTATCTTTTAAGCTGTAATATAGCTCTGAGGTACTTTTAAAGTACATTTCTTCTACTGTAGTATTGTTTGTTCATTAACTTTGCAAATGAAACATTGATAACTTGGAATCTTTGGCATATCAAACTAACATTTGTCATGCTATGTCTAGTTGAGGCCTGTCACCTCCTTCACTCACTTAGTCTTTCAGTGCAAGCAGGGGGTTCCATGTGCTATTATGTTAATTCACAAAATACTTGTTCAGTACCCACAGTAGCCTAGAACCATAATAGGGACTGCAGACTGTTGGAGCACAGCTTCCCAACTAGTGCTGTGCAAAGTTTGTGCTTTAGGTTACAAGTGTTTCAAGGTATTTATCCCTCCAGACGTTAGGGGTCAATAGAGTTTGGGGTGGCTGGAGCCTTGGGTCAAGAACCTTTAGACACGACTGTCCTTGAGAGTTTCCTCTAGCATGCCATACAGATATTAACATTTTTATCTGCATGCTATGAAATATAAAAGATGGGGAGCACTACTGGGTTTATAGAGAAGTATAAATTGTCCCTGCCCTTCAGGAGGTTATAATCTGGCTGGAAGCTAAGGTCAATATATGAATGATAGAGAATGGAAGCCAGTGTGTGATAAATGCCAAATACAAGATCAAAGGAGACTTTAATATCTAGGGGAGTGCTTGCATGTATTAAGTGTGCAGTAAAATAATTTTGATTGGCTGATTGAAGACTTAAGCCTGGAGAATGGTAAAATCAACAAAGGAAGAAAAAAATAGCATATTTTAATTTAGATCCAATATGATTGGTGGTTATTTTAATGGTCTAGAGGTTGCTTATTAACTTTTGTTTTCCTACTTATTTTAAATATTTTATAGCTTTCTTATTGTGTACCTTTGGCTTATTTAGTTCAGTAATAACAGAAGCTGAATAATCAATAGATCTTGAACTAGTCTGACAACTGAATTATTTTACTGACAAATATTTTAAAAGACTGTTATTTATTTATTTATTTGGTGGCTGGAGTAGGGCAGATTCTGAAAACTAAAATGCTAACCAAAAATGCTATCTCACCTTTTCAACACCAAATTTCTTCATCTTTAAAAAGAAGGTTTCAAAAAAGATTTCCTATTTGGGCCCTTCTAGATTTAAAATTCTATGATTCTCCAACCAATAGACTATTATTACATAGTTCAATGTCTTAAAGGGAAACTTGCATATAGATTTTATGATTAGGCTGTTAGCCCACAAGTTGATGGTTTATGTGTATATCATTATATGAAGACAATTTAAAGATAATTTGGAATTTGTAAAATATGTAAGAGCAAGGAATTTTAAAAAGTGCAAAGCATGCTTCTAAGTTTAACTTTTCAATTCTTAAAACCGTAACCCTCTTCAGAAGAAATTAAATTTGATTGCATTTAAAATCATGCCATATGATAGGTAATGATAAAGGTTTCTATAAAGTGCTATGAGCAAACAGAAGAAGAAATTAATTTTAAAAGAAGAGGTGTGAAGGAAATTTTTACTAAAGTAGAGACTTTCAGTCAGGTATTGATGGCAAAATAGGAGTTCAGAGAAAGTTAGCTCCATAATGGCTGAATCTTTTTCTTGCTCACCATTCTATCTCTTGTGCCTAGAACAATGCCAGACACAAAATGAGCATTTTAATAACTATTTTTGAATGTTGAGCCAATCTGAGGGGGACAAGATTTAAGGATATTCCCAGAAACAGGAAAAAAACATAGGGAAAAACATGAAGACGTGGAAGGTCATGGCATACGTGAAGACTTATGATTTAGTTTATTCTGGCTGGGATGTCGGGGTATGAAGAGGATGTACTAATATCTAATGATTAAGAGCACGTACTTTGGAGTCAAACCAGAATTTGAATCCTGACTACATCTTATGTGATTTTTATGAAAATGGGTAAAATGGTAAGCCTCAGTGTTCCTACTTTAAAATATAACTAATAGTATTTATTTGTAATGTTACCACACAGATTGACTGGCCAATAGTGGCTGGAAAATGGAAAGCACCAAATAAATTATTAAACTATTACTACTTTTTTTGAGGAAGTAATAAGTCCTAAAACTGGAAATATATATATGGTGAAAATCTTGACTTTCGGTCATATTGAGGAGCTTGGACTATCCAGGAGTTGATTTGGAGTTATTAAATTTTAGTTTGCAATTGAACATTAGCCACAACATATATACAAGACACTTTGGATAGGGGCATTTAATAACTTATAAACTTTACTTTATCCTTTCAAAATATTCTATTACTGTTACACAATTTCAGCATTTCCCATCTTGCTCATATTGCTCAGTTATTTGATACTCACTCCAAACAGAGAAGAGACAGCATAAATTTATTAACTGGTTAAGCAAAATGACCTTTTTAAAGTCTCCTGAGGTTAGGAGATGGGTTAAATAGCACATAGCAGGAAACCAAAAACTAAAAAAAAAAGAATAAAATAATTAAATTGGATAGATGTTATTTATAGGACTAATATATCTGTGACCCAGAATATAACTAGAAATGGCAAGTGGATGATCCATTGGTTGATAATTGAAAGTTCATTTCATTTTTATAGGTCATGTTCCAAATCTGGCTGACCCATTGAGGTCTTTTAGTAGACCATAAGTTCCAGAGTTCATCCGTATACCAAAACCTTCTTGCAAAATGTCTTACATATCATGTATTCACAATTATATTTATTGTTCAATGTTATAATTTGTATTTCAGTGGATACAATCAGTGTTCACACTTTAAAAAATGTCTTGAAGGGCTTATTTTTCTTCAGTATGGCAAAGAGAATGGAAAAATAATGAGTACATATGTTTTGTTAGTGAAAAATCTATTTGCTATTAACATTTTCAGGGTGGTAAAGGGCAAAAATATCGCGTCTCTCATTTCAAGTGAAATGAATACTGCTAGTCTGAAAGTTTTGATTAGTATAGCTTTGGCAGTTCAACCTGGCTGAAGAAAGTTTCTATATGGAGAGAACGATTATTTTTAAAGGCCTTGATGTGTCATTTTTGAATCCTTAAGCAGAAATCATGTAGTCTTATGAACTTTATAACATTTGAGGATAGCTGGCCATATAGCAGGCCCTCACAGAAAACCTATTGAATAAATGGTTTTAATATATCAATTATGGATGTAAAATGAAATGTACTGGGGTTTAGAGTTCATGGGAGAAGAGTAGCTTGTTAAGAATTGGTAGAAAGTATCTACTACTGGGGCTTTCTGTATCAGTATTTCTCCACATATGATTTGAGCACCATTAACTAGATTAACTAACTGGAAAACTAACTGGATTTGGGTGCTTATTAACAATGCAAATTCTTGATGCCCCACCCAAACCGTTGAATTAGAATCTCTAGAAGCCCAGGGAATCATCATTTAAATAAATTCCACAGAGGATTCTAATCACTGCAATGATTGAGAACTACTGCCCTAGAAAAATAACCGGTAAAAAGCTGAGCTAAAAAATAAACAAACCAGAAGTATAAAATTGGATTTCTGATTAAGGCAGTTTGTATCATTAGTACATAATAACTCTGTACAATGAGTACAAAATAACTTTGATATTAAAGACTGAACTGTTAAATTCATTTGTTTTACTCTTCAGAGTAACAACATATAAACAGCTAATTCATACATTATTTCAGTTTTATTTATAAATTACTTTTGAATCTTTTGGCTAAAAGAGAGAAAATTCCACAAATCTACTTTTGACTATAATTAACTTGGCATATGCTTTTGAATTAATAATTGGAGGTTTGAACTCTCTTAAAGAACTTTTAAAATGTTGCTAATATCTTCATTGTTCCTAAGTCACTTAGTAGAGCCTGGATATTTGTTATAAATGATGTGGTGCTAATTAAATATTGTTATTCATCTTTACCAATCAACTGAAGTTAACTGTATTTGTGACTTGGTAGGAGTGGAGGGATGGAAAGTTTAAGAGGTGACATGAAACTTTATGAAATGAGTGCCAGTTGAATACAGAGAAAAGTATGATTAGTAAGATTTGGTGGTAATAGTTTTGCTAGGGGGACTTTTTGGGGGAAAAAATCCCAAAACAGCACTGTTTCCTTATTTTTGAATATAATGCAGTTTTATTTTCCCTCCTTTATGATCCAACACCTTATTTCCTATAGAGAACTTAATGATTACTAGAATGTAGGAAATGTTTGGTAATGTCTAACTAGGTAGAATTATTAGTATTTTTAATAGTAAAGCTTATGATAATGCTTTCTATAACTCAACAGACTGTAAGAAATTGGGAGAATTACCTATGATGAAAACTCCACATGAAATCTGAGCTACAGTGGGCCAGGTAAAACACTAGGAATTTAGTAATTTTAAGTCATCAATAACAATTAACATTAATATGCTTCATAGTTGTTAAAAATGTACATTCTTTTTCCTTTTATAATCTCTTGTTCCATTTTGCTCTTCTTCATATTTTCTTCATCTAGTTTATAAATTTGAATATTTGCACTTTTTAAAAACCTTATATGTTCTTTTCTTAACTATAATTTAGAATAAAATTTCTAAAAGACACTGGGATTTTATTTAGTTATTATGAGATAACTTGAACTTTTATTAAAAATTTTTCCAGCTGTATAGTAAATTGCTTATTTTAGAAATCAGTCTGGCTTGTTTTATGGAAATTATCATCTTAGATATAATGTCTACTATGTGCCAGGTATTGTTGGAGACAATGGAGATATAACAACAAATAAAATCCCTGCTCTTATTAAGTTTATGTTCTATTGGTATTGGTGGGGAAGACACTAAAAAATAAAAATAAATGAGTAAAATATAGTATGTCAGAAGGTGGTAAATGCTATGAAGAAACATCAAACAGGATCAGGAGATAGGGAGTGCTGAGGTGGGAAATTTGCTATTTTGTTGTATAAAATGCTATAAGGCCTCATGGATAAAGTGATATTTGAGCTGACCAGAAGGAAGTGAAGAAGGAAATCATACAGATATCTAGAAGAGCATTCTAGGAAAAGAGATCTCGTGTCCTGATGTAGAGGAGTGAACTTGATGAACTTGAGGAATAGTAGTAAAGAGTTCAGTGTAACCATCTGGTGTGATTTGTGAGGATGTGAAGGATTTAAGCCACTGCAAGAGCTTTGATTTTTACCCCGAGGAAGATGGGAAACCATTGGAGGGTTCTCAGCGAAAAAGTGACATAATCTGACTTTCATTTAAAAAGATTTGCTTTGACTGCTCTGTTGCATATAGACTATATCAAGGAGGTTACTTAGGAGATTTTTGCAGTAATCCAAGTAAAAGATGATGGGGTCTTAGATGAATGAATGAACAACTAAATAAATAGTGGTTGTATGTGATTCTGAGCAAATGTAATGAGAATTAAACCTAGTTAGGTAAATCTTCCCTGAGGAAGATTGAGCTAAGATTTTAAAGAATAATAGGGATAAAATAAAAGGGCTGAGTTTGGGGGAGATGAAGTAAAATATTTTAGTCAAAGGAAAGAGCATATGCAAATATCATGAGGTGGGTGGGTACATGTTGTGTTCCAGGAACTAGCAGATTGCCTGTGAGGCCAGAGCTCAGAGAGCTAACATTTATATGCAAATTATTTGATTTATTTATTTCTCAAAATAGTCTTTGGTAGTTTTTATTGTTTCCATTTTACATTTGAGTAAATTGGAGCTTAGGGAAGTGAAATGTCTTGCCTAGGATCAGATTATTAAGAAATAACAGAACTTGCTTGTTTATTACAGTCCCTCTCTCCATCTCCATTACCACTCCTACCAGAACATAGGTTCAATAGCACAGAAACTTAATTTTGTTTGAAGCTGTAGTCTCAGCAGCTAGAACAGTGCCTGGAACTTGGTAGATGCTCAGTAAATACTTGCTGGATGAATGAATGAGAGAATGAGTTAGATTCAAGTTGCATCTAACTCCAAAGTCCATGTTCTTAACCACATCTTATACACTCAGAAGCAAATTAGAACTATCAGACTGATTCTTAGAGAAGGTTTTGATAAGGGACCAAAGCTTTAGGCCAGTGCAGTTCACGGGGGATGAAGAAAAAACATTACTGAAGGGGAAGTAGAGCTTGGAAGGAATAGACTAAGTGGTTAAAAATAAATTTATAAGAAACTAAGATAGATAGGAAGAGAGGAGAAAAAGAGGCTCTGATTGTAAAGCTGGGTAGCTAACTTCCACAACAGCTTTCACTGCAACCTGGGCCTGAAGTGTTCTTGCTCTGCTATCCCGCAGTTGCACATTGCCTTAACTTAGCCAGTCTGTTTCCTGGGAAACAAACACAGTCAATATGCCCTACATAATTTCTCTCTCTGGTCCCCTTTAATTCTTTCACTCACCAGTCCCCCTCCCCCAAACATTTTTCTTATCAGGTGCTCTCAGATAATTTGTCCCCAGTGTAATATGACCTGTGGGACGCACAGAGTATCTGTTGACTTCTCAGTTCTGAGTTGGTAGTTCAGGTGTGTTAGTTTATACTGTTAGTTTATACTTGTCTATCCACAGATATTTTTCTCTGAAGTGGAACTTTGTATATCTCATGCCTAGGAATTTAGACCTTAATCTTTCTGTTTCTTCACCTCACACTGTCTCATGTTCTTTTACCATTTCAAGCTGTTTATCTTTTCCCTTCTGTTGCAGAGGAAGAAATGTTCCATCTCTTTTCATAAGGTAACATCTCCACTTGAGCTCTTTTACTCCCATCCCTTCGTACCTCTGCTGGAACTTTGGTCTGTTAATTATCCCCATTCTCTCTTGCATTCATAAACTAAATATATACATTTCCTAATTTAGTCTGTCTCTCTCTCCCTATCTGTTCTTTTACACAGAGTTCAAGGTTGAGGTTTTAAATCCTATTTTGTTACTTTCTAGCTTTGGAAACTTGAGCAAGTTATTTGACTTTTTTGAGTCTCAATTTCTTACATTAAAACATCATTTGTCTTTTAACTTTGCAAATTTCTGGTGAGTCAATTATAATAATATATATGAAAACACTTTATAAGCTAGAAAACACCATTCAATTACAAGATGTTATCATTACAACCTATGTACACAAATAATTCAGATCTCTTCTTAATAATTTTCCTCAACTTTGCTAACCCTTGAAATATCCTTTTTCCTCTTACAGTTAAATTTCTTGAAAGAATAGTTTTTGTTTGTTGTCTGTATTTCCTTACTCCTCAATTCATTGGAATCTGGCTTCCATTTAATTCTGGCTAATTCTGTTGAATCCACTGACTTCAAAATTACTAGAGATCGCCCAATTCCATATCCTTTTCTCAGCTCTCATTCTTACTTTCTGTGGCTATTGATACTTTTGACTAAAAATGGCTCAGCACAGTACTTAATGTATAGTAGATATTTAACAAGCTTTTAATAAATAAAAGTATTCTCTTTAGTTTTTTGGGAAGGATCTGTTTTTTCCTTTAGTAAACTAAGTACATGCATTTCCTAATTTAGTCTGTCTCTGCTGTTGATACTCTCTCTTGGAAGTTTGATCTGGTCTAAGGCCTTTCAACTGTACATGAATGAGTCTCACATCTACTTTTCTAGCTTTGTCCTGAGCTTTAGTTTTGACTGTTTAACTTTATATCTTTGCTTGGATCTCCCATTGCCACTTCAAATTCACCAGTTTTACCATCTACTTTCCCTAAATCTATCAGTCTTTTGTATTTTTAACATTGATACCAGCATTTGGTCATCCAAACTTGAAACTACAAATGTGCTGACTCCTTTTTCTTTATATGTCACTACAGTAGTCATTCATTTGTTCATCAAATGTTTATTCATTGTTCGTTACATGTAAAACACCATCCCAGATACTGGGAATACATGAATGAAACAAAAAAGACAAAAATACTTGGTTGTAAGGATCTTATTTCTAATTGTTTTCTTTCATTCATTCATTTACTTAATAAATATTTATTGAGAGTGATGGGATATAGGGTTGTCAGAGAAAGCTTCTCTGAGATGGAAACATTTGATCAGAAACATGAAGGTGAGAGCAAGTCATGCAAATTATTGGGGGAAGAACTTTCAGGCAGAGGAAAAACGGTGCAGAAAGGCCTTTAAGTGAGAGGTACTTGGCTGTTCAAAGAAAAGTTGCTACTAATAGTGTGATTATATCTGAATGAGTGAGTAAAAGGGAAGTTGGAGATAATATTAGAGAGACTGTTGGTGGCCAAATCAAGTAGTGTCCTCTAGACCATGGTGAAGATTCCGGCTTTTATCTAAGTGAAATGGGAAGCCCTTGAAGGTTTTAAGAAGCAAGATGATTTCCACTTTTAAAAGAATCACTCTGCTAGGAGAACAATAAGCTAGAAAAGCAGGTGTGGACGGAGGGATACTAGTTAGGAGGCAGATGAGAAAAAATAATGGCTTGCATTAAAGTGGTAGCGGCAGAAAATGATACATGTGATGAATAAATAGAGTAAAGAGCCTTTCCTGGGTAGATGTAGCCTTCACTGTTAGCATGGCTGGGTAAGTTGGTGGAACTTTTCTTTCTGGGTGCCTTCTCCTTAGCTAGTTAAACCTAGTGCCAGTGTGCATGTAGCATTAGTTGTCATTTGAGACATTGATTGTTTCAATGTGCCTGAGTTTGTTTTAATGGCCCATACCAATAGCAAGGGAAGTGACAAAATATTTGATATTTTTCATATGTGCCTATTTCAATAACTCAGCAATATCTTGAAATGGCCTGGTATGGAGGATGAGGCAAGTCTAGGGACTGCTGCCAAGTCCTGCATAGCAGCAACGTGGAAGTAGTTTAGTCAGTTTCACTAAAAGTTTGAAATCTACTATGTTAGAGGTAGGTGTAGAAGCTGTGTTAATTGCTAGCTTATTTTCCACATGGTTCTGTTTTAATGAAGCATATTTGATGCAGATGGTTGGAAAGTAAGTTGAATAATGTCTAAACTGGTCCTAACTAATTCCCACAGTGCTTCCATTCTGATACTTAACAGTGCCTTTGTAAAGTTCTTCATTCACAGCTTTTTTTTTTTTTTTTTCGGTTAAAATGTGACCAGAGATAACTGAAAACTATTCATTCTTTAAACTTGACCTCTGAAAAGAATAAGAGCAGCCATTTCCCCCCTGATTCCAAGTCAAAACTATACTCCAACTTGGTTTCTATAGTATTATGGGGTTCTCTTCATCATTATGGCTTTCTGAATATATTTAGTTGGGTAAATGGGCATTACAAAGGCTGACATACAAGAACTGATGTGACTTTACCAAATGCTGAAGTTAGTTTTGTTAACATGACAATACTTTGGCCTCTTTGGGGATATGAAATAGAACAGCCTGGAATATTAATAACTATCTCTTGTTTGCATATTCTCTATATCTTATGCAATTAAATTAGAATTGCTAGGTAGATATTAATGTTAGGTTAGAAATGAAATCAAGAATAAATTGTCCAGCAATATTGCAGAAATCTTTTCCTTTCTTCTGTGAGACTAGAGTATCAAAATTGTCATTGTATTTTTCTCAAATCTTTAGAGAGAATTCAGACATGTTATCTTACTTAACAGTGTTATGCTGATTTCCTCTAAGTATTTTATTTTGACGTACTTGGTGCTAAATATGTACATTTGTCTTCATATTTGCCCAAGGATATAGATAATGTTCCTCTTAGATTTGAGGTTGAGCTCTGTAGGGCAAAAAGGGAGACATGGTTCAATGGGTTTGTATCCTTTTTTTTTTTTTTCTCACATTGTCACTAAAATATTCTCTTTATTATCTGAATAGGACATCTGCTGACTAGCCTGACTTTCTTTACCTGATTGTGTGAAAAGTCTTGGTTAAATCTGTTAGGCCTTGGAGGCCCAGGTATCTGCTAAGTGCTTCTAAGCTTGAAAGACACACTGTCCTTGGTCCTTTTTGTCTCTTCCACTTATGGACATCTTTGATAAGTAATTGTGATATAGGTATGGGATAAGCCAAATAATGCAATATTCTGAGCAGTAATTGACCATAAAGATTAATTACCTCTTAATAAGCACTGAACTTTCTCTCATATTTTAGAGAGATTAAAAAATGCAATATAAACATTTTTCATTCAGTTATCTTAATACAAGAAGTCCTAACACTGAAGAGAAGTAGTTTTAAAAAAATAGTTTGTGAGAAATCTTTTAGAGTCACAATCTTGCTTTTATCTACCTCTGCTCCCCAGTTGTCTCTCACTAGAAGAGTTTAACACTAGACTAGACAGTGTTCTGACAAGATGTACTTGAATGTGTTTGGGGAGATGTATTGAACATACCCCTTTGCTACAGAAACAATTCATCTTTAAATGTCAACTTCAATGTTGAAATTTTATGAAAATGGAAAGGAATACACATTTTCACTTATTTTAGACTTCCCTTTGGAAAATGTAGTTTGTTGCTGTTGTCTCAGTTTGGAAGGGTTTACAGAGTTTTCTTCAGATACTCATGGAAAGCAAACACAATCCTGAATTAGACTAGAAAAAAAAGTTAATTCTTTAAAAAAAAATCTGCATAATTGTAGCACATCAGTCTTTTTTTTGAGCCTTTTTTATTGAGTTATAGTCAGTTTACAATATTGTGTCAATTTCTGGTGTACAGCACACTTTTTTAGTCATACATGAATATACATATATTCATTTACATTTTCCTTTTCACCATGAGCTACTACAAGATCTTGAATATATTTCCCTGTGCTATACAGTAGAAACTTGTTTATCTATTCTATATGTGAATGTCAGTATGTACAAATCTCGAACTCGCAGTCTGTCCCTTCCCACCCCACTGCCCCCTGGCAACCACAAGTTTATATTCTATATCTGTGAGTCTTTTTCTGTTCTATATTTAAGTTCATTTGTCTTCTTTTAGCACATCAGTCTTAGTTTTTTTTTTTTTAATCTTTTCTTCAATTTATATTAACCCTGGGGATTTTTATTTTCTTTCTTTCTTCCTTCCTTCCTTCCTTCCTTCCTTCCTTCCTTCCTTCCTTCCTTCTTTCTTTCTTTCCTTTTCTTCTTTCTTTCTTTCCTTCTTTCTTTCTTTCTTTTCTTTCTTTCTTTCTTTCTTTCTTTCTTTCTTTCTTTCTTTCTTTCTTTCTTTCTTTCTTTCTGTCTTTCTTTCTTTCTTTCTTTCTTTCTCATCTCTTCCCTTGTTTGTTTTATTTCAAGCATGGTTTAACTTTTCACTAGAGCAAGCGTCTAAAAAGATCAGAGTAAGAGGAGAATAATTACCTTTGTGACAACTGTCAGTTATTCAACATAGAATATGTTATTTCCCAAGTAATGTTTAAAAACAAAATTGGAGAATTACACTTGAATTTGATTCACCTTGAGAAATCTCAGAAAAAATGTAAAGATCCCATCCTGTCATTTTTTTCTTTAATGTAAAAATGCTTCTGAAACCCAAAGAGAATAGCTCTTTGGAATATTCTTTGACTTTGAACTATGTGGAAAACTTACAAGATTTAGGGGAGCCTTAACTTGAATTAGGCAGATAGTAGTCAGCTATTACAATACTACTGATAGTAAGTATGGGGGAGCTCTGGAGATGAGGTTTAAAATATCAGGTTGCTCCAAACAAGAGTTTAAGGACAAGAAAAATTCAGTTATCCTTGTTTCATCATTATTATATAGATGTTAGATACTTGGGAAGATTTTTCTTTTTCTTTTCATTTCAGAGAAATAATACTCTTAGAGATAAAGCAAAATATTTAGTTAGGCTTTGAGTTATTAGGCTTTAGACATTAATTGGGCTTTACAATTTTTTTATTTTTATAATTTCTCACTGTGGTTTTCAGGTCTTATTCTTGAACTGTGTGTCTCTTCTGGTCTTGATTTTGTTTTCAGAGAAATAGCAGAGCTAAGCTTTTCATTTAATTGTAATAAAATACTGCCCTAAAGAACAACAAAATATGATTTTTTTTACTGGTTTATATAGAAAAGCATATAACTGTAATAATATTTTAACTATAGTTTGTATAGACCATACTCATTTAAACTCTATGCAAATCTTTGTTACTTCAGGGCAAATAAGCTACAGAACCATAATGTGTGGTGTAGTGAGCACACACCATAAATTTGATAATCATACTTGTGAATTCATCATATTTTATATAGAAGATTTCTGTAGCATCATGAATAGTAATGTGCAAATGATGTGAAAAAAATGTTGCCACACTCTTTAATGTTTAGTGATTTTAGTGCTACTGTATTATTTCATTCTGTGCCAAGTTACATTGATTGAAAAGTGAAGATATTAAAATAGCAGAAATTTTACATTGGTTTTAATGTGTGGAGTTTCTGTAATTCCCCACCAATCTGGAATACTAATATAAATACTCCTTTTGTGGGGTGGCAGGAAACATGCTGCCCAGACTGCACATGTTACCCTGCTAGGCCTGCCTCTACTGTCTAGAGAAATAGGAGTGGGAGGCCGTCTTAAGTGAAAGTGAAAAAAGGCATTTGTTTAGCTGCATGGCAACACAAATATTTCACTTAGTGCGGACTGACAATGTATCTCATTATGTGAGCGGGTGCCAGCTTGTAAAGAATTTCTGTTTAACTTTCCATATTAGTTAAAGGTGCCTGTGCTTAACTGTTTGAAGCCTGGCATTCAGGTCCCCTTCTTCCCTAAACCACAATGCACACTTTTTGTCTACCAGTGTTTGTTTGTTTGTTTTGAATCCCAAAGTAATAAAAGAGAGAGAGCCAAGGATATCTGATCCACTGAATGCTATTAGGAAAATGTGGGAAAGCCTGCCAGATTGAAGTTGGTCTCAGGCTAGACATTTATCACTTCTTCCCATTTCTCTTATTTCTGATGCACTTTTCTTAAGGCTAATTGTTATATTCTGTCTTGACAATAGAAATATTTGGTGACATTTGTTTTAAGTTGATGGTTAACCTTGTGATGCTACCATTGGCTGAGCAGCAGTCCCATGTTGTCTAGATAATAATTCTTGATCTTAAATTCTCCAGTCTCCTCTTACAGTGCATTTGGATCCTAGGCTATTTTTGCTTCTTACTTTGTTAGAAAGCAGAGGAAAGTAAATTAACCATAACTACCATATCACTTGTTTAGAATAATTTATTTTATGGATTTTGATTTGAAGGAGGTAGAGTAGTACTTCCTACTTCAGGAGTATTTGAGATCAAGTCGCTTTGTTCTCACTGGCATGATCCCTACCTTGTGGTCATAGTTTCAGTAACTTTATGGGATATGGTGGTTATAAGAGGAGGGCAAAATACATTTTTAGATGTCTGTGACTGTAATATAAAAATGAAAAATTCTCAGCATTCACAAGCATAGAATGATGTGCAAGAAGTAACTGGATGAATATTCCAGGAAATACACTTTTTTTTTTCATAATTTCATCACACTTTTTAAAGCTGTGGCATCAGAAATTTCAGTTTGTTTAGAGAATGTTTCAAGATGTTTTACCCAGTGAGAGAATGCTTGTTACAGAATAAGCTAAGAGAAATAATTTATAATGGACAAAGTATTTAAAAATTATATAAACCAAGAGAGTTAAAAGTAGAGATCACTTTGAATTAAAAATTGAAAACACATTCAAATTGTTGGCAATTCCTTTGTACTAGTATCTGCATAAGGTTTAGGGGTTGTACTTTGTGGGTATACTTACATTACATCTATTTTATAAAAATGGTTGTGGAATTTAACTTTTTAAAAATAAGAAATACATTCAAATATGAGAATTAGAAGTGAATTCTAAAATGGATTCGTCGTCTTATTTTTTTTTTTTCCAAATTAAGTTGCTGGAAAATTGTAGTAAAATCTTTTCCTCCTCTTTCTTCCCTCTGTTGAATTTTGATTCTTATCCTATTCCACCTTTCTCTATATTTAGTGTAGAGTTTGGGCCTCTTGAAGAAGAGAATTCTTTTAAATTCCCCAAACTGTGGCATCATCTGTTAGACTAAAGCCTGAACTGGCTGGGGATTGTAAATATCTGCCAAGGATCTCTCTGACCTCTTTACCACTTACTACCCCATAGTAGTAGTGGATTTTTGCTGAATTAGTCACATTCTAGCCCTGTGTCTGGGCCTTTCAGATAGGAAATACAATATGCCATTGGTTGAGGGGATGGGCAAGGGACAGGGATGTGCCAGAAAGCAGTGTAGTTATAGTTTGGATGGAACCCAAAGTAAATATTTTGCCATTAGCTTTCTCATAAATTAGATAGTCATAGTTAGCCTCAAAGGGCCAATATATAGATTTTTTTAAGGCTTGTTTGGATTTTTTAGTTCTGCATCTTATTGCTTAGTTCCTTCTCATCAAAAGCAGCTTACTTCCTCTCCTCAAGCAGAGTAACAACTCATCTTTCCCAGCAAATCTTGCTTTAGGGTAGGTGAATTGGTCCAGTATCAAGGGCACAAATATGAGACATCAAATTTACATAAGTAGTTCTGACCTTTCATTCTGTGGTTCATTGTGAGAAGTAGAAGGCATTGTTTCCATTAACATCTTTGTCTCCATGTTTCCCACCCTGCCCATCCAATTACTAGCTCAGATTTAGGGTACTTGTTAGTGGCTCTATGGAACACTATTGTGATGTTCTGCCATAAATTCCATAGCCCCCAAAGTGGAAAGAAATACCTCTGGTTCCTTGTCACTTACAGTGCTTGGCAGAAAGTTAGTAAGCATCTAATAAAGATTTGTTGAATAAGTAATTGAGTGGATGAGTGAGAATATAGAAACTTTAACAAGAGTGGTATAAATTTGTTGAAAGATGCAAATGGGAATGTTTAGTGTTGTGGACACTTGAAGCTCACATTTTGGGTCTAACTGGTAATATATTGAAATGAGGAGTCCTTAATTTGAAAAATTTTGGACATAATATTTCTTTTTCAGCTGGTCCAAATTAGCCATCAGTTGTTTCCAAAAATTGTCAGATAGCATTCAGGTTTCAAAATTTGATATTTTGGAAGGCAGTGAGATCCTCTAAAATGTCATACTTGGAAAACTGCCTAGGATTCAGAATAAATAAATTTTATAGTACCAGAGAGACTAGAAGACATCTTGGAAAATTCTGTACCTATCTGTAGTTTTATACTTCCTTTGCTAAAGAATATTGCTAGAAGCATGAGGCTGACTAGTGGGAAAGGTTGGCATATTAGTCTATAGGAAGCTTGGTAAGAGTCTCTTTTTCTGGACATGCATTTTCTTTCTATTAAAGTCTGATTATGAATTACTAGTCTGCACTTGGTCCTAAATGTGAAGGTGGGTTTTTCAAGCTGACTACACTATGCACGACAGATTGTCTCCAGTTCTACTTTAACCAGCTATAGTGCTAATGACTTATGGAGGAAGCTTTGTGATCATGTTCATTGCATGGAGAGGTAGGCTAGTAGAGTGAGTGTGTGTTCTTTAAATGGCTACATAGTGGTAAAAATCCATTGGGAAGTCATATGTGCTAAACTTTATGCTGAATATTTAAAAAAACGGACTATCCCAGAATCCCATTAGTATTCCTCAAGGCTTTGCTTTTTTAACCCAGGAATTTATATTGTCAGGAGACATTTTTTCGTAGGTTCTCTTTACTATTATTTTGCTCAATGCCATGCCATTTATACTGCCAGATAATCTTGAGGTCTGTTAGTATCCCTCATGATCAGTCATTTATTCTGCCTGTGTAGTTAACGGTGTATTTGTGCAAATGGTATATATTTTATTTGCTGGCCACAAGGTAACAAAGGCCTAATTGTTTTTTATTGTGAGGAGATACAGATTTTACCTGCCAAATTAAGAATGCAATTTACAAGTCTAGCCTCTCAAACATTAAAACATACTTCCTATTATGTGTGAAGGCTTACTCCATATTTTATTGCTCACCTGCTAAAATATAAATAATAAAAAATGGAGCATGTATCTTGGGTATCTTTGGCTTATAATGCCAGATACAGATAATATATGAAGAATCCCATTCTTTTTACATTTTGAATATGATAACTGCCAAAATATCCTAGCATGCATTATTTATAACTCTCAAAATCTTTTAATCTTAATAATACAATGTTTTAAAAAAGGTAGGATATTAAAATAGCTTGTATGAATAGGATATCTTCATCTAAAATTATCTGGATACTTTTGAACTGATTGGTATAGAAGCAATTTTTACTTTTCTGATACATTTCATGCCATTCCCTCTATGTGAAATATTTCTCACAAACATATTTACTTATAGAATTTCTATCCATCTTTCAAGGCCCAGCTTATATAATCTTCTCTGATCTCACTTCATTTAAGTTCCCATAGTATTTTGTATTTCTTTTTATACTTTTCACTATTTGTCTTTTTAATAGTTTCTGTGGACATTCTTTAGTTTCTGATAAAAAGTTTTTTTTTAAGGTCAAGGATATTAAATCAAATCCATCTTAAATAACTTTCATGATCATATAGTACCAACTATTCAGTAAGCACCTCAGTATGTAATTATGGAGTAATTAAAAATTTAAAAAATCTTCACACTCCTAGTCCTTTCATAATTTACCAAATGTATATTGCTCTTCTTGTATTTAACTTCTCTTATATGTGGTGATTGCTTTTACTGTTTCCATGTTATCCTGGGAGTTAGAGAAGAAGTAGTTTCTTGAATTTGTAGATGAGTTAAATAAAACATTAAAAAAAAAGTGAAGCTAGTTATTGACCCTTAGCAAAATCTGGAGCTTGTGATGGTGGGACAGGGAGAAATTGACATATTCTAACCATTACTGCTCATGTTCCTTCTATCCCCACTCTGGAGTGGGGGCTATGCCATGTCTCTTTGTACTGGCTCTGGCACAGTTGTTTCTCATAGTCAGTCATCTAAACATATGCGTAAAATGACTGTGTGAATGAATTTGACATCAATGACTATTGCTAAGAGATGCCTTAGCCACTGTTACCTTTAATGGCTTTCCACTCTCTGGGCTTTCTTTGCATTTATGCTCTCCTTCCATTTTCTGATATAAAATCTTTCTTTCAAGAAAATTTTTGATGATCACATTGAACCCGAGATACAAATGGCTAATAATAGTTTAACATGTTCTTTTGTTGCATATGCATTTAAAAATGTTTATGTCTTTTCAAATAAAAATCAAGATAAATAAGTTATATGGGACCTTCATTCAAAATAAAGGTATTGATTTCCTTGACCTTATAGAGAAACATGTTTATACCTGAGCTCCAAAGCAGTGTTTGTAGTGCTTGGGGACCCATGAATAGAAATTTCTAGAAAAAGTAGCTCAAGATAGGCCTCTATAAATATTTGCTAGTGTTCTGAGGATTTAAACTTAACAAGAGCTAATAGAAAGAGTACTTTTGGATAGCTTTCTCTGAAGTGAGAGAATGGAACTAAAGTTGTTGAAAGAAAAATCCTTTTGTTCTCTCTTGCCTTAAGAATGGCTAGATTCATAATTTTAGTACCTCTTTTGGGACTACTAGAAACAATTCAAAGAAACCTTTGCTGTGCAACTACTATTACAATGAAGAGTTTGCAATTGTTTTTTTTTTTTTCCCCTGAAATTGCTTCACTATAATAATTATTGGAAAAAGAAAAGAACTGCCATTATTTTTCCAAGTCATAGGGAGTGGGCATTCCATAAGCTTGGCCACAGTGATTTGTTCAGAAATAAACATGGTATTCAAGCCAGGCCAGTGAGACTTAATCCTGGAATCTTTGCTGCAATTACTGAGAAAGAAGTATAGTCTTTTTGCTGTGATTGCTAACCTGGTGTTGTGTATAGTCGTTTTTGCCCCTGAAGGGGGAGAACCTGCATGAGAGATGAAGAGAGATCACCTCCTAATTACATCATCTTCACACTGAGTCCAGCTGTGTCAGAAGCCAGGACTATTCAGTTATGTTCTTTTTAGTTATGTTGAGCCAATAAATTATTTTTGGATAAAACTACTTCGAGTTGGTTTTTATCACTTACAACTTGAAGTATTCTAACAAATGTAACCAGAATTGCACAACTGACGCACAACTCATACGGTGGATAGATATATGTGATTTGGAGATATATTTTGATATCCACTGAGTCATCCAGTATGTACAATTTATTTATTCCACTTTAACTTCCATGAGTGTGAATGAGTATGGATTATGTGATGAAAGTCATTACTGTTTAAGCAAGAATAGTTTGAACTGAAATAATTTTAGTATTGTCAAAGAATAAAGTGCAAATAAAGTGATATAACTAGATAAATTCCAGACTTTTTTGTTTTGAAAATAGAATGAGTTTATGGATTTTTTATAGGTTAAAAATGCAGTTTTCCTTTTTTCCTAAATAAAAGAAGTTGAAATTTGTCTGTATTTTAAATATTCACTTGTCTATTGCAGTTTGATATTGTCGTTAGATACACAATGTGGGCAGGAATCAGAGAGAGTACTTTATTTACCTAAGCTTTGAAGAAATATCCTCTCCTTGTGACATTTTTGTATATTAGTCCTATTCATTAATTCTACTGAAGATCAACTTTAATGGTTTTACTTTAAATTAGAGATCTTCTCCCTAGTATGGAAAACACAAAACAGAAATGGATATTATAGTACAAATTTTGCTGTTTTCTTAGAAAAAATAATCTGAATTTGGAAGAAAATTTATTCTCCATATATAGTTATGCAAATTCTACTTGACTTTGGTAAGTCATATTTAAATGGGCAATGTTTTTAATTTATATTTGTTACATGGCTTTTTAGGAGGTATCCATTTTATCTTTCACATTGTTTGAAATATGTATGTAAGGACTAGGTTGATATTTAATCATCTCTTTTAAAAACATTCTGGACCACTTTATATTAAGATTTTATTGCTTAGAAAAATTAAAAAAAAACCTCCAACATTAAAATAGATACTAGGTCTCCTTTTTTCCCCTTTTATTCAAGGATGTATATTTGCAATCAAATTTGGTCTTTTTACTTGGAAAACCTTTAAGTGCCAAGGTTTTAAGTAGGCACTTTTTTTCCCTAATTCTTATAGGGTATAGATGTGTCCCTCAGATCTGAAAGTGTCAGATCTAAGTCCCTTGGGTACTGATATTCTCATTAGGAAACTATCACATTTAGAAGTTCGGGTGCTAACTAGTTCATGAGAGTAAGGCCTTCATAGAACCATTTTAAGATCAAACCAACTTTTCAGAAGCCTTAACCTTTAAGAGTGCATGCAGACAATAGCACATTTGGAATGGCATGCACATTTAGTTATATGGGTGGAATTTCTCAGAGGTAGTGGATTTTGAAGTTTTATTATCTATCATTACGTAGGATTTCACCTTGACCTCCAAGTTTGCAGACCAGACGAAATAAAATTTAAAATGGATAAAATTCCTAAGGAAGGACCTGTTTCTAATAGTCATTCCTTTTTTCTTACTATAACCTTTCTATGTGGTGATCATTCTTTCTTTTTAGTCACTTACTGACTATATAATAACTTCCCCTACCCAAACCTGCTCACAGGATAGTATTCTGTAGTGGTCACATATATTTTCATTATTATTATTTTTGTTAAATTAAAAAAATCACATTTATACTAAAACAATAAGGAAAAAAGTTCTCACACAATTTCACAATTTGTCGTTTTTATTTTTACTTGCTTATTTTCAGTTCTTATCCGTATTAAGAAATAATTTAACTTAACTGTAATCAGAGCGTAGATTCATTGTATGTTGTTTTTCATTTAATGTTATATAATCAACTATTTTCCATCACAAAGAGCTTGTCATGACCCATACAGACACTTGGAGAATCCCTAGTGTGTCTTACCTTCTTTGAGTAAGAGCTGCCATTTGGGCCTTGTTTTAGATAGTCTTCTTCCTGGTGTTGAGATACTGCATTCACAATTAGCCTGAAACGCTTACTAAGGGAAGATATAGTTTCTTTTGTGGGAATGCATCCTAACATCTTAACAGTAACTATTAAGTTTTCTGTAGTTTTTTTTCTGCATCTCTTGCAGCTGTTGAGATGTTCATAGAATTTTTTTTGAGCACCTACTGTGTATCAGGTACTGGGTGTTCAAAGATCATGTTCTTAAGGAGTTCGAGCTTTTCTTTTTCATTCTTGTTCTCTAAGGCCCTTTCTTTTCCTGATACCCAGGTGCTTTTGTTTCTCTTTCTTTTTGCCTCTCTGTCAAAGCAAAGAGACTTTTAAAGGAACTTTTGAGTTAAACTCAAGCTGCTTCTGTTGAGAAGAATTAATACAGCTCCCTGAACTGGGGCCTATTGTTTGTTTAGAACTCAGTGTTAATGAGGGCACAATGCTTGTCTTGATTCTTATATGGACCTATTAGCTTTGCTCTGTTCCATGGCCTTGGATCACTGCTGTAATGATTGATACTTGCTGAAGACCAGGTGAGAAGATTTGGTTGATCAAAACATTAGAAAATCAGCGCAGATTGCATTCTTTGCCAGGTATCATCCTTGTTTATAAAAGGCAAACCATGATTTAGGGCATTACTTTTTAACAAAATTATTATTGAAATAAGTTGTAAAGGAATGTGGAAAAGTAAAGGAGACTTAAAAAACATTTTATTATGCTGTTTTTTTTTTCTGTTCTTCATTCATTGGTTAATTCTAAGGATAGTTTTCTCTGTGTCATTTAGTTTCCTTTTTAATATCTTTGGATGCAAGATTGAGTTTGCTGGCCTTTCTTTCTTGTTCTTTGGGTGTTAGTGCCAGCTTTGGCAGCCTTCATTGTCAGTGCTGGCTCAAATGAAGGAATGGCTGAAGGCTCCTTTTGGAGACCCACTTCACTGGTTATTTTAATTGCTCACAGAGATAATTGTTGAGTGGTTCTATATAGAATAGTATTTCCCTTGCCATGGGGGTTAGGAATTCTGCCCAGTAACCATTCCTACACCTGATGGACGAGTGTTTCTGAGTGGAAAGACTGGTAGCTGGTTCTAGGTATCTCCCTAGAACTGTGTGTAGGGCCCCTGCCAGATTAACTCTGGGAAATTTGTGCAACCATCATGAATACTTTCCTCATTGATCTTTTGCCTCAGTATGGTCAAAAACAGAGAATCTGCAGAGTTTAAAATTAGCTTCTTAATTATCTTATTCTAGGACACACTCTGTCATATAGATCTGTGAGACCAAAGATTTTCTTTGCTTTCTTTTTTCACAGAGATAGTAGAAAAACAATAGAGATATGAGTGATAAGAGACTGGCTTAAAGAAAAAAAAGCTTTTTTTTTTTTTTAAACACTGGTATTATGGCTGTCTGCTGTGATGAAGGACTATGATATTCTGTGGAATGGAGCTATCTATACTTCTGATATACAGTGATGAAGAAAATTCTAGATCCAGCATCCATGAGGTATTTCCTTAAATTTAGCTGCTTCTCTGGGTGGAAGTGAGGCTTCTGAGATACAGAGTTTTGTAGTTTTGGAACCTTTAATTGAGGGATAACTGAGTCACAACAAGTTAGTAAACAAAAATAAATGGTGAACTTGTAAAGGTCATATTTTAAAATAGCTTTATATTTGTAGTTTTAAAATTGGAAATCAATGGAAATAGGTATGATTGTTTGTTACTGTTTTTTAGAGAGTTTTTGTCACTCTTTGAAATATAAATGGTATCAATTTTGCATAGCCGTCTAGAGTACATTCATTAAAATGGCACAAAACAGAAATTTCTACTTATGAACTTTGGGAATCATCAAAATGACCTTGACTTCTTTGCTAAGATTGGTTACTTTGAAGGTCCCAATTCTTTTTCATCCTTCCTTTGTATCATAACTTTTGCCATGAAATTTCAGAGTGCCCTTGCACTCTGGATGGGGCGTTCTGTCTTACCTCTGCCTCTGGGATCCATCATTTAACTTGCTTTGGCTAATGGGATGTTAACAAATGTGACACAAATAGAGGCTTGTAAAAGCATTTGTGCATTTTTGTTCAAACTCTTGCCCTTTTCTGTCACCACGAGAAGGACAAGCCTGGGCTAGTCTGCTGGAGAATGAGGCATCCTATGGAGGAGAGTCGAATTACTCTAGTTGTCCTATCCATAGCCATCCTAGATCAGCCAAAATCCAGCCAGCTACAAGACACTGTTGGTGAGCTCAGCTAAAACCAGAAGAAATGCCCAGCTGACCTCCAAACACATGATTTAAATAAATGATTATTGTTTTAAGCCCCTGAGTTTTGGGGTGGTTAAATGTGCAGCATTCTTGTGGCCACAGATAACTGAAACAACCTCAGGTAACCTCTTTTTAAACCTAACGCTGGCAGATGTCACAGATGATCCTGAGTGATTTCTTGTTGTTCCAAATACAGTATTTATTTCACATTGATTAATTTCAAGAAATTCCTCGATTCATTCACTCAGTGGTGCTTGGGTGAAACTTGATTTAAAGTGGAGTATGTTTTTTGTGGATTAATTTTAGGAACTCTGGAGATAACTCCCCACTCAGTCTATATATTCAGCTAAAATATGTTAGCCTTACAGGGCACAAAACCATTCAGTCCGTAAAGAGAGAGAAGGCAGAAAATGTAAGTTGTGCAAGTAATTGAGTTAAATTCATATGGTAAGAAGCACAAATTCCAATATATCCTTTGCAAGAGCAAATTTTGACTAGGAAGGGGTGACAGTGAGTGGAGGCAGTAAAACAGAGGGGAAGAATGAGGCTCGGAAAAAGGAAGCTGGATTATCTTTGGGCCATTTAAAGATGGCATAGTGTAAAAATGAATGTTGTAATTGAAGGCTGAGCTTTAAAATCTTAACTTTGTTTGTACTGTTCAAGTCCAACATATTAGAGGAAGGAAAAGATTGGATGAAAAGAGCCAAGAGGTAGTTTTGTTAGAAGCATAGTGCTTTAATTCTTTCTTTGTGTTTTGAAGTCAAATGACTGTCTTTTCTACTTTCAGACTCTCTATATAGTATTGCTATTTCTTTCACTTTCTTTTGTGGTAGAAAGAAGTCTGCTTTTTAGTGAGTATATAGAAAGTAGCTGGCTGAGAATCAGTCCCCTGGACAGAGGCAGGGCATTACTGAACACATCTTATCAGTTATGGCTCTGCATCAACTGGACCTGTACTCAGAGAAGGGGTACTGCTGGATGGGGGAACCTGTACTTGGTTAATTCATCATGTTACTTGGAAAGGTCCTTATTTTGCACAGCAGTGTGGTCACCTGGCGGTAGGTCATTAGCATTTTAGTCTTCTTTTCTGCACAACAATGCACAACATGCTAATTAGAGGATTCTGAAAGCTAAGTAACCTGTTTTAAAATCAGACATTTTAATTTGCAGCTTTAATGGCTGTTTTTATAATAACTGGCTTTATTGGGGGTAAAAGCACTTCTCATGTTCCACTAGCAAGGCAGAGTATAACAGAAGCTGACAAAATTAAAAACCTCATAATGCGACCTTTGCCTGGGATAAAAGGCTGTTTCATAACAATTTCCTTTTGTTCTTTGTTTAAGCCATTACTCTAAAAGGAGCCTCCGATTAATCTAAGTAAATGCATCATTACAGTACTAATCCATGTCCTTCTGTCAGTGTCTGTTTTAATTAAATAAGAAATGCTAGCAGAAAGATATCACGCACAAAGCTGTGATTGGAGAAAGCAGCACTGGTTGATCAGGGAAAGATTAAAAAGGGACTTTACTGTTTTGTCCATTTGCATAGCTCCAGATGCCACAGTGTTTCAGGTTGAAAGAAAACTTACAAAAGAGTTTAACACATTTCACTCTTATAGATTTAAAATAATGGGATTTACCAATGAAATTCTAATCATCCAATTTATCACACATTAGACATTCCAGAGCAAGGAGCAGACAGCTTGGGGTGTGTCTTTAAAACCTTTTATGCAATATTGTGTTGTATCTGTGAAAACATACCTGCTCAATTTGCATGTGTTTCTTCTTATTTTGGGTGATATTGATGGTGAAATCTGGTTGTGGATATATAATGTGACTCCCCCCTCCTTTTTTATAGTATCTTGCAACTTCTAGCTTAGTTACTTTTTAAAAAATGGTTTTCTATTGATAATGTGTTAAGAATTTAGATGCCTAATTGGTTGTTAACAATGAAAAGTACATTTAATAAATGCTTGTAAAATGAATGTATCTAGTTGGTATTGCTGCATTGATACACAGAAACTCTTAGCAGTGGAGTTGCAGAATTCCCGTGGTGAGGGCTTTCTCCATATACGGGCCATTATTTGATGTAATGAAAAGAGAAAGTGTGCAACAGTGAGATTGTTAATTAATTTAGCCTAACAAGATGAAGATAAATGAAGCAAAGCACAGATTGAATGAAGCAAGAGGTCTTATTTACAATTTAATACATTTTTATATAATGCAGATTTCACTTGATAAAAAACAGACATCATCCCAAATACCTAGTAACAAAAAGGTACACTCCCTCCTACCACAACTCAGCACTAAAATCCTGTCCTGACTTTACAGAAAACATGTACTGTGGCTCCATATAGAAGACACTTCTACAGTGTGTAAATAGCGCTTTTCTCCTGCTAAGAATCCTGCAGTAGTTAACCTTTAACTTCAGTATTTTATTATTCTTGCTATAGACTGATGATGACCATGAGAATAATTATCTGGAAACCTTCAGATTTCTTCTTCTGCATGCTGTCCTGAGACATCTTACATCAGTTATTTAATAATTATTTAATTTTAATCCTCTTTTTACTAAAGGAAAGAAGCTCAAAAGTGAGAAAAAAAGAGCTGTGAGCCTTTTTACATGTGCTTGAATCTGTAGCAATTGTGCAGAATTCTTAAATTAGCATTATTTTTAAAAGTCTCTCTTTCAGAGATTAATGAGCTTTACCCAGTATTTGACCTTTTATCATTCTTGCTTTCTGCTCAGAAGTACTTCCTTCCTTCCTACAGTAGCTAGAAAAGACTCTCTTATCTTATGTTACTGTAGGCAGTGGTAACAGGGCTTTCTACAAATGGTGTTATTATGGTCACTATGTTTTTATCTCAGGGGTCACGAACAAATCCATGCAACTGCTTCTAAGGATTTCAATAAATAGGACTTTTTATCCAGACAATCGCCTTTTATGTTACTTTTAAACAAAACTACTAGTCCATCAAGAGTTTCAAAAGAAAACAATTCTACAGAGTGCCGGTATGGTCGCACAGACCAATCATCATGGCACCCATTCTCCAGTCCTTTATTTTTCAAGTCCACAACAATAGGTTGTTGATTCAATGGACAAGACCAGAACAATTAAGTTCTCTGTTTAGCAGCAGTGCAGCATTTTAATGCCCTTCTCTAATAATGGTCTCATTATTGTTATTCTAAGACGGGGCCTCAGGAGGAGGAATATTTGCTGGAGGTACGTCATTATTTTGCAAATTTCGATTAGCTCATCATGTTGTCTGTAGTGTGAAAATCGTAGCTAATTAGGGCAGCCAGTTAGACTACCAGCTTTTGAGCTTATGAGTTAAAAGGTAGCATACTTGATAGGCCAGTGATGTGAAAAAGGTGGTAAAAAGGAGGATTAGAGCAGTTGCCTTAGTAACTCCAACTTCCATCTGTGAGGGAACAATGGACTTGTGTTTCTCCCCCACCTTGGTGTAAAAATTGGTTTTGTTTTGAAAGGACAGAGTTCTTTTTATGACAATCTGGAATTCAGCCCAACTGAGTGTAGTTTTAGTTGTTAGGAGAGACCATTGGGGATAGGAAAGATGAAAGGTCATGGTGAGCTTCAAGGACATGAAAGGTTGTTGTCTCACGTAACAATGGTAGATTGTTCCCCCTCCCCCCCTAATATTTCTAGCCTGCCCCTAAGTCAGGTGGTGGAACAAATACCTACAGTTTAGTCAGGTGAAACAGGAAAGGGTGGGGGAAGGAAAGGAGAAAAATGGGGTAAGAGAGAGTTTGTACTTTGTTAAAAAAAAATAAAAGGGTAACTTCAATTTGTTTTTATTAAACGAAGTGATATTTCTTTGTCACTGTCGTTGAGATTCCAGTGTTCTTTGGGTGGTTTGCCTCTGTGGGCCATCACATCTCTGGGAAGCTCTCCAATGTGTTAGGAAATGTGATTTAAGCTTTCTTCCTGAACTCCCAGGAGGACCAGTGATGTGATACTTAACAATAAATTTAGTTGTTGTAGCTTTCTCACATTATTGGTGTTCTTAAAAGGTTTTCTTTCAAATGCACACTGGATAAAATGAATGATAAATATGAAAGAAATTTGTTTCACCACTCTATGGGGTTTTATCATAAATTCTATGACTTCCATCATAGAAAGTTTACAGGATACTGTTTA
Source organism: Camelus ferus (assembly GCF_009834535.1). NCBI lineage: Eukaryota > Metazoa > Chordata > Mammalia > Artiodactyla > Camelidae > Camelus > Camelus ferus. The sequence continues at coordinate 47,036,470 of NC_045705.1, forward strand.
GATGTTGCTGCAATAGCAACACACATTTTTCTTTCTGTACATGGGAAAATGCTAGTAATTTTAAGAGCTATTGGGGGTTTTGTATTATAGAGGAGGTGATAGAACAGGATTGAATATGGTGTTATTTCTTAAAATTCCTCAAAACCAAATCACTCTCTCTGGATTTGAAATACTTTTATTTCAGCAAAATGAGTGACTTATTTTTCTTCTGTATCAATATTAAAATATTTGGTTGTGGTTGTTTGTGTGCGTGTGTGTGTATGTGCATTGTGTATATGTGTGTATATGTTTTTAGAATCAGCGAGAATATAGGAATACTATCTTTTTAAAGAAAAAGATCATCTTTTGATGATCAAAGGAAACTTCATATTTCTTCTTCTCTATTGTTCCCAAACAACCTTTGTGTAATTGAAGCTGGACTTGGTCCAGGGGGTTAGGGAGATTTTCAAATTCTCTTTTAATCCCAGGTCTTTGTTTTCTTACTTTTTCTAGCCAACTCTTCTTATTGCTGTAGGCTTTCTTTTTCTGGGAAGTTGTGTTCATTTAATTTATTGTAGGTACTTCATGGACTTGAATAATAATATTATGGAACTCTAGAGCTTACTTTTGAGATCATCTAGTCCAGTTCTTGTATTTGAAAAATAAGAACAGTGAGACAAAAATGCTGAAATGACTTACCCAAGGTAACTCTAGTTAGAGGTAGACAAATAGATGCCACTTACTAAGGAAGAATGAAGACACATTATAAATACACGTCTAACTACTGATCATTTTAGTGGTAGAAGGGAGATGAAATAAAGCTAACATGTGGTGGTGGTGGTGGGGATTGGGATTCAGATCAGATTTTTTGTATAACTCTTAAAGCTCCATTTTAAATAAATTAAACTTTTTTTTTTATTGACAACCTCCCTCCCCTGCAAAAAAACCAAACCAAAACAAAAAACAAACAAAAAACCAAACAAACAGCATAACTGGGGAGACTAGCATAGCATTCAATATATGTAAACTTTCTTGATCCAGGCACTGTGTAAAATACTTTCATACACATTATTATAACTTAGAATTTAAATACTTTTTTTCCAGTGTGATAAATTAGTGAACTCTTCTGTTCCTTAGTTTTTGCAACTGTAGAAAGGGACCTGATGTTATTCAACTTTATAAGATGTTGTGAGATATAAGAACTAGTATATGATTGAAAAATGCAGTATACATTTGACAGAATATTATGTGTAAATTTGTGCTTTATCCAAAGAAATAGCCCAAGGCAAATATGAACCATAATATTTAGATCTGTATAAATAACATTTTATTTTTGGATAGTTCAGAACATATTTAGAAAGTTTGGATTATATTTAAACATAAAATAATCTGTTATTTCACCTTATTATTTTATAATAAAAATGTATTCTCTAGAAACATTTTGGTATGTTTCATTTCAGTCTTTTATCTATGTGTGTATGAGAAGAAAGAACATGTCTAGCTTGTTTACTGCCCTCTCTCCAGTACCCAGAACAGTACGTGGCTCATAGTAGGTACTTGAAAAATGATTTTTGAGCAAATGGAAAAAAGGGCAAAAATTGCATCATACTGTAGATACAGTTTTAAACTTAAGAAATAGTTTTATTGGACCTTTTCACATCTTTGAAAATAGCATTTTAATCGACTATATCATATACCATCATATGGATGTACTGCAATTTGTTTTACCATTAAATTATTGATTCCCAACTTTTCACTATTATGATGTGAAAGTCAATTTATGAGGATATCTTCCACTTATTATTAAAGTGGTAAAATTTAAAAATTAATGGAAAAAAACATTTATGACCATAGAACCCTGCCAAACCCTATCACCTTCTTCAGGTCTTAGCTTAGATGTCATCTTCTCAGTTGAGGTCTACCTTGACCACTCTATTTTAAAATTGTAACCCTTCAGACATTCCTGATTTCCCTAATGTAAATCTGTTTCTGTTGCCTTAATCAACTCTCAACATACAATGTAATTTGCATGTCTGTTAAATTTATTTACCATTTCCCCCTTGTATATCCCAGGATATAAGCTCTAGATATGGAGAATTTTTGACTGTTTTTGTCACTTATATTCCTTGGTGTCTTGAACAATGCCTAAAATGCACCTAGTAAGTGCTCAACAATATTTGTTGAATGCATTTATTAAAACTTAAAAAGATGGGAATGTCTATTTTTTAAGTCAAGAATCAATCCTTTTTTTCTTTTTCTTTTTTCACATAGGCAACTCTAGTAAACCAATTTGTACACTGGCCAAGGACTTCTGTTTCCCTCAATGTTTATATGTACACATTATCCAGTTAAGTCATGGCACTTGACTGAATCTTGCATAGGCCATATTGGATACAGTCTGAATGTCTTGCAACATATGCTAAAGCTTTTGTCACTTGAAGTCACTCTGAACACTAACTTTGGGGAGATAGTTCTGGATGACAGACGTAAACGGTGTAACTCCCAGTGATCCTTTTCCTTGTCTAAAAGTCTTTTGAGTAAGACTCAAAGTATGGTTCCAATCTGGGCAAACTCAGGTTAACTTGATTTACTATATTTTGGAATGATTTTACCTTATTTTGCTCCTAACTGATGTTGGTCTTATTCTTGAATTTTTTTTAGGAAAGACATTTCACAAACTCCTGTTTATTTCTTTCACTGTGTATAGTTTGTATTTTTCTTTAAAAATAATATAAAACAATCACCACTTTATATCCTTTGTAGATAAATGTTAATTATAATCTTTATATAATAGCAATTTATGTAGCTACAATAATCCCTAATATTTATATGGTCTTTATAGTTTCAAAGCTCTTTAATAAATGTGATCTCTTTTAATTATCAAAATAATCTTAGATTTATAGGGCATGGTTTATTATGCCCAGTTTAGGGACCAAGGCACAGAAAAGTTAGAGACTTAATCTAGATCATAAATCTAGGAAGTGGTAGAGAGGCCACTAGAATCCAAGTCTTTTTTTTTTTTAACATTTTTTTTTTATTGAGTTATAGTCATTTTATAATGTTTCAAATTCCAGTGTAAGCACAATTTTTCAGTTATACATGAACATACATTCATTGTCACATTCTCTTTCTCTGTGAACCACCACAAGATCCTGTATATATTTCCCTGTGCTATACAGTGCAATCTTGTTTATCTATTCTACATTTTGAAATCCCTGTCTGTCCCTTCCCACCCCCCTGTCTCCCTGGTAGCCACAAGTTTGTATTCTATGTCTATGAGTCTGTTTCTGTTTTGTATTTATGTTTTTTGTTTTTAGATTCTGCATATGAGTGATATCATATGGTATTTTTCTTTCTCTTTCTGGCTTACTTCACTTAGAATGACATTCTCCAGGAACATCCATGTTGCTGCAAATGGCATTATGTTGTCAGTTTTTATGGCTGAATAGTATTCCATTGTATAAATATACCACCTCTTCTTTATCCAGTCATCTGTTGATGGACATTTAGGCTGTCTCCATGTCTTGGCTATTGTAAATAGTGCTGCTATGAACATTGGGATGCAGGTGTCATTTTGAAGTAGGGTTCCTTCTGGATATATGCCCAGGAGCGGGATTCCTGGGTCATATGGTAAGTCTATTCCTAGTCTTTTGAGGAATCTCCATACTGTTTTCCACAGTGGCTGCACCAAACTGCATTCCCACCAGCAGTGTAGGAGGGTGCCTTTTCTCCACAGCCTCTCCAGCATTTGTCATTTGTGGACTTTTGAATGATGGCAATTCTCAAGTCTTCTGAGTTCTATTAATCTAGTACTGTTTTTCTTTTAGTCATTTGTACCTTCTCTCCAGGTTAAATAATCATTGTTTTGTTGACCCTTCTTAGTAGGTTCCATGAAAATAAAAGGAAATGACTAGAATTATAATTATTTTCATTTTACTTTACCTGGTTTACTATTCCAATTCTCTTAGACTTTCCTTTAGCTTTCTATGGTTCTTCTTTTTCTTTTTCTGTAGTCTTATTCTGACTATAAACATGGGCTTTTGTAGCAATTTGTGGAACAACTGGCTGCCATATCTGTCTTTTCACCTTTTAGCTAGTTGTTCATTTCATATCTCTCGATAAGACTAAGTAAGTCCTGTTCATCATAACAGGTAGATATCAGACTGGTAGGGATCCACTGGGGTGTGCACAGCCGTGGGAGAAAGTTAAGATAGCAGATGCAATGCATTAGGTGAAAGACTGGACAATGAACACTAACAAGTGTAGTTCATGTATGGGAAAGAGAGGTATAAAACAGGAGATTAAAGTGTTCCATAAAGCAGACAAAGCAAGAAAAGTCCAGGACAGGTGAGCCTTAAGAGATTTAGGCAGCTAATATGGCCACAGACATCAAGTGGAGTTAGAGAGATTCCAGTTTCTGCATCGTCTGCAAGTGGAAGGTTACCAAGATCATGGAAAGGTCATGGTATTAGATGGACTAGTGCACTCAGATACAGGAAAACGAAAGTAGAATCCTAGTTATTGGAATCAAAGCAAAAAAGTCAAGGCCAAACTGGAAGCAAGAATAATAATTAATTTCATTCTGAGTTAAAGGATTGTTTTGGAGTCTCTTTTAGATGAGGGCAGAAATGATCCTAGAGCAGTGGCTCTCAAATTTTTAATGTACGTAAGAAACCCTGGGGTGCTTCGGATTTCTGAAGTGGGACCCAGGTGTCTATATTTTAAACAAGAGCCTCAGATTATTCTGATGCAAGTATTTACAGATCATATTTGAAGAAAATTGCCATAAAGTCGGGGATGGCACTTCTTGTGGAATAAGGGACCAAGTGATCACAGCCCTTGAGAAAAGAGGAATTTAGAGGTTGAGAGTCAGGCCTCTCTATTGAGAGAAAAATGTGTTTTCGTCAGAGCTGATTTGTATTTATCTGCATGTAAGAAAGCAGAAAACAATGGGCTGATATGCACTGGACTGGTGTGTTGTAAGCCTATTATGTTTTTTTATCTTGTTTCTTGTGTTTATGACCTGAGTGCTTTTTAGTATCTAACATAAAGATTCGTACTTTTTAGAGTAAAAATGTAAGGCCGATTGTTCTTTTGTGCCTAATCTACACTGTCCCTCAGTTTTACTTTCCATTTGTTATCTGCATAATTGAATTTCCACTTTCCCTCCCACGTCATAAATTGATTAGCATGAGTTGGGCAGACTGCAGTAATGCTAAGGGTTAACCAGAAGAGAATTACAAATGAACTATCTAGAAAGTTGATTATTAATCCAGCTAGAGAAAAAAATATCCTTTTACTTAGCAAGAATGAGTATCCGAAGAGCTGATAATATTGTTCAGGCAGTGAGGTGGAATGGCAGAGCTTGGTAAGTAAAACAAAAATTGGGATTAATCTTTTATATCAATTTTTTAAAATGCCTTGAATGTTGATGTATTTAAACAATTAAACCTAATATCAATTTACAAGCTGCCGGAACAAATCTAAAAGGTTCCAAATGTGTTTGTTAATAAGATCCCCACGTAGGCTATCAGTAAAAGTTAACTGAAAAGTATTTACACAAGTTGATAAATATATTTAATTTTGAAGTTTTATAAAAACACATGATTAAATTTGTGATTAAGAACAAGGAAGTGGCCATGGAGGAATGATTCCTATTAACAGTCTTAAGTCCAAGCCTCAAACTGAAGAATACTGAGTGACAAACTGTTGTTTTTTTTCACAAGGGCAAGTTCTAGATTCTTAGGTATGAAAATGAAAATATAATTTAAAATATATTTGCATAAAGATTCAGTGAGATATTTTTCAGACTTTTAGGTGACAAAAATTGTCATAAATTCTCTTATTTTCTGAGTCCTGGCACTCATTTCATCCTGATGTTTAATTTAAGGACCTTTCTAAAGACAGCTTTTATTGTATTTGTGAATTGGAAGGAAAGAAATGAGAGGATCTGTGCTATTTGTACAAAGGAAATTAAGTGAAAAGATTTTAATAATGTTCTTTCATTGAAGACTGCTTCTCCTGTTGTAGGAGAAATTTTGATGTCAATATTCAATTCTATAAAATTGAAGTTTTGCATGAATTACTTGATATTACAAAAATGAGCCTTTAAAACATAGTATGGACCATACTGAATATTATTGCAGCTTTATGCTATCATAAAACATTCCAGTGTAGCATTGTACTTAGGAGAAGTTAACTTATTAAACTGTCCTTAAATTGTAATTGTGTACCATCAAATGCAGGGTTTTAACCTTTTCTTTAAAGGTATTTCTTTAGTAGCAATACAGAGGCCTGAAATTAACATTTTGTTACTTAATGCTTACATTAGCACAGAGAAGTATATTTTTAAAAAACCTATAAATATAGGAAGTATATGTTATATGTGTTAATATGTCTGTGTATGTGTTTTTGAATATATATAGTACATATGAATTCAAAATTCCAGAGCACCATTTGGCCATATACACTCAGCTTCTTAAAAAAAGTTTACATTTTATTTATTTCTATTTATTTTTTATTTTATTTATTTTTAAAAAAATTTTTTTGGGGGTAATTAGGTTTATTTATTCATTTTTTAAATGGAGGTACTGGGGACTGAACCCAGGACCTCATGCATGCTAGGCATGCACTCTACCACTGAGCTATACCTCCCCCATTACACTCAGCTTTTTTAAGTTTTAATGTTCTGTCCCATATTTAGGACTGGGAATATAAACTATAGTAAGTGAAATAATAAAAACAATAATTAAAATTAATTGAACTCTTGTGTGCTAAATGCTATGTTAAATGCTTTATCTCATTTAAACTTCATATTAACTCTGTGGTTGTTGGAAAGCTACACGGATTATAGTGTATGCTAAAACAAAAGATAAGCTAATTAAAGAGCCTCTACCATCTAATGCTAAAAATGTAGAAAAAAAGGCCCGTGAAACAAAGTGTATAAGAAGGGAGATCCCTAAATTCTGTGTACTTGTCTTTCTCAAAATTGCAAAAATTTAATATGAGCCTGAGAAAGAAGAGGAGAAGGAAATGAGCTGGTGATTCTTAGTATTCATTAATTCTTTAAAAAATTTTTTATTATGAAAATTTCAGTCGCACAAAACTGTACAAAAATTAGGTTAAAATACCAGTGTACGAAATGAAACGTTACCAGTACAGTTGAAACCTTCTGTGAACTCTTTCTCAATTTTATGTCTCCTTTCTTTGTGCCAGAGGTAACCATTCTTTAGAATCTGGTGTTTATCATTCCCATGCTTTTCTTTATACTTATGCTGAAATTTCATATTCATTGTATATGTAGGAAGAAAAACTCCACTTACTATTCTTTGAGATATAAGAAAGACCTTTTCTTGGCTTCCTATTACACTTTAATAAAAACAAAAAATCCTAAACATTATCTGCAAATCTCTGGTCCAGGGCCTTGCATTGCCAGCCTCAGCTCTTGCCTTTCTCCTAAGAGCTCTTTCTGATTCAGCTGCTATACTAATCTATATCCTCCAAGTCTTTTCCTGTTCCAAAGCCTTCAAATAATGCTGTCTTCTCAACTGGAATACACTTCTCCCCACTATTCTTCAGAGTGATTCATGCTCATCCTTCAGATCGCTGTTTGTGTCATTTCTTCAGAGAAGTCTTCCCTGATCCTTCCAATTCAAATCTTGTTTGCCTGCAAAGATCTTGCCTCCCACCCTTTAATAATAGCAGATACTGATATTTTAAAGTATGTATTTGTTTGTGTGATTTTTGTTTAATGTCTGTCATTCACTCTGGACTTACCTATTTTGTTCTCAGATGTTTTCCCTAGTATCTAGCACACATGTCTTATATATTACAGGTATTCAATAAATATTTGCTGTCGTTTTCAAGGAGAGGAATGTAGTAAATGAGAAAGATGAAGAAAGGGAGATTTAGAGAAAGAAAGAAAACTGCATAAAAATGGAGTCTGTGGGTTAGTTTGTATATAATGCTTAGATAAAATTATACAACTTGATGCTACCTAAGTTTGGGGTGAGAGAGGTGGTAAGACCTTGTTTGTTTCTTGCCATCTAGCTCTGGAACATTTTTATTCATTGTTGTTTCTTGTTTTTCAGTGCAGTATTTCACTTTTGTGTTCTCATTTTGTGGAATCTATATTCCTCATGCAAGAACTGAGCTTTCAGATTGTAAACTTGTAGAATAGCCCCAGTATCTATAATCTTAATGTGGAAACAAGTATAATGGGTTCTAAAAATCTGGAAAAATATCGGGCACAAAGTTGAGGAAATATATGTGGTACTCTAGCATAGGAAAACCATGTGGCCACTTATTTATGAGTTTCAAGGTGGGTAACTACAACTAAAATATTCATAGTTGTGAAATAGTTGCTATAGTATTGGTAGGCAGTTTGATTTTTTTTTAGGAGAATATAGAAAAGGTTATAAAAAAGGAAAAAAGAAAATGAAATCAGTCTGAGAGGAAGGCTGGGTTTTCAAAATGTCAGAATATACTTATGTCGTATTCTATGTAAATCTTTGTTGGCATTTGTAATTAAAGTCCAAGGCCAAAGGATTATGCTGAATTTTGTTTTTGTTTCGTGGTGTGAGAAAAGGAGATAAAAAAGGAAATAAAAAAGAATTTAATTAAAAAGTCTTACTGTTGAAAGGATTTATAGAGTGTCTCATTTGTGTTATAGAAGGTGCCATTTTTATTAATACTACTGTACCTTATATTTTTATTACTCCTTATACTTAAAAATTTTCTTAATACATTATCTTATGTAATTCTGACAGCAACACTGTGAGATAGTTAAAGCAGGGGTCATTGTCTTCATTTCATAACTAATAAAGCTGGGACAGAAATCAGATAGAAGCTGGGACTAAGACTTAAAAAAATTCCTAGATATAGTTTTGAAGCCAAGACTAATGTTCACTCTACCTCTACCCCTCCAAAAAGGTTTAGATTGGAGAGTATAATTAGGTTCTTCCAAGGGCCAGGAATGATTAGGTGGATAATCTCTTTAGGTTTTTTAGACTTAAACATTTTATTTTTCTCTAATTTCCTAAAGATTCAAAGTAGTTAATAATCTTCAGCAAATGGATCTGAGATGGTTAAATGCATATAATTAACAGACACACTGCTAAGTCTGTTCTAAGTTAAAACTTACTTGATGACATTTAATGGGTCCTGTCTTTGTCTGATATCTTAGGGTCCAAAAATAAGGAGCCAGATGTGAATTTATAAGAATGAAATACCATAATTTGGAGTAAATGAACTGTAACTTAAATAAAACCATGTGATAAAGCAGGGGACACAAGCCCCTTGGATGGAAACCCAAATCACATGAAGTGAGAATGGGCACCTTTTGGTACCCATTTAAAATATTTTTTACAAGAAAAGCGGAAGCCAATGTGTATGTTGCATTTACACATGTGTGCAGGCAAATGGAGGGGTATTTCTTTGAAGACAAAGAAATGCCAGGAGGTATTTTTAATGATTAGCCAAGAAGGCTGTTTTCTGCATTAAGGTAAAAGCCAAATCTTGTATTTCTCAATTGGACAAATAGCCTGGTTGCAGAGAAATTCCATTTCTCACTCTTTCTGGACCAGTAGGCACAAACTTCCCTTAGGTTAAAAGAACCAGGCATGTTCACTCTGAAGAATAGATGTCTTAATCCGATAGCTGTCCTGAAATGGCTAAAGTGCTGCGATAGGGGAAGAGCGTGTACTATGGAGGGCTAAACCCAAGTTAGCAGGTGAAAGTGACGGGAAGCCAGTCACAGGACCAGCAAAAAATATACTTTGTAACAGTGACAGTTGTCTAAAAATGGAATGAACCTCCTTGTTGAGGTAGTGAAGGCCTTGTTATTAGAAGGAACTGGGGAGAAAATTCAAAATGTTGTGTTACAGCAAGTTGTTTCAATACTAAAATTTATAAGAAGATGTCCTCTATGTGTTAACTGGCTAAGACAAGGATGTGAGTCAACATAGCAAAGATATATTCTTCTTATACGTAGCCAAGGATGAACTTCATGAAGGCCAGGTTTACTTTCTGGGTTGCTCAGCCATACTTACTCTAGTATGTGAATGAAAAAATTGGTGGATTTTTATCTGTAGGCAGCCATTTGTTACCTGGAATTATCCCAAGTAAGACCTTTAGACTTCACCAGCTATTTCCAAACCTCAAAAGAATTGGTGTAAGAGACCAGAATTGTATTATAAGGAAAAAAAAGAGAAATCAGTTTGTTTTTCCATTGGGTCCAGATCTGGAGAGGAAGAATTTAATCTGAGTTAGGGAGAACAGATTTGAAAATAACACTAAATCCACTTAATTACCTTTAAAAAGTTCCTGAGCTTCTGGCACATTAAAAGATAAAAAGTCACATTTTTAAGAACCTTAGAGATTTCCTGTTATTTCAGTTTCTCCTTATTGAGGTAACACTTACATTTTAAACAATTAAAATATTTAAAAATTACAGAAGTAATATACAAATACATTCTTGTTGTAGAGTAGTGCTGACATATATCAGGCAATCATTAAATATTACTTGAATGAATAATTATAAAAAAAAAAGTGAAAGAAATTTTCTTTAATGTCTCTCCCCATCCTAAATTCTACTTATCTTCCCAAATATAATATTATTTTCAATCTGGTTTATATCCTTCCAGACCTCTCTCTATGTAATAATATACAAATATACACAATTAAATAGAAATAAAAATAAATTGTGTGAGGGTATCACCCCTTTTACATATATTGCTTTATTCTTAACATATCCTTTTTCATTAATATTATGACTTAAACCTCTGTAAATTTATATAGCTTTACTTTATTTTCTTCTGTGTAGTATTTTATACTATGTATGTGCCATTGTTATATTGATAGACATCTAAATTCTGATTTAAGTATTCTCAGTTGAAATTTTAGGTATTAAAAACCCAAGGGATGGCAAAATGTGACTATATTCTTTTAAACTATATAAAATGGGCATAGGAAGTTTCAACCTGGTGGGATTATGAGAATTAAGGGCATTGTAGGCAAAAGAATAGACTGTGTAAAGACATGACTGAAAAAGCATGGTATCATTTACTTCTTCATTAAGGCAATCCAAGAAGTCTTTATTATCAGAGGATAATTGGTAGTGAGAAAAGGCCGCTTTAAATTAATCCATTTAAAATTGAATAAGGATAACAACTACAAACTCTGGACGTAACATGAAAAGCAACTATCTAAAGATACTGGATAGCAACCCAAAGCAGGCTGTCTTGAGAGGAGATGACACTTGAAAGAAGGGAAGTAGGGGAGATACTGGGTAAGTTTGACATTTTCAAGATTTCAGTAGAAAGGCAGGCCTTAGTCTATAAAACTCCAATAGAAAAACCATTAGTTTTTCTGGTCTAGAGAATGGGGAGTGCAGACGTTGGGGCAACCGTAGCTGCTGGGAAGTGAGGACGTAATCCTGGAAAAGAAAGAGTCACAGAAACAGAGTTCCACATTCTGTATATAAACTTTGCTGCAATCTCTGACTGATCCCCAAACCATGCATGCTCGCACAGGCTTTAAGCAGCCCACATAAGGCTAAAAGAACTAAACACATATTTGAACTGCTGAGCACTGTAGGTGAGACAGAATATGCAGTTTAAGTCTTAAGTGAGTGAACTCTTTGCTTAAACAAACAAAAAATGACAGTCTTTAGAGCACTATGAAAAAATTCAGAGTCTCTATGACATAATGGTCATGATGTCTAAAATATAATCCCAAATTACTCAACAAATATAGAATCAGGAAAATGTGAAAAAAATTAGGTCGTTTCAGCAGAGAGAGAGAAATTACAAAAACCAAGTGGGAACTAAAAACTGAAAAAAATGACATCTGAAATAAGAAAATAACTTGATGGGCTGTTTAGTATAATGAAGATGACAGAGGAAAAAACTTAGTCCCAGAAAAAAAGTAATGTTAGGGCAGAAAAAAAAAGTGCTTGAAGAAAGTGGTTCCAAATTTCCCAAATTTGGTGAGATATAAATTTACAGATTTAAGAAATTCAATGAACTTCAAGCAGGATAAATGCAAAGAAAAGTACAACTAGGCACATTAAAATAAATTGCTGAAAACAAGACAGATGTATAGATAAAAGTTGTTTTTTTTTGGTAAAGACCAATAAAAAAGAGAATGTAACTTACAAAGATTAGGAATGAAAGAGAAATTATCAGCACAGAATTTATAGAGATTAAGCAGACAATAAAGGAATGCTGTGAATATCATATCAGAAATGCAGACATACCTTGGAAATATTGCAGGTTTAGTTTTAGATCACTGCAATAAAGTGAATATCACAATAGAGTCAAATTTTTTGGTTTCCCAGTGCATATAAAAGTTATGTTTACACTCTATTGTAGTCCATTAAGTGTGCAATTGTGTTAAAAATACTTTATTGCTAAAAAATACTAACCATCATCTGACAATGCGGGGTTGCCTCAAAACATCAATTTGTAGAAAACACAGTATCTGCAAAATGTGATAAAGTGAAGTAGAATAAAATGAGGTATGCCTGTACTACTTAGAAGAAATGGGTAAATTCCTAAAAAAATATGACTTACTAAAAATTGACACAGGATGAAACAGAAAACCTAAATAACGTTTTATCTATAAAAGACATTGAATTTTTAAATCTTCATTTTTTTATTGAAGTATGGTTGATTTACAATGTTGTGTTAGTTTCAGGTGTACAGCAAAGTGATTTAGTTACATATACATCTATTCTTTTTCAGATTCTTTTCCATTATAAATTATTACAGGATATTGACTATAGGTCCCTGTGCTATACAGTAGGTACTTGTTGGTTATCTATTTTATATGTTGTAGTGTGTATGTGTTAATCCCAAATTCCTAATTTGTCCCTCCCCCTGACTTTCCCCTTTGGTAACCATAAGTTTGTTTTCTAGGATATTGAATTTTTTAATTAAAAAATAAAGCTTTTTATAAAGAAAGCTATGGGCCAAAATTGTCTCACTGGTAAATTCTATCAAAAATTTAAGAAATAACACCAATTGTATATTAACTCTTTCAAAAATAAAGGAAGGAGGAATAATTCCCACCTCACAAGGCTAGCATAACCCTAATACCAAACCTGAGAAACATTACAAAAAAGGAAAATTTTAGACCAATATCCTTCATGATCATAGATGCAAAAATTCATAACAATACATCAGCAGATTAAATCCAGCAATATATAAAAAAGAATAATATATCATGAAAGTAGGGATTAGGCCAGGAATTGCAAGGTTGATTTAGCATTTGGAAAATCTCATCATTCTAACAGAATAAATGAGAAATATCATATGATCATTTTAATAGATATAGGAAAAGTGTTTGACAACAACCATTTATAATTAAAAACTCTCAGCAAACTGGGAATCAAAAATAATTTCCTTAAACCTGAAAAGGGCATCTATGAAAAATCTACAACTAACATCATGTTCAATGATGAAATATTGAATGCATTCTTTCCACAATGGAAAACAAGATAATGTCCATGCTCACGCATCCTGTATGACATTGTATTGGAGGTTCTAACCATTGTAATGAGGGAAGAAAAGGAAACAGTATTAAACTATGAGAGGAAAAGAGCAGAACTGTCTCTATCTGCACCTTTGGCAAGGGTCACATGATACAAAGCCTTTATATTTTAATATACTAATGGATGGGTATTAAAATTTCATGTCTACCATGAAAATTTTATTTTGACTTAATCTTAGATTAATAAACATAAGTTCACGTAATTGGTAGCATTTTATTTGTATTTGCAACTGTGCATTAATTCTTAGAAAAACGAGTCAACTGCATGTTTCTTAAGAGTAACTTTTCAGGTCAAATATTGTGATAGTACTGATCACTTTTGACACTAGTACCATTTTTGCAGAGAAATTTTTCGAAGGACTTTGCTTAATTTTTTATATTCAAATCATTCTCTTTTGAATAATCTACCTTACCAACTATCATTCCTGCCAGTTTTTGGTTCCTCGGTTTCTATGTTGGCTAACTGCAAATTCTTGATTTGTCAATAATTTGAGTTGTTCTTCAAGTTTATATTTGTCAAGAGTCCTGCTTCTTTTAGAAGACTTGCAGTTTCACTTTGAAGTCATTTTACATTTTTATTTTGAATATTATTTATAATATTCCACAATGCAGTATCTATCAATCAGCTAGCCTTATTCTCAAACTTGACTGAAAAAAAGTATCTGATAATTTTAAAAAGCATTCCTATTTTTAGCCTGAACTTCAACCAATTAAATCAATCTTTGGGAATGGGACCCAGGCATCAATATTGTTTAAAGGCTCCATGTGACTACATTATGCAGACAAATTTGAAGCCACTGGGCAGTGATTATCAAAGATACAAAGAAATTTATCTAAATGTTAAATTAATCTGCGAGAGATATTTGAGTGAAGACTGATTTTATAAATGTCAAGTTCCTTAGTGAATATTTTTGTATTTTGGTATATTTCACTTCCTATGGAGATTCACATAATGAATATTTGGGTAATAAGAGAATCTTCTATGTCCATTGAATGCAGAGTATGTATGAGATAGGAATATAGTAGTGAACTGAAATGTATGTTGCCCCTTTTTCTGAGAGTTTACAACCCAAAGAAGAGAAAGACATTAAATAAATATTTAATTATAAGATACTAAATACTATGAAGGGAAAGGGAGACTTAACTTGGACTTGGGATCAAGGATGGTGACTCAGCATTAGTGATATTAAAGCTGAGACCTAAAAGATGAGTAAGACATAATTTGGTGAAGTGAAGACATAAGAGGGAACAGACTTTTTGGAAGGCCATAAATTGAGAAGAAGCTTGCAAGCACTAGAAACAGAAATCAAGTGAAGATGACTAAGAACAATCAACAGAGAATAAAGACGATCAAGGCCTTAAGTTGCTAAGTGTGAGTGTGTGTACGTAGATATGATTAGAAAGATGGTTTGCAATCTGATATTAATAGGTCTTGTATCCAGACCAAGTAATTTGGAGGTAATCTGTAAGTTATGAGGAAATAACAAGGTTTTTAAGCAAGAGATTGACATGATGAGATTTCATGTTTTAGGACCACAATTCAGGTAGCAAAGAAAGATTCCCCAGTGTGGTGTCCTCAACTAAGAAAAGTAAGCTTTTCTTTGTTTTGCTTTTTCTGAATTGCAATACAATTATTAAAGTAGAATGGATTTCTCCTCCAGCTTGCATTATTATCCCATTCCCCAAGCTAAATGCAAAGCCACGTATATGAAGGGAAAAAAAAGAAACTCCGCTAGCATTGCTCAAGAGCCATATATATATGGCTATGCAGAATCTTCCTATGAGTTTTTGAGTTTGCCAAAGACAGCTTTGAATTAAGGCCAGGAACTTGAGAGCCATACTCAAGGGACTGACCCCAGAGAAAGTATAGCTCTAGCAACCACAGATCTCTGAAGGTACTAAAGTGACCAAAGACAATGAATTTGATAATAACAAACATGTAACTCTCCTTTTAGTTTTAATGATTACTAGCTAGTAGGACAAAGTGGGAGAGAAAAAAAAGAAAATTTTAATTAAATAATGTTTTACATATTTTTTACTTTTAGAGTCAATTTTGTCACAAATGATATAGCAATTGCCTAGGATTTCCACATTTTAATTAATTCAAAAGAGCAGAAAATGAATCAGAATCAGAAACTTATTTATTATGCCCTTCTTTCCTTTAAGGACCATGAAAAACTCAGTGTCTCTTGTCCTCACAGGAGTTTGCATTTCTGAGAATTGGGTTTATCCAGTTTTAAAACGGATTAAAATATACCCCCAAGCATATTAATAAAGGAAAGATATTTGACTTATTTTTCTTTACCTTTGTGTTTATTGAAAGTAAACAGTGATGGAAATTGTATTTATTTGTATATTTAAGTGATGGAAATAAGACATGAAAACAATGACACTAATTGTAAAAATGCACCAAAAGAGCATTTTTATTTATTATCTAAAGGTAAAATGCCCTTAAGAAAACAATTTACAGTCATGATTTAGACTTACCTTCCTTTTATTACAAAATATAAATGCCTCTAATATTAATGGTGTCTTTTGCCTTTAGGCCACTGACAGTTGGAGTCCAAGAGAAGAAATGGAATAGTCATATTTGTATCAGCTAAAATGCCAATTAGATCTCAAGATACCAAGTTTTAGGGGAAATTATGGAAAGGGGGAATTGAATACTAATTGGAATTGGGAAGCATATGATCTAAATTCTAATTCTGACTATGCCACAGATTAACTGTGCGATTGTGTTTCATTTAGTCCATCTCAAATCTGTACTAGTGCCATTCTGTTACTACTACCAATACTTAAGGTAATTGAGAGTTTTTAGTGTCCCAGTACTTTGTGCCTGTTTATTCTTCTAACTTTCTCTCTTTTAAAATTAAAGTTTTAGTTAGTAAAGAAACAGGAAGATGTTTATATTTCTGGGAAGAAGTATTTTTTCTAAATGAAAAAGTCCTCCGCTGTTTGTAGTGCTCTCTGACATGTTCTCTAATTGTATGCGGTATTCAATGGGACAGTTTCAAAGAGAGACACACATTCTAGATCATAAAGAAAAACATTCCGTCATAGATTCATTTCTGATATTTTAATTTTATTTTTGTGCTGCCAATTCTTCTTTCTCATCTGTGCAGAGTCAGTGATTGCTCAGTAACAGCTAAATTGTCTAGAGCATTCTAATTTCTATTTTAGAAGGTAAAAAAGTACATTTCACTTAAGACTATGCTTCTTGAAATTTCTCTATTTTATCAGTTTATTTTGCTCTTTCCTTAGAGTTGTTTGAACATTTTTTACACTAAGAATGAGGGTGTGTCAGAATTGTTGCAAGCAAAGATAGAGGTAATCACATGTGGTTCTTGTTTTAAGCTTTGTCTTGATATTGCCTGTTATTTAAAATAGCACATCTAAGGTGAATCTACTTTTAGAATTTTTTATTTCTCAGAAGAATTTATTATACAACATTTAATCAATTTTTTCACAATAGTTACACTTTTCTAATACTTTTATTGTCCAGGGATCAACTTGACTATTTGAACAAAGAATTAAGAATGAGTTAATCCCTCTATTATACATTCATGTATTTCTTAGATTTCTAAAGACTGCCTCTTTAAGAACCAACATTATTTTTATAATTTACCTAGACAGTCTGATTTCCAAAATAGTTTATTGCTTAGAAAATACAGAAAAATTGAAGAAGAGGATATTTAAAATCACCCATAATTCCATTACAAGATAACCCTTGTTAAAATTTTGGTGTAATATATATATAGTTGAGGTTGTATCATGTCCAGTTTTAAATTACAATTTTAAATTTTAATTGCTTAGCAGCTTGTCTTGATGGCTTTGAATCTTCATGAAAAATATCTGATTCCTGAGTTGCTCCTTGAGTTGATGGTCTGCTAAGGCTACTTATCTCTATATTGAGTGGCATCCAAACTACTGTGCTTTTTGAGTTCTGGTGTCTGCTTTGGGTTTTCTGTCTTTGCCTTTGTTTCCAGACTGTAAGCTGCATTTCTTAGTAATTAGTGTTTTGCCTCCAGTAATATCATACTCCTATGAGCTCTGCTATTTCTATTTGGCTATGGGCTGTTAAATTAGATGAGAAGTGAGGGAAACTAGAATTTTACAGAGTTCCTTTCAGTTGTACAGCACTAATACAGGTGCTTTCACATAAACTATTCTATTTAATTTTCACAGCCAGTCCTCAGATTGTTGTTATTTCAGTTTCTTAGATAACAGAGAATCATTTATTGAGCACTTGCTATATGTGAGGCACTGTGCTAAGAAGTTTCCATATACTATGTTAATTGGGCTTACCATGCAACTCTAGTGAGATGGACTGTTCTACAGATAAAAATACCTAGATTCAGAGAAGTTGAACAGCTTGCCCAAGATCTAATATGAGTAAGTAGTAGAATCGGGATTTGAATCCAGGTGTACCCCTCAAATAATGAAAAGTACTATAATTATATCTGAAGTAAAAGTAGATTCTGAGTTCAGGAATTCTCCTTTAATAAAAGTAAATGAAACATTTGTTTTGGGTTTTGCCTTCTTTCTAATTTTCCTGATTGTGCTGTTATAAGGGTGTTGCTGTATAAGGGATCTATGGAGAACTGTACGTGTTTAAAAATTCAATATTCAGGCCAAAATAATACTGAAAGAATGAAGTTAAAAAAGTCTACCAAGGAAGGAGCAATTCTTATTAGTGTTAAATATGCTTGTCTTTCATAATTCTTAGAATCATGAGTGTATTGTCTGCTAAATTTCCTTTATCAAAAGACGCTGATTTATGGATTTACATAGAAGTTAATAGAATAATTAGCCAAAACACCATTGTGTTGATTGTCCATAGCTATATTTCTTGGGGAAACAGGTTTTAATCTCAATGCATATTTCTGATTATACGTGAAATGAAGGAATAATGTAAAGGAAAATGCTTCTTTAGATTCTTTTATGGTGGTTCAGACGTTGAGTGGTGAAGAACTTGGTCTTTAGAGTTTGTCTGCCTAGATTCAAATCCTGACTCAACCATTACTAGTATAATCTTGGACAAGTTAATTTCTATGTGCCTAGTTTCTCATCTGTAAAATGAGGAGTGTGATAATAATATCCACATAATAATACCTACTCCTATATGGATTGTTTGCTTTGTGGACTAAAGTTGATATATGTAAAATAATTACAATAATGCTTATTGCAGAATAAGTGCTTTACAAATGTTACTATTATTTTAATTTGAATTTTTAACTGTTTTTCAAATCTCTGAGTTCTATAAAAACTAACAATCTTAAGTCTTTGCCTATCAGAATAGTATATTTTTTACTTCACAAATAACCTAAGTAGTATCTTCCATCATTCCCTCTCTCCTTCCTTAAGGCCTAGCCTGAAGTTGACAATGACTTCACAATGAACTCTATAACTTCATTTTAGGTCAGATCTTAGACCTAAGCACAGAAACATCCAAAGTTACAGTATTTTATTAAAAATGGACACAAGCTGCATGGGAGGTATCAAATATGGCATCTCTTTACCTTCAGATAATTTCCCTGCAGGTTGAGAAATGTTTCCTGCTATTTGAAAATATGATACATTAGGCAAATAGGTTAACAGTGAAGTACACAGCTGATTTGAGTGTTGAAATTGGTATCCTATAAGAGAGGACTCCTTGTTTATTTGCTATTTTATTATTGAAAGAAAGCTGCAGATGGCAATTTACTCTTTAACCTCCCTAATATGGTGTACATGTGCAAGAGAAAGATAAAAGCTATGTTTCCTTCGTGGAAGGGTGTGGGGTTAGAAGATGATTTCAAATTAGACATAATGACAGCAGTAGAGGCTTCCAATGAAGATACTGTGGCCACCAAAGGACAAAGGGGAGAAGCTAATTTCTGAAGCTGAGGTATTTGATTAAACATTTAGATTGTTCTTTATGTGTACAGGTGGCAGGTATGTTATTGTTTATAAGCTGATGAGACAGTGTGTTTGACAAAGGTGGTTTATTTGATGATTTGATGATGTTGGGAGGGAAGCGATCCTGAGATATTCAGAAAACCTGTAACAAGTCAAAAAAATATTTTGATAGGCAAAGACTTGCTTTTTAAGGCTTTTGCTTTTTTAAAAAAATAATGGTTAACTGTGAGAATTGGCTTATAAAGGTGGTTTTTTATTTTATATAGTAAGATTGACTTAGAGAAAAAATTACCAAACTTTGATTAGAATGTCTAATACTTTCTTTTATTACCTTAACAAACTTTTTTTTTTTTTTTTTTTGGAAATAGCTTACAACTTTGTCAGGTGATTTCATATTTAAATGTTTATTTTTAAAGTCTGGTGTTGTACCCTGTGTGTGCCTCTGTGTGTGTGTTTGTGTGTGTGTGTGTATTTGGATTGGAGGAGGAAATGGGGAGGAAGGTGAAATTTTTTTAAGGAAGATGGAAAGTCAGTAAAAGTTGATTTAAGGGACTGGAGTTTTATAATGAAAAATAGAAAATTTCAAGCATGTTTTCTCCCTTAGCAAGAAAAATGAAACAGACTATATTATCCATATTTCCATGAAGAATGTATATAAATATCATATGCAAAATTACAAAAAATAAGCAAACTTTCTAAGAAATGGAAGAAAATATATGACAATAAAATTGTAGCAAAGGTAAAGAGAAGATTTTTTGAACATAATTTAAATATAGTGTCCAGTGGGGATAAAGTTTTAACAGAATAGGCTGGGTCATTTATAGATTACAACACTGAATTTTCTCAGTGTTACAAAGTGTTGATTTTGATAAAGAATTTGTTGATGCTATATCGGCTTGTCCATGTGGAGAAGTGCTGCTGGGTGATTAGTAAGACTTGGGGCTCATGGCCAAAATTCAGAAATTTGGTTCTCAGTTCTTCTGGCCTTCTGAAAATAGGAAAAAGCTAGTAAGTTTTCTTGAGTCTTGATTCCCTATGAACCTTCATTATGAAAGGTGTCTGGTTTTTTTCTCTTTCTTCATCTTCCTTCCTTCCTTTCTTTTTTTGGAAATTCTCTTCTTGTCTCATGTTGTCACTATCTTCATCTATGTTTAATTAAGTAGGTACTAATTTTGGAGGTACTTCAGGGTTTATATTAGCTTAGTCATATGAAAATTCTTCACATTTCTATCAGTTTTTGCTGTAATTTTAAAGCCAAATGGTGTAATTTTTTTTTACTAAAAGTCTAAAACTAAGGAATCTAAAATTTGATGAGATTAATTGATTTGCTCAAGATCACATATTTAGGAATCCAGGTCAGGACTTTTGGTAATGCTACACTGCAAAACAAATGATTCTTTTCACTTTTTTTGTTTTGCCGTATTGATGACCAGTGGCAGCATATTTGTTTTTAATCAAATGTTTAACCATGTGTAATTATCTTATTTTACAATATCTAGCTATCCATGAATAGATGGACATGTATCAAAGGATTTATCTGATTGCTTTGTAGGACTTATTGCAGCTTGATATAGGACATTTAAAGGGTTTCATGATTTTAACTAAAATTTCTAATTGAATAGGATATACTGATACATTTATGAGATTTGTTTTTCAAAGAAAAACTGTCGCATATTTTTGTGTCTGTTGTGACAATAAGAAGGCATATGTTATTTTTTTTTCCTTTCCATATATTGTAGGCTTGTTCAACAATTAGAACAGATTTGGAGGAAAGGGTAAAATACAGTCTTTCTCATTTGTTTTTTTTTTCTGATTAAAAAACAACCAAACTGTGGTTGTTGGAGAAATTTGGAAAATATAAAAAAGAAACTAAAAAAAACCTTCCATAGTGACATCTAGAGATGCCTCAAAAATGCTTTTACTGATTGTGTCCTGCAAGTTTTTCTACTTAGATACATATTTTTTTAAAAAGAAAAATGGTATCTTACTGTACATGCTGTTTTGTAAGCTACTTTGTAAAAGCTAACACTTAGTGATGATTTTCCCCCATGTTATTAAATATTCTCCTGCATACCTGTTCTTTTTAAAATGAACTTTATTATTTACTACAAAAGTAACAGATACTGCGTATAAGAAATTTAGGAAACATATAAAAATAAAAAGAAAAAACTACATTCTCATTGTTCAGATACAGTCATTATAGTATCAAGGTGTATGTATATCCAGTATTAAAATTTTATGTTTCTCTCTCTCAAGTTTCTATCTATACTCTTTTTTAAACAAAAATGGAATCATATGGTAACAAATGCTTTATAATCTGCTTTTTGATTTAGCAATATATCACATCATTTATATTTTCCTATGATACCACTGTTATTTTACATCACTATTTTTAATGATTGCCTACTATTCTGTTGTGAACATTTCATAGTTTAACTGATTGTCTATAGTTAAGGTATTTTTGATTTTCCACCATTATTAACAACATTGTAATAAAGTCTTTTGTAGCTCAATCTTTGCATACATCTCTGATGATTTCTTTAGTTCAAATTCTTAGAAATGAATTGTGGGGTACTCACTTTTTCCCCTCATTAAAAAAAAACTGAAGTATAGTCAGTTTACAATGTGTCAATTTCTGATAAGTTGAGGTAATTACTTTTTAAAGGCGTTTGATTCATATTGCCAAATTGCTTCCCAGAAAAGTTGAACCAGTTTACTTTTACCAGCAGTACTCATCTTTCCACATCCATGCTTACATATATTTTTATTGTCAATATTTCAAACCGTTGCCAATATGACATGTAGAAAATGGCAGCTTATTTTTAGTATAATGGCATTTCTTTGATTAGTAGTGAAATGGAGTATTTCTTTGTTTATTGTCCATTTGCATATTATTTTCTTTTTTAAAAATAAATGCCTTACTTGTATCTTTTGAGAAGTAGGATTGATTTTGGAGTCAGACTGTTGGTGACAGAGTTTGAATCGTGGCTTTACCACCACTACTTATCAGTTCTGTAAACTTGGGTTTTACTTAGTCTCTCGATGCCTCAGTTTTCTTATCTGTAAAAGCTTCCCATATGTCATAGGGTTGTTGCAAGGATCAAATGAATGAAAAAATATCAAATATTTAGAATAGTCTAGCACAAATTAATGCACATTATTATAATGAGCAATTAATCCTTAATGATTTGGTAAGAGGTCTTTATATGCTAAAAATATTAATCCTTTATCATATATAATGCAGATTTTTTCCAGCTTTGTCATTTTCTCTTTCAGTTAAAGTTTTTAGAAAATCAGTGCTCTCTCATCAAATTTACAGTTTTATTTTTCTCTTTTTGAGTTTCTGTCTTTGGTGTCATTTTTAGGAATGTTGTTCCCACCCAACATTATGTAAATATTCACATGTATTTTATTGTAGCATTATCATGTTTTTTTACATTTAATTTTAAAATCTATCTCAAATTTGTTTTCTTGTGTGATATGATATTAGGATATAAATAACCAATTGTCCCAAAAATATTAGTCATATAATCCATCTTTAAAATGCTACAATTATCATAGACTAAATTCTTAGAGATGTTTGGGTCCATTTTAACTTCCTTTATTAATAATCAATCTGGCCAGTCATTTGAAACACTTTAAAATTAGTGATATTTTACATTTTTTAATTGTATTATGTTTCTTTTAAAAAGTATCTCTATTATTCTAAAGCATTTGTTTTTCCAGGTGAACTTTAGAATAATTTTATCATTTTTTCTTCCACTCACCAAAAAAATCTATTTGTGATTTTTAAAAAAAATATGCTAAATTCATAAAACAGTTTAGGATCATATGATTTTTTAAAATGATACATTGTATTTTACTTTAAGGATACATTTTAAATTTAACCCACTGTGCTTAGCATATAGTAGGCACTCAACACAAATGGTTGAATAAATATTAAATGTGTTTATACTAACTGTGGAAAACTTAGGTGGTTTTCATTTTTCTCTATCATAAGCAGTACTTCAATGAACGTATTTAACATATAAATCTTTGAATGCCGCCATGATTACTTCTGTGGAATAAATTTCTAGACATCTAAAATCTAGTTCAAAGAGTATTTTTAATGATTTTGGTATTCTGCCAAATTGCCTTCCAGAAAGGATGCACCAATTTGTACTCCCCTCAGCAGTTTGAACTGTACTGTCATGATCAGCTTCCTCCTTCCTCATTGTAAGGAGCAACACCAATTTCTAATAAGTTTAAAATTAGTATTTCATGGTAAAAGAAACGGTTTTACTTTTTAGATGCTTGTTTATATTTTCTGAGTGAAAGGAGAGGCACATTAAACTTGCTAAATTTAGAGTACATTATATGTCTCCTATGTCTCTTTCTCTGTCAGATATTAATACATGTATTCTCTGTATAGGATACTAAAACAACCAATGTAGATGCAGTTCATGTGCTTGGGCAGAGTCATATGTGCAAGGAACCAAATTAATACTACTACTACTACTACTAATAATAATAATGCAGGTAATATTATTTTAGGATAATGTCAAGTGGCTTTTCTCCTCTATTCTGATTTGTATTTCTTCTTTCTTTATACTGTAAAATCAGTTCTTCTCTTCTGATGAAAAGAAATTCTGTTTATTTAGTTTTAGTGTTTATCCAATTTTAGCTCTTTTAATAGTAACAAAGTATTTTCACCATTACCTTGCACGAACAGCCTTACTCCTTCTATGACAGACTGCACATTTTGTTGGAGGAAAAAAAATCATATTTTGTTCTTGCATACCAGGGAACTGAGATTTAAACAAGAAAGTAAACTACAATTACAGTTTTGAGTAATTGGATGGAAAGAATCTAATAAGCAAAGGGCTTTACCCTGGTTCCTTTAATTTTTATTGATCTATTTATTTACTTTCCGTTCTTCCTCTTTGTCTCCCTCCATGCAGTACACATACCGCAAGAAGAGGGTAAGGTTCAATTGTGATAGTGTAGTTATTACTACTGTATTTTAAAAGGTGAAGTTCTCTTTTCTTAGAAACAAATACCAAAAACTTAAATATTTCTGTAACTATAACTTCTTTTCTGTAAAGAAGGTTTCTTTGTAGATTAAGTGATTTTAGTTTTCTGAAAACTAGTATTCCTTGATACTTTTTTCTTTTTCTCTCCTTTTCTTTTTCCTACCCTCTCTCCATTTCCTTCCCCATCCACTCCTCCCTTTGTTCTCCCTCCCCTCCGCCCTCCCTTTTTTCTGCCAGGGTTAAGTTTAGTCAGTGTTAAAGAGGTACACCTGTCAGTTCTGAAGTCTGAAATGTTCCATCAGTAGCGCCGTAAGTTTTCCCCATTTTCAACAGTTGCCTGGGGAGATTTAAGTTGCTCTGTGCTCAGTCTACAGAATGTAGTCACAGGCTTCGGTGATGATTATGAAGAATTTTTCCCTTATTTTCTTCACTTTTACCTCATCGAGATCGTATGAAACTCTTACCCTTATAGCAAGAGTGCTATGATTTTAAAACCCAACTTCCTCAAGTTTTTCCATATTCCCATCATTTGATATGAGGTTTTAACCATTTAAAAGCAAGAGTGTAGAGGAAGTGGGTGAAGAATTCCACTTATAATTATAGCTAACTGTATCAAACATGCATGGATTATGTCTTAAGCATTAAGTCCACCAGTTTTCTAATCCTGGGATGACTTTCCCTTGACATCCAGCATACTTCTCCTTCCCTGTTCAACTCCCGTCTCTACTCTCACCCCTTGCCAGTTTTGGGGGGATTTCTAGTTTATTTTAATATTGACCTTAAATCAATCTAATTCAGAAGGTATAGATCCAGTAGGAAAAAACCACATTACATATGCCAGAACTATACATAAATTACTTTTGATTAACCAAATTGTTTCCCAAACATCCTGTTTGTATTAGATCTACAATTGCCTATACTACTATAATCATATGTCATTCAACAGAGAAGTATGCAACTATAGATTTTTAGTGAGTTCTTTAGGACCAGAGCCATTTCTTGTGTTTTTTCTATATAACACTTGCTGCTTTGACATTTGGAGAACTGTTCTATAGCCTCAATTCTCTTTGCTACTAATTAGCAACTAGTTACTTGACTGAGTAAGTTGTTTAAACTTTCTAAGCCTTAATTTCCTTTTGGTTGTAACATTCTCTTGTTCAATGATCAAAATATCTAGTCTCAGCTGAAGAGTTTAGGTTTGATGAGTAGAAAATATCATTACTCTTTTATAATGTGTATAACTTCTGTGTGAGTGAGTAGACTGAAAAAAACAATTGGTGTGGACTAGTAAAGTTTGAGAAGGGTTTAAGAAGTATTAGTTAATAATAGTGAGCTTTCGAGATTTCTTTTTTAAGTGGATGAAATTGTAACTGTTTTCTCGCATAAGACCTATGGCAGTAGTCACTTTTTGGTTAGATAACCCTTTGATTTTTAAAAATTTAGCATTTAAAACAATTGCTGATAGGTATAGTGTTAGCATTAACTTTCACTTTCACACTTTTACCCTGTGATTTTTGACCTTGGTTATTTCCTTTTCTTAAAACAATGACACAAAGTTGGACAGCTTCAATAATTACAGAAATAAAGAGAAGGAGGGAAAAGTGTAGAAAATGAGAGGTAGAAAGAGAGAGGAATGAACATGAAAGGAATAACAATAAATCTGATCATTCCTTTCTAAGTATTTTTCTGGGTTTTAAATACAATTTTACTTTGCTATTTCTTGAATTTTGCAGGGGATAAGGCATCATTTGTTTTTTCAATTTTAATTATTTAAAATATTTGAGTCATATTATTGCACATGTTTAAGCAAAGATTGGGAAATAAAGCTTCTAAAGTGCTAGATAGGAGAACTGGTAAAGACGTTAATACTAAATTATCACTTTTTTCTGTTGTAAAATGCATTCCACTTATGACATTTGAAATACCATTTGTATTCCTGGAGAAGTTAATTTTTAGAATTAGGTTGGCATTGTCACCATTTTACCTGAACAACCTCTAAGAAGGCAGACCGGTTGGAAACAAAAGCTACAAACCTGTGAATTAGTGATAGCATACCTCAAAGTGCCTGTATGATATGATTAGTAGAGATTCTAATGAACTGAAAAAGAAAAAGAGTTCCTGAGAGTAAAAATATTCTGAATAGGGTTTTCAGATTTTCTGATTTTTAGGGTAGACTTTCTGTAGAACTTTACATGTTTTATAAGAGGTAATTACCGGGTGTGTGCAAACACAATTCAGGATGTTCTCAGTGATGAAGAGGCATTGTCTTAGTCTGTTTGGGCCACTGTAACAAAATAACCATGAACTTGATAGTTTGTAAATAATAGAAATTTATTTCTCAGAGTTCTGGAGTTTCCCAATGTCTGGAAATCAGACATTAGGGTGCTGGCATGGTTGGGTGCAGGCTCTCTTCTATATCAGACTTCTCGTTGTATAGTGGAAAGGATTAGGAAACTCTTATAAAAGTGCTAATCACATTCATGAAGGTTCTAGCCTCATGACCTAATCACCTCCCAATAGTCCCACCTGCTAATACCTTCACCTTTGAGGGTTAGGATTTCAACACATGAATGTTGGGGGAGACAAATGTTTAGACTATAGCAGGCATAGGGAGCTCAGAGAAAGATTAGGCTTTATGATTTAGGTAATTATGGTACAGTGTAATGTGAGATGATATCTGCATAGAAGCTGTAGTAATTGTACTGAGTTAAAGATGGGTCAAAGTGCATAGCCTTCAGTATTTATTAAATACCAAGGGCTTAGAGGCTGCATTAGTAAAGATAAGTTGACCTTTTTTTCTTCCTTCCTTCCTTTCTTTCTTTTTCTTTCTTTTTACCTCTTGGTTATTATCTAATAATGTACAGGATATATGAGATACATATATATATATATATATATATATATATATATATTCAATGTATTTGTTAAATACTTTCATTCTTGATGATTACAGAGTTAACTACATGTAAACCATAAAACCACAAACTCTTGCAATAAAATTTGGTTAATACTTAGGTGTGATTGTACCCACCAATTAAATTCTTAAGTGTGATGCTACACCATTTACTTGCAAGATTCACTGTTTCCAGAGCAGTAGGGGAAGATGTTGTAAAAGACAAGAACTATCTCATAGAATAGGAGGCTGAGTTTATTTGGTAGTGAAAGAGTAACCCAAAGAAGGAAGTTGGACCTAAGGGAAAAGAACAAAGTATGAAAGGAGGAGTGCATTCAAGGAGGAGATTTCAAACAATGGCACAGAAGTTGAAGAAGAGCCCATTTGCCTGGATTGATTACTGACACATTTTTGTTTTAGGAAAGTGTCTAGAATTTATTTCTCTACATTTTGTAGAAATGCAGAATTTCACATTGTGAACTGTCTGTCCTTTGTGGTTGTCATTCTGCCTCTGAATAATGAAAACATTTTAGGGACATAAAGCTCGAATAGTTTGCATTATAACTATAATTTAATGATGAAATTATATTTCTTTTGTGCATGTTGTTCATAGGTATGCATATTCACAGAGTAACACACTACTGTGAATAATTTTCTTTACAGTGCAGTTTTCCTCATCCATTGTTCTTGATGAATAAATCTATACACTATTATGTTACATTTGTGAAGAGTTAAAGGGTGGTTGTGTCATATGACTGTTACAAGTTCTGAATACAGTTCACATTAACTAATGTGGGGTTTTATAGTATCAGAAAAAAATAATGGAGTGTCATCAAAGGGACAGGTAGGGGCTTATAGAAAAAGAAAGGAAATTTGTATATTGGAATCTAAATTAAAATTTTAAATTAAAGATCTTTCCATTCCAGTTATTCCAGTGAGGTGTTCAGCCAGTTCATCTGTACTGGCTTTGTCCATCAATATTTCAAGAATGATTAATGATTGTATTCTATTACTTTGCTTTTATTTTAATTCTTCTGTATTTAGTTCACCTTCTGTGAAGGGTGCCTAGTGGTTAACTGCATACTTCTCTTCAAGTCAGTTAGTATTGCCCTCACTCAACTGGGCTTATCCTCGAGTGATCTTTTGAAGAAGCAGCCTTTCTAACAAAGTTCTACTATTAGCTGTCAACCTAAGTCTTTGTTAGTGCTCCACTCTCTTATGACTCAATAGCCTTAGTTGGTTGGCTCCTCAGTTTAAAGCCTGCCATCTGTCTCTATTTTCCCTTTCTTTTTGCCTTTTAGTCCTGTGCCATTTCTTTCTTTCTCCCCTCCCTCCCTCTCTCCCTCCTCCCTCCCTCTCTCCCTCCCTCCCCCCTCCCTTCCTTCCTTCTTTCCTTTCCCTCCTCTTTCTTTCTTTCTTTCTTTCTTTCTTTCTTTCTTTCTTTCTTTCTTTCTTTCTTTCTTTCTTTCTTTCTTTCTTTCTTTCTTTCTTTCTTTTTTCTTTCTTCTCTTTCTCTTTGAGATATAATTGATATATAGCACTGTATCAATTTAAGGGGTATAGCATAATGATTTGAGTTAGATATATTGTGAAATGATTACCACAGTAAGTTTAGTTAACATACCATTTCTTTTCTGCTAGAATATTTTTCTCTATTATGCAATTTTAAGAAAGTCTTTAGTACACTTACTAAAAAGGCTTTAGTATACTTTAGTATCACACATAGTATGATAAGATGAGGAGTCAGAACTGATAAACTTGTTTTTCTATTCCTTCATTACTTATTCTGGTCACTTTCACTAACTTGACTTTTGTAACCTATATTTTTAGTAGGTCAAATAATGTATGTATCACCAATTAATCAGTAAGTCAACCAATTGTTTACTGAATTAGTATTTTAAGTACTATGCCAGACATAAGATGATTCCCGCTTTCGGTAAGCTTGCAGTGTAAACAAATTCAGGCAGTATTACATGTTGACTTTCAAAGCATTTACTTGTCTTTCAACAAATATTAGGTGCCTTATGTTATAATAGTAATTAACATGTACTGAGTATTGTCCATGGGCCAGGCATTGTGCTAAAGTACTTTAAATGTATTACATAATTTAATCTTTACATAATTTCTATGAGCTGCATTTTATTATTACTACTGTTACTGTTTTATGAGAAGAGAATAAGATACAGAGGTCAGGAATTTGCCTAGGGTGACAGAGTTGGTAGACGCTGCTGTAATAACATCAGCCAGACTGTGCTCAAGAGCCTCCATGAGTTATGTGGCAGGATTAGAAATGCATTCTGATCATCTTTTCATGTGCCTATTGGCCATCTGTATGTCTCCTTTGGAGAAATGTCTAGGTCTTCTGTCCATTTTTTGTTTGGGTTGTTTGTCTTTTTGTTATTGAGTTGTGTAAGTTGTGTATTCTGGAAATTAAGCCCTTCTCAGTCACATTGTCTGCAAGTTATTTTCTCCCAATCTGTAAGTTATCTTTTCATTTTGTTTATGACCACATTCAATATTTTGTAATAACCTATAATGAAAAAGAATGTGAAAAAGAATATATATGTATAACCGAATCACTATGCTGTACACAGAAACTAACACAACGTTGTAAATCAACATACTTCAATTAAAAATAATAAAAAATGCATTTTGAGATTTTGATAGAAAAGTCTAAGTAATTTTGGGATAGTACTTACTATAGTATTGAGTTTATAATCCAGTTTTATTCTTCAGAATATAGTGAAGGTTGATCATATATATGTATGCATATATATTTCACATTGTATTTCTATGTGTGTTTTATATTCATTCCTTGGTGTTTTCGAGTTTGGAATTTCATTCAACAAAATTTACTGAGCATTTACTCTACACCAGGCATCATAAGGGCATTGAAGATACATCAATGAATAAATCAGAAATTCCTGCCCTCAAAGAGCTTAAATTATAGTGGAAAGAGAAAGACAATATAAAAAAGTAAACTATTATATAGTAAATTAGAAGATAGATACAATGGAGAAAAATAAAACAAGGAAAGGGAATAGGGAGTTCCTGGTGTGGAGGCGTGTCTAGTTTTAAGTAGGATGGTCAGGGAAGTTCTCATAGAGAAGAAAATCTTTCCTCAAAGGCTTGAAGTAACAACAAAGGAACCACGCATATCTGGAGAAGAATGTTCCAGGCAGAGGGAGTAGCCAGTGTAGAGACTCTAAGTTTGAAATGTGCCTGGATATTCAAAGAACTGGAAGAGACCAGAATGGCTGGGGATAAGTGAGTGAAAGGGAAATAATAGTAGATGAATTCAGAAAAAGAACATCATGTGGGAATGTGTAGAGCATTGTGAGGATTTTGGCTTTTACTTGGTGTGAGATGGGGAGCCGATGGAACTTTTTGAGCAGAGGAGTGGTATGACTTAATTTATGTTTTAAAGGGATCATTTTGGCTATTGCTGGGAATAAACTGCAGGGATGCAAAAGAGTAGAAGCAGAGTGATCACTTGAAAGGCTATTAAAATAGTATAGATGGGAGTTACTGGTGACTTTAAGTAGTAGTGGAGGTGAATATATTGTGAATATAGTTGGAATGAAAAAATAGCAGGACTTTCTAACAAATTGGATTTGGAGAATAAGAAGAAGAAAGGAATCAAGGATGATGCCAGGATTTTGGCCTGAGAAACTATAAGGACAGAGTTGTCATTAAGTGACATGGGAAAGGCTGTGGGAGGAACTGGTTTTAGGAAGTATCAGGAGCTAGTTTTGGGACATGTTAAATTTGGGATGCATGCTAGATACCCAAATGGAGATGTGGAGTAGGCAGGAGAGAGAAGTGGACTGGAGATAAATATTTAAGACTCATGTACAGATATGAGCATTGTACTTCTAGATCTCAATCTATTTACTCTATTTGAAAGGCCTCTTTTCTCATTTTTTGGTTAAGATAGGATGAAAAGAATCTATATTATGTTTAATTCTGAGTGGCGAAAATATAAATTTGTTCTGTTGTAAATCTTCTGGTCTGCCTGAAGTCTTATACTGTACCAAGTATAGTCATATCTAGTCAGGAGAACAAAAATGATTAAAGTGGATGGGATTTAATTGAGGTAACTTGTTACAGAAGTACTGGAAGGTTGAAAAAGCAAAAAAGGAAGCTGAGGCAACTCAGATTTAACTGTAGGGAACAGCTACCAGCCATAAGTTTGGTGGAACAAAGAAGAAAGTGAGTTACTAGAACTTACGAACTTGGAAAAGCTTCTGACTGGGGCTTGGACCTCTGGGAAGTGGGTGTGCTATGTGGTTTGTGCTCAAACCACTGAGGGAAACATGGCGTGGCTTATGCTCTAATCACTGAGAGGAGTGTGGCCAGCTGGTGCTGGTATCTCTGAGAGGGTTAAGCAACTGGTATTGGGAGTGCTAAAAGAAGCCACTGCGTGGGGCGGGGGGAATGTAAAATGGTGCATCCATAACTGCATTTTGCTGCTGGAGGGATGCTGTCAGGAGCTAGAAAATGGAAGTCTCCTCTCTTCTCCCAACTAATTTCTCACTAGTCCCTCTCATCTAATAGGAAGTCCCAGAATCTAATAGGAAGTCAGCTGGCAAGGGAGCCTGGGTAATCTAGTGCCCCAGAATCACAGAGCAGAGTATTGAAGGGTGATGTGAGAGTCAAGGGACTGTAAGTAAATAACTGGCACATATACTGTGAATGTTAAGATATAAATAAAATTTTAAGACCTCATTCCATTGTAATGTTCAGTAAAGTAGGACACTTTACATTTTAAGCCATGGTACTTTGGTTATTTGTTGATGATAAATGGAAGATAATATTTGGTGTTGAAGGGGATAATAACTGATTAATTTTAAGAATGATTTGGTTTTCAAAACTTTAAATCGATTTTCTGTCTCCAGGCAAGAAATTAGCCAGTTCACTCATTTAGCAAATGTTTATTGAGCGTTTATCATATGCCAGGTATTACTAGTCCTTGCACATAAAATATATTAGTGAGTAAAACAATTTTAATTCTCATAGAGCATATATTATAGATGGGAGGGACAGATAACAATAAGCATGATAAGTAAGTAAATTACACAGTATATTTGAAGTTTATAAGAGCTATAAAAAAAGAAAAAATTATAGAGTAAGAGAAGGTGAGTTGATAGTGCAAGGAAGCAGTTTTAAATAGGATAATCAGAGTAGGACTCATTGAGAACATGACATTTGGGGAAAGACCTGAAGAAGGTAAGGGAGTTAGCCATAGGAGGGGAAATTGTTGTTTTCCATATTTTGATAATAGCCATCCTAGTGGATGTGATGTATTTAGTGGTTTGATTTGCATTTACCTAATGATTGATGATGCTGAACATCTTTACATATACGTATTGGCCACTTGTAGGTCTTTGGAGAAATGTCTGTTTAAATCCCTTGCCCATTTTTGAATTGGGTTTTTTCTTTTGTTAATGAATTATAGCAGTTCTTTATGTATTCTGGGTATTAATCCCTTATCAGATATATGATTTGAATTTTTTCTCCCTTTCTGTAGGTTATCTTTTCACTCTCTTGATAGTGTCCTTTGATGCACATAAGTTTTTTAATTTGATGAAGTCCAGTTTATCTATTTTTCTTTTGTTGCCTGTGCTTTTGTGTCATAATCAAGAAATCATTGCAAATCTCATGTCATAAAGATTTCCCTTATGTCTTCTTAGGGTCTTATGGTTTCAGCTTTTATGTTTAGGTCTTTGATCCATTTTGAGTTAGTTTTTGTGTATAGTGTAAGATAAGGGTTAAACTCCAGTGTTTTGGGGAGTTATCCAGTTTTCTCAGCACCACTTGTTGAAAAGACATCTGTTCATTTTTTATCTGTAATTTTTATGAATTTAGATATTGGGGAAAATGATATTAAAGATTTATAGTTTTTAGTAATTGTCTAGTATTCAACACTCTTTTTGCTATGTCTCCATTTCCTGTTATCATTTGCAAACATAATAGAAATGCTAATTAGTTGAAGAATTATTTTGTGGCCAATATACAGTTAAAAGAACATTATATTAACTTTAATATTTTCGAGGAAAGTTACTTTTATAAGGTACATAGGTTTTATGTTTGTATATGTACAAAACCTTGAAGTGCTAGACAATAATTTCTTTATACCCCGATATCAGTGTTTAGTCTATTGGAAATTTTGGCCATTATAACTTTTCCATTCATACGTTTGTGGCTGTAAGCTTTTATTATTTGTTAATCACTCATTTTCATTTTGCGATGTGTCTAAGCTGTAGGTGAGATTGAAGACTATTCCATGGTGATTTGTAATTACTTGGGATAATTATCTGAGATTTTCTCATACTTCACAGGGATGTTGTCTCTCTTTCTTTTGCCTTGTGCTGTGCTTACACATTACTGACTGTGGTTTGAGAGCCAGTTCTTTTCTTTAAGTCCCGAAGGAGAAGACGTGGTTGCTTTCTGTGTCATAACTGTGTGAATGGCTTGGGTTCCCAGTAGAATCATTTGGGATTTCAGTGGACAGCACGCTGTCTCTCTTAGCCTATTATGAATCTGACATGGTGTGAGGGAGAGTGCATTTGGAACATTGTTCTTTCCTTTGCTCTTGTTTTCCTGAATATAGTTCTCATGTTGGGCCCTGTGGAAAATTGGAAGTATATTTAGTCTCACAGTAATAATTCCAATAGAAAAAGACAATGTACTTCAAATAAGAAACTTTATTTCTGTTTTAGAAGCAAAGTGAAACCAAAATCAGAGCACACATAATTGCAAAATGTGCTTTGTTAAAATCCATACTATACCCTAAATCTAGTCGGAGGAAATAGAGTGCAGATTCAAATTTCCCTTCTCTACTTGTTACACTTGAATAAATTTCACTTGGATGAACTAGTTATTCCAGCAAACTTCCAATTTCTGCACCACCTTTATGGGAGTTATTGATTTGATTATTTAATTTTTGCTGACCCAGTAGGGCCAGCTCTCCTTGATGGAAGCTTGTAGGTGTTTTGATGGTTTTGCACTGTGGCACTTGTCCTGTGATTTTTGTATTTAGGTTACAGATTTGGGACTGAATGTTATCCGTTGGCTATTGAAAAGAAATAGTAAGTTTGTATACATCTAAGTGCATACAGAAAGTAATTATGACAGGCTGTGAGTTATCAATTTGTTCTCCATGGGAGCCATTGAATAGTGAAAGCGTGGGATTTAGACCTGGGTCTAAGTCTTTGTTCTGCAATTTACTTGCAGTATCCTTAAACCTTTCTCAATATCGGTTTCTTATCGATAAATTGGGGATAATATTATTATAACTATCATACACTTTGAAAGGATTAAATTAAGTATTATTTGCATCTATTTTTCTACTTGAAATAGTTCTGTGGTACAAAAAGCATTTCTCTATGTGTGTGATTTAGTTTAATTGTATTTAGTAAATTTTATAATTCACTCCCTTTTCAGGATGTCAGAATGCAAGAATAGTAGTCCTTTCTAACCAGTCCCTAGCAGCTGATTAAACACTGTATAGGAGAACTGGGAAATATGAAAGATGGCAAATGAAATCCTGGCAGAGAGAACAGTCTAATCCCAAAGGACATTTTCAACAATAGCCTGGGCCCTATGCCTAGTACTTAGAGGGGCCTGTGGTAAGACACTCCTTCCCTTCACTGTACCATTCCCAGATTCTTATTTGTTAATGCTTGGCTTTATTAATAAAGTCATGACCACTTGTTCTGCACTGCATATGGTTGGTTGTGATTTCCAGCTGCCCTTTGGGCTAAAGTGTAAACAGTGAGTAGATTGTTATATTCTTCTATTAAGCTTAAAGCTGTGATCTCATGTCTGTACCACATATGTCTGCAACCAGAAATATATCCTTTTCCTGATCTCATGGAAGAGAAGCAGCACTGTGTCTGAAAAGAGTCTGAATTCATTAATGTAAGGGCTTTTTACTTTTTCCTTTCTTTCTTTCTTTTTTTGTTTTCTTTTTTTGTTTTTACTGAAACCAAAGAACAAAATAAAGGCATAAAAAGTCATGAACATCATCAATAGGTTGTCAACATGACACCAAACAGCGTAATATATTGTCAAGATGAACGTTTAATCTGGTGACTGAAATTTCTATACATTTGGCATTTTCACAGAAGACAGAAATGCAGGCAATAATCCAACAATCCAAGTCACAAAGAGAGCCTCAGTGCAGTGGATTTGAAATAAGCACAACAGTTTGTCTGAGTGGCTGAGAAAATACCAATTGATAGAACTAGCTCCTAAATTCTAGCCCAATTGCTAATATGGTAGGTTAATTAGCATCTAAATTTTTTTCCCTTAATATGTTCATCAGGGATGCTGTTGTTATTGTCAGTGGTGGTGATTTTTTTTCTTTTTAAATCAGCTTCAACTGCTTGATATTACAGATGTTTCAACTGTTCACATGGTATGAATACTAGATAAAACCTTGATGTTCTAAGCTGTCTGGAAGAGGAAATTTATAATAATGATATCATTTTATACCATACAAACGATGCTTTTATGTGTATACTTGTAAATATTTGTTACTTATTCCTCATAGTAGTTTCACAGTAGTGCTATGCCCATTTTCAGGTGAGGAAACTGTTTAAAAGTTTAAACAACTTGCCAAGGTCACAGTTTGTATTCAGACCTAGGACTGTCTCATTCCAAACTTGTGATCTTCCTTCTATGTAACACTGCTTTTGCCTCTTTAGAACTGATTTTACAAGATGGTTTTCTGGCCTCTAACATATGCAGTATTTCTGAGTAATAATACTAATAATTAATTGCACTGCCTTATATTTGCATGGTGCTTTATACTTTTCAAATTGATATTATGACCATTAGTTCATGTCATCTACCTGAC
Source organism: Camelus ferus (assembly GCF_009834535.1). Lineage (NCBI taxonomy): Eukaryota > Metazoa > Chordata > Mammalia > Artiodactyla > Camelidae > Camelus > Camelus ferus. Next base: position 47,072,666 of record NC_045705.1, read on the forward strand.
TACCCTGTGAGGTAATCAGGGTAAGCATTATTATCCCTATTTTATAGATGAATCAAATAACCCCAGAGAGGATAGTGATTCTTCCTAATGTCAAATAATTTATTAGTGACAGAACTAGAACAGGAGTTAAAGTCTTGTTGCTCCCAATTTAGTGCTCCTGTGCAGTCTCTGACTTCCCTAAGGGAGTGCCTGACTACAGAGTAGATCAACTTTATTAATGCAGCTCAGAAAAATTCCCCTTCAGGAAGGCTAGTAAGTAAAATTTCTCTTTCTCTGAAAATGCAAGTCTTTGGGCCACCCATTTATTTTCTAGAAAAACCCACTGGGGAAGGTTTTGTCCTATAAGACCTGATACTTTTTCTGTGGAAACAATTATTAGCATAGGGTAATTCTTGCTGTGTATTGGGCTTAGCTAATTCCTGCTGGAGTCTTTTAGGGCAGGATCTTGGTTCAGAAGCTGTTAAAAATTTTCTAGCCTAACTGGAATAGAGAGATTTCATGGAGGAGGAAAAGTTAGGTTTGAAAATAAAATTCCCCTAAGAGTTAATTTATTGAGTAATGTCATATGCCAGTAGCACTATATAATAGGTGTAGTTTCTGAGTGTTGGTGGAAATAGAAAAAACACTTAATAATTCTTCTTATCATCAAGAAACCCAGGAGAGACTGTGTAGTGACAGAAAAGAACACTGGGCTTGGTATCAGAAGAGTTAGATTTTGGTGCTAAGTCTGCCATGATTAGCTGTGGGACTTCAGGCAAATTCTGTCCTTCTCTGATAGTTCTCACATCTGAAATGTAAGGGGATAGAACTAGATAACTTTTAAGGGTACTTTCATCTCTAAACTCATTCAAATCTTCTCTCTTGACCCCATTAAGAGAAAAATTAGTGTTAAATTGTGAGGTACTAATAAGGTTAGAGGTAAGCAAAGAGGTAGAAACTCACTATTGGAGAGCTGACTTTAATAATAACTGAATAGTTCTTAAAAATAACATCCTAATTGTTTTCATCAAAATTATTAGGTGTACTAGGTCGGGGTATAGTTCTTAGCTCTACCACTTACCATTTGTTTAACCAGAGGCAATTTATTTAATCATCCTGAATCTCAGTTTCCATATCTTTAATACAGCAATTATCTCCATTCACTTAAAAACCTTTACTAAACATTAATCATTATGCTAGTTACTGAGGCTATAAGGTGGTCCTTTTCCTTTAGGTGCTCAGAGTGTCTCTCTGCCAGGGACATTTGCAGTTGAAGCCTTTTCTCTAGTAATGGAACGACAGAATCTTAGAGGTGGAAGAAATCTTGGAGGTAGTTTAATTTGGATTTAGAGTGTGAGCTTATGAGGGCTGGAACTCAATTTTGTTCACTGCCTTATCCCCAGAATCTAGAACAGTGACACTAGAATATAGTGTCAGTATACATACACATACATATATACATACACATATATGTGTATGTATATATGTATATATGTATACATACACTACTGACAGAATTAATAAAGGAAAAATAGTGAGAAAAATAATATCTGGGTTACACAGAGCCTTCCTTACCTAGAACCATGTATTTACATGTTAGACTGGCAATGTGCCATGGCTTATGGGCATCTCTATGACTTGAGAGGTAAACAAGGATATCCTATATGGGCATAATCACTCTGACTGTCTCTGCATGAAATATCTGACTTGTCATTCCTCGCATATGAATGTTGAAAAAGTTTCACGTGTTAGTTCTGAGAAAGGGTGGATTTGTTTGTTGATCTCTGCTCCCCAGGAAATTGTAGGACTCTGAAGCAGCCATTTCCTTTACTTTGTGGCACAGAGTTCTGCAGCCATAACAAACCCTAGATAGGCTTGCCTGCTTTTCAATTTTTCTTCCGTTTTCAGACCCTGGCTCCCCTGTCCTCCTCACCATACATAACAGCATACTGCCCAGTGCTTCTACATAATCACCCTTTATTTTAATTTCCTCTGGAGAATTATGGCATGCTATATGGGAAAATTGCTTTATTTTCAGGGTTCTAGGTTTTTTCTTGTTTTCCTTTGGCATTTCCCTGAACAGAGTCATGGGGCTTGTTTTTCATGTGTCTGTGACACCACTGACACTGCGGTAGTGTACTATGTTACAGAGATTGTTACACTGTCCAGATCCAGGGAGGGAGGAGTGAAGTTAGGGAATATGGAGATGGAAAGCAACCAGGAGGGCTTTTTTTCATTACTTCTTATTTTACTTCCAAGAGAAAGAGATGGAGTTTCCTTAAAAGAGCAGGGAGAGCAGAGAGAGATGAGACCTGTCATTCTTATGCTTCAGTCATTGTCTGTTTTGCAATCACTATTACTTTTTTTCTCTGTAGCACAAGAGGCTCTTCTTTCTGTTTTCTTTGAGAGAAAACCACATGGTACAAGGAAAGGAGCTTTGTTTTAGAGGACCTAGAGGTTAGGCTTGGCTTTACCACTTCCCAGCTAAATAACTATGGAAAGTTATCTTCTTTGCGCCCTATTGGTAGAGGCTGGTTTTGTAGAGATAATACTGATTCCACTAAGTTATTATATGAATTAAAAGAAATAATTTTAATTTCTTAAAATGCATAGGAAAAGGCTTCATAAATTAAAATTATGAATTATATACAAACCTACATTACTTTCCATCATCTCCAAATTATCAAGAATTTCTTGTTGCCTTTTAAAAATAGAAATATACCTTGTATTTTTCTCCCTGACTTTTGCAACAAGCTAATCAAGTTTGAAAGATTTGGAAATCAATATTCTGCTTTCCAGTTTTTCCTTGGGATCTTGATCAGGCCATTTCTCTGACACCCTAAACAGCTGTTGTGTGTCAGTCCGGAGGTGGTTGCATCACTGGTTCAAAATTACATGATTCTGGTGTAGAGTTGCAGAGTTTTTGCTGATAATGTTGCTCACTCTGAGGTATGCTATATAATTTGATGTATAAATGAGAAGAAGTTGGCATGGATGCTTTATAAATCACAGAAATTTTGTATGAAAATGGCACAATTGGCACATTAATATTTTTGTAAAGAGAAGAATGCTTCTCAATTTTCTTTTCTTATTTTCCCAGCAGCCTTGTATCTGATGCTCAGGTTCTTTTTCTACTACATGCAGACAGACTCTTCTTTCCATATCTCATCCATTCAGCATTTACAGCAGAAGTACTGTGTGAGATTTATAATTTTTTTAAGATATGAGAGTTGTTTAGAACAACATCGATTGAGTGAAGGTAGTATTGTAAAATAGTGAAAGGAATGCTGCCTCTGGATTGAGAATGCCTGTATTTGGATCCTGACTCTGCTACTTATTAGCTGTATGACCTAGTGATAAGTCAGCTAATTTATTGTTCCTCAGTTTCTCTCTAAAATGGGTGTAACAGTAGTACCTACATTCTTATGAGGATTGAATTCATATATACGTGTAAATAGTGTCAGCTGTTACTGTTATTATTACTGAATACTTCTTACTATTAAAGTATGTTGAAGCCAATCAATACATTATAGAGCCCTAATATGTGCTTAGGATACTGCCAGTTATCTTGAGGATACAAATTTTACAACACAATTCTCTTCCCTCTCCAGAAGCTTGGTCAAGAGTAATGTAAAGTATATTTGGATGGTACAAATTGCCTGAGGACTCTTATATGGGTTGACTGACTGAGGACATAGAACATAAACAGAACTTGGAACTGACAAATACAAATCTGTCTTGGTCAAGGTAAATGAATATTACAGAAATAATTGCCATAGGAATGCAGTGGTGGGTAGATGTGCTCTTGAAAGGCTTTTGGAGGAGGTAAGATTTTAGCTGAGCTTTGAATGTGGAATCTGGAAATGTGGAGATGGTGAAGAAGCTCATGCAGGAAGGAGTATAATGGGAATAGATACATCATAATGTAATGGAAAGGGTGTAGCCAAGCAGACCGGGGTTAAGGCTCTTGGGCTGCCTCTTACCGGCTTTACTGGCTTTTCTTACTGACTTTAGGTAAGTTACTTAGTCTCCCAGGGCCTCAGTTTTCTGTGCTGTACAATGGGGCCAATGATACTTACTTTTAAATGTTATTGTGGATCATAGAACTGACCTTTGTAAAGCAGCTATCATAGTTCCTGGCACATAGCATTCAGTAAGTGAAATCACTGGGAATAGAGTATAAACTTTAAAAACATGGGATTTGAAGTAAAGCAGGATAGGTTTGAATCTTCTCTACCATTTACTAACATTATAACCAAAGTCAAGGTACTCTAAGCTTCACTTAGCTCATCTGAAAATGGGGATAAATTAGTAGCTTTATTGTGGAATTGTTTGAAATTTAATGAGGTACTGTGAAGCCTGAGTAACAAACATAGCACATAGTATGTACTCAAGACATACTAGCCATTATGTTATTTTTATAAGTATAATATCTCTCTTCTTCCTTCTAGGTATTTTGTGATTGTTCATAATCTTTTATCCTTTCCACCCTCTCTATATTTACCTTCTTTCAACAGCATTTATCAGTGGCAGTTGTAGAGACTGAAAACAGAGACTTAAAGGAATGTGGAGGTAGAAGGTGACTGGTCAGCACCAGTCAGTACCACATGTCCAGCAAAGCACCAAGGACAAGATAAGAAAAGGGCAGCTAAGCACACATAAATACAAATGACAAGAGCATAAACATATACACAACCTTCTGGCAACTCATCTTTCTTAAGGCCATAGGAGATTTTTCCTTAAGGGATAGTTAGATCACATGACTTTTTTGGTTAAATTCCTTCAATAATTTGCTAGTTCCCTGAGGATAAATCCAAACTACTTTGAATTGCATTTGAAAGCCTTTACAATCTGTTGTCAGCCTGTCCTACCAGATTCCTTTCCCCTGTTGCTTCCCACCCCCATTTCATATTCCAGCCATTTTGAAGTTCATCCCCTTCTTTGACTATAACAATATTCTTTTATCGCTTCTTGCCTTTGCACATCCTCTTACTTCCGCCAGACAAACTTCTACTTATCCTTCAGGACCAGTTAAATGGGACTTCTCCTGTAATGCCTCTGATCTGTCCAAAATGAATTACATATTTGTTCCTTCCTTTGGGCTTCCACAGTACTTTTCAAAGCTCTCTAGTAACTGGTCATTTATCGTATCACCTTACAATGATTTATATTCCATACTCTCTAGACTATTAACTATTAGATGAAACTCTCTTATTTATATTCCTCTGTGTATTTGACAGTCAGTACAGTACTTGACCCAGAGCAGGTAGTCAGTAAATATTTGTAGGGTAAATAAAAGGGTAGTAGGCACATGACTGAGAACTTTTCTGATTCACTAGCCAATTTTTAGGTTTTTTTTCTGTTAAGATTGCCTCAGTCATAAACTCTTGAATTTCAGTGTTGGAAACATTCCTCATTTTATGGAAAAAGAATTAAAGCCAGAGAGATGGGACTTTCTTCCTTTGTCCTTCAGGTCAAACTGTGACTTTTCGCCTTCAAAACACAGTGGCAAACTACCACTTGAAAGGAAACTTATTTAAAAAATCTCGCTAGTTTTCTTTTCTCATATGGCCTGTCTTCTAGATCATTTCCCCAAATACTTCCTATTTAGGTATTCTTCCTAGACCAGTAATTTGGGCATAAGTTGATGCTCAGCCACTTGAATTGATGTACATGTATTTATGCTTTACTCATCTTGTATTCTGTTCAGTTGTTGGTTACATGTTAAAACCAGCTGGCTTTCCTCTTAGTTTCCCTGCTTTGTTTGCTGTAGCACTTCTCTGTTGGCAGAACTCTGTTCTTTCAAAATAACATTGAGAATTTTATTGTATTTTTTAAGATAAAATGTATTTTTAAAGATAAAACAATGTAA